>NW_020838051.1:1305509-1372799 GCF_003676395.1 Aethalodelphis obliquidens | reverse complement strand
CACACACACACACACACACACACACACACACACACACACACACACACCCTGTCTTTAAGATGATAATAGGACTAGAATTCTTGCAAGGAGGGATTGAGTTAACATAATAAAAGGGTCACACATTTTTTTGTCATGACTCCTAAAAGGCCTTTGTTAGCAAGTCTTCCCGGTGTGTTTCTGTGATATGGCAGGTGGAATTGTTTAATCTAGTCATGCCATCTTGTTAGTTTCGAGTTTCAACAAAAAATATAACACAACACATGCTGGATTTACATTCCTGGACAGTGGGTGAGTTGTTCTCCTTGATCTTCCTCCTGTTAGTTGCATATGAAATGTTCACCAATAGGTCAGAAGGGCTTCTTGGTGTTTGGAATTGAATACATAAAATTTGAACTGTTATCCAAAAGGATTTCGTGGTGTTTGGAATTGAATATATAAAATTTGAATTGTTGTCCCTCTCTTTGTCCAAGCAAGTACTTGTGATTGAATTTCTCACAACTTTACCTGTACCATGTCCTCTTGTAGGATGGGTCAAACCTCACTGGGAGTCAGAGGGCCTATGCACCCGAGCAGCTGCAGAAGCAGGACAATTTAAGCATTGACACCCAGTACTACCTGGCCCAGCAGATCCACCCAGTTGTGGCTCGAATCTGTGAGCCAATAGATGGAATTGATGCTGTCCTCATTGCAACGTGGTTAGGTAAGTGTCCCGAACTCACGTAGCCCCTTGCCTGGCAACAGCAGCCCGTGCGGTCATCCCTTACCATCAGGAGCCCTGTTTAGAGGCACGGTACTATGTCAAGCACTTCTTTGTCTGTAGTTGAGCATTTATTTTTGTGGTTGTTTGGTTAATGTCTATCTCCCCTCCTATATGAACGCCACAGGCTTGCTACCTCTGTAAGCACATGCCTGCTCCAGGGTAGGCACTCCGTCAACAGATGATGAGTGGGGAGAGAGAGAGGCGGCAAAAGAAAGGATAAGAGAAGATTTTCGGCGCCCTCCTAGTCTCTGAGCATACATTGTTGTTGCTTTTTTTTTTTAATTTATTTTTTTTTGGTTGCGGTGGGTCTTCATTTCTGTGCGCGAAGTTGCGGCGAGTAGGGGCTACTCTTCATTGCGGTGGCGTCTCTTGTGGAGCACGGGCTCTAGGTGCATGGGCTTTAGTAGTTGCAGCACGTGGGCTCAGTAGTTGTGGCTTGCGGGCTGTAGAGGGCAGGCTCAGTAGTTGTGGCACACAGGCTTAGTTGCTCTGTGGCATGTGGGATCTTCCTGGAGCAGGTCTCGAACCCGTTTCCCCTGCATTGGCAGGTAGATTTTTAACCACTGCGCTACCAGGGAAGTCCCTACATCGTTGTCACTTTAATCAGTGAACTTCACTTAATAAGAAGATTCATTGTATCTTGAATATTGTTTCCTCTTGTCGCAGTCTCTAAATGTGTTTTTGTATGGAGTGAGAATACACAGCTTTTTTAACATTAAAACGTTTAACTTGTTGTATTCGATTCCTTTTGAGTATCCTGCTCTTGCTTTTAAACATTCTTCTAAAACTGGACTCATTATCTTCTAGGAATTAGTTGATTGCTAATTTCTCATCATCTGGAGGTGCCAGCCAACCCTGAAGCCTCGTTGTTTCTCAGACTTTTTGCCAGGTCACCAGGTTGTCATCTCTTGCTTAGAAATGTATTTCGTAACCAGCCCTGATTTCCTTTCTAGATGACAAGCATGTTGAGAGTTACATTGCTTTAAGTTCTCTGCTCTCTATCCCATTGTACACAAAGATGAATATTCTTAGAATAAGTGCCTAATAAAGTCCTTGGCTGGCTCCTCACTATAAGTCCTGTTGCCACTGACATCTTACAGTCTCTGACTTCAGCAGTTATAGACTAACTTTTTAGCTCCAACCTGTATTTCTAGCCTGACTTCTTACTTAGTGTACTCAGGGTCCCCTAAATATGGCATTGTTTAATCTGTCCATGCTTCATGGAAAATCCTCCTCCTCTTCTCATTGAATAAGTCTGGCTTAAGACACGGGCTTTGGCATCATAGGGATCTGGGTTCAAACACTGGTTCTGTCGCTCATGTGCTCTGTGGCTTTGGGAAGCCTCTGAAGCTTGGTCTCAGCCTTGGTTTCTAGAGTTGCTCTGAGGGAGCGATTAGTGATACGTGTGAGATGCTCTGCACAGGCCTGGGTGGGGGAGTGTGCAGTGAATGCCTGTTATGGCCACGCCCCAGCCCCCTGCCAGGCCTCTGCAGAAATATGTTCAAACTCCTCTAGTCCCTGGGATTTGCACGCATTAGCTCTCTGTGCGTTTGTGCACTGAGACTGGACAGATGAATCATCAAGTCACATACTTTCCACACTGCCCCTGTTGAATATGTTTCTGAGCTCCTTCCCACCAGCGGGTCCCGCCACCCCCCCACCCCCACCCCCACCCCCGCACCATCAGTGTCTGCTCTGGAAGTGGAAACTCATTTTTGACATTTGCCTAAGCAAAACATAATTAGGAAGATAAAATTCTGCTACCCAGATCATCATATAATGTATTCTCAAAGTTGAGTTGTATTTGATGATGTTTATAAATCCTCAGCTGGGAGGAGGGAGTGTAAGTGCACAATATTTTTTAGCTTCCTTCTTTTTTCTCTCCTCTGCCTCGAGTGCTTACTCTATTGGAAACTGTAATAAGTACTTTGCATATGTTATCTCATTTAATCCTTTCAGTAACCCCATGAGGCTATGTTGTTTCCTTCATTTTACAGAGAAGAAAGCTGAGGCTTAGAGAGGTAACTAACTTGGTCTTGTCACATAGCTAGTGAGTGGCCGACCGTGGTTGGTCTGGGATCCAGCTCTGCATGGCTGCAAAGCTTGTGCTTGTAGCCACCACCTCTTCTTAGCTCTGGGAGGCTGTGACACATGCCCTCAGTCAGGAGCGTGGTGGCGTGGGTGTGAAGGCCCGGGAACTTCATCTTTGTGCTTCCTCCTCACCCCACTGCAAACCCCCAGTGCCGCTGACAGCCCCTCAGCAGAAGCATTTGTTTTTCAGAGTAGATCTTCCAGGTTTTCCATTTGGATCATCAAGAGCCTGCTTCATAGGCTCACCGTTGCCCTTTCCTTCTTTGGTTCTGAAGTTTCCAGTGGCCCAGAGCCGAGGAGAGGTAGCTGGAACAAGCTTCATCTTGTGAGTGACGTTTAACAGATAAGGGTGGAGCCTTGTATTTTCGGCAGAAGAGCTGTAGAGTAGAAAGCGGTGGAGCCTGGCTGGTAAACAGCCTGATGCCTGCTCAGATGTCTCAAGACTGGCCATACCTGGAGGAGACCAGACTGATTTCGTTGGTTGCAGGGTCACATTTAAGATCATTTTCATATCAGTTAAACTGCAGGCAGATTGTGGCTGCTTAAAGATGAAACTTTCTCATCATTGTGACTGTCTTATGAATCCAGTTTTCACAAATCATTTTCCAAGCCAGTAGCCTAGTGGGCCCCATCTTCAGAGTGTTCTTGCTATTACTGACCAGGCTCGGCCTACAGAGGGGACCCGTCATGCTTGTGCGTGGTCTCAACACATCCCCATCTCTCCTACCCCATCACCTGAAAGCTCTGGGTGCCAGGTAGCCGCTTGGAGCTGCTGAGGGGCCTGTGTTTGTAGCTCTGAAG
This sequence comes from Aethalodelphis obliquidens, assembly GCF_003676395.1. Taxonomy (NCBI): domain Eukaryota; kingdom Metazoa; phylum Chordata; class Mammalia; order Artiodactyla; family Delphinidae; genus Aethalodelphis; species Aethalodelphis obliquidens. Next base: position 1,369,147 of record NW_020838051.1, on the reverse strand, counting down.
GAGCTGCTGCCACTCCCCTTTGTACCTTCTTTTTCTCGTTTTTGTCTTCTGCTGTTTGGCAGCAGTTTTTATGCTGAAGACATGTGAAGTTGTCATCATGGCGCGGTGCGCCTCCTCCCACCGCAGCCCCGCCGTCACCAACGGTATCCACATACCTATCTACATTCGTAGTAAATCTCCTAGTCCTTTATCTCTCCCTCTTTCCTCGTAGGAGCGTCCACAGTAATGAAGGGCAGAACAGCAAGTGCCAGTCACCGTGAAGATCTGTAGAAAACATTGAAGCTTGCTGGGCAGGTCTTTGCAGGCATTTGCCCCCTGCCGTATTTGGGAGCTGCATTTTGATCTGTGTCCTTTATTCCTCTACCCCAAGTGGAAATTAGGGTGGCTGTTCTTCACTAGGGGATTTGAGGCCCCTGTTATCAGTTCTCACTTAGCCTGTGGTTTTAGAGGAGAAGGGAGGAGATAGGGAAGTGGTGGGGAAGTAAGGGGAGGAGTGTTAGGGGTGCATGGTTTCTAAGAGGTGCAAGCTATAGGCATACAATTACTATAATTTGTTTTTAAAGTTCTAAATCTGTTTTTCTTTATATTAAAAAAAACTGCCGTTAGTGAACTGACACCGTTAAATAAGTTGAAGTCTGCAGATATATACATAAAATACAAGCCCTGCAACTGCCTAATCACAGACATAAAATAATTCTCTTGCCTTTAATGTAGTTTTTATCTTTGGTTAATCAAATGTATGACAGTGTAGAAACTTCAGTGAAGTTCGCTACTTTGTCCTTTTAGCTAGTATAAAGAAATCAGGAATAATGGCATAATTTCATTTAGAAAAATTATTAAGTTCATGATTTTTTATTTTTCAGACTCTTTTGTGGAGAGCAACTATATTTTTCAACTACTTCTTTTTCTATTGCTTTTATACTGCTTTCCTTGAAATGAAAGGCAAGCATCAAGTGTTGGTTTTATCCTGTGGCTTCGCTTTGGAAATTCTCTATTTCTCCCCATCAGGATACCTCCTGAAGTCCGTCTGGTGGCATGTTGCATGGCCAGGTGTTCTGTATGGGAAGGTCGTTTCAGTGAAAAGGAGAGAGGACAGTCTGTTAAATGAGTGAATGAATAAGTCTGTTGTATTGAAAGAGAATAATTTGTTCTCCCTAATAACTAATGGTCCTCATTATCCCACAGTAAAATGTGTATCATTTTTCTGAAACCCATGCAAGATTATTGCTGTTGGGCTTAAATAAAGCTAAATTTTACTCTTTTCCATCTGTGAATAGAAAAAAATGTAGTATTACTCTTCTTATACAATAGCCCTATGGGAAACATGGCCACTAAAACTTGGAACTCTCAGCTTTTGTTCTCCAGACTATAGGGTTCTTTTTTCTCTCTTGTTCTAATGAAAGCTCTCTATATTCTGTGGGTGAAATATTCACAGTATGCTCCAACATCCAAATAGTCTTCTGTACCTAGCAAAACAGGCTGGGGATTAGAATATTCTAAAGTTCATTCCTGAATTTCATCTTTTAATAAATTTATATTTTATGCATAACAGTACTTAAAATTATATAATATCTTTCCTCCGATGAGGAATGATTTGTACAATAACTGTCAAATACCTTTCTTCATGGTCAGTGATAAAATTTCAGTCATTTGCCTATCAGGGCAGTTTTTTCATTGGTCCTGAGAAATTATTGATGTTTGAAGAACATGAGAATTTAACATTTAATCTGTGAAAGTAGTGCTTAGAACAAGACAGCACACTTAACCCGGTGTGTTCCTGAGTTAGATTGGGGAGTAATAATCCCCCCTTTTAAAAAATGGCCCATACCACCCACCTTACAGAAGGTGCTTTTTGTCAGTAAACAGGGTACCGTGATATCTTCTAAGAAAATAAGTGCAGCAGCGGACCATGCCATGTTTGGGGGTGCCTTTGGTAGACCCGGGGAGATATACCTACAAAAGGTGGTGGGGTGGCGGTGGGGGAAAAGCACAGGTGGTTGGGAGTGGAACGATGCCACCAGCAAGTGCCTCAGGCATTACTTTGTTGATCGAGACTTTGCTCTTTTCATGATGAAGCTCTCAGAAGAATGTACTTACATGACCAGCATTTCCAAACCTTAAATATTTTCTGTGACATAATTCATAGTAAAATTTCAGAAGTAAGATCACACCAAATGCAGTGTAGGATAGTAAGTCTTCTCAGTGGGTAAGAACCGCCCCTTCCAGGCTGGAGCGCCATTCCAAGCACGTTATCAGATGGCTCATGGTCCCAGCCTACTTAGTCCCAACCTACTTATGCATCCATGGAACAGATGAATGTTGATGACCTGCCGTGCTCAGCAGTGTAATGGGTGCTGTGAGGGATACGAAGTTGAGTCAGCCGTGGCTCCCTTACTCACATCACAGCCCAGCCTGTTGAGTCAATTTCCCTGTTGTGGGGAAGTCTAGTGGACAGCACAAGTACATGTCCCCAAAGAGGTAGAATAAAGGAGTTTCAGTGTTTGGGGGAAGCAGAGACCACTTCTAGCTGGGGCCACCTGGGAAGAGTTTATAAAAATGGAGGCGTTTGAGGCATTGTGGGCATGTGCCTTGCAGAGGCCAATGTGGAGTCGGGAGTGGCTGCCTGTCCCCACCTCCCACTTGTCCTTCCAGCCCAGTGATAAGCAGCAGGGCTTCGACTTCCAGGGGTAGCCCAGGCCATCCCAGCTGCTCTTCAGGACACGCAAGGGAATTCACAGAGAGCCTCATGAAGGGTATCCATTACACTGCCTTGCACCGCAGTCCCTATAAGGCGAGCACACGGTGCTTGTTTCTGTGTCACTGGCTCCCTGTGCTGAGGGCCCGAGGTAGTGCTGCTCATTTGACTCAGGCACACCTCTAAGAACCTGGAGCCACACCAGAGCATGTTTAGAATAATTGCTTTGTGTAGTGGTTTTGAACTCTGACTTTGTAAAGCTTGGAGTTTCCAAAGGAAAATGGGGATTTCTCAAATCATTTAAGTTAGATCAATTTTTTTTTAATTTAACTTTATTGAGGAATAATTAGCAAATATAATTCTATGTACGTATGTATGTATGTATGTACGCACGCATGCATGCCACGCTGTGCGGCTTTTGGGATCTTAGTTCCCCGACCAGGGATGGAACCCGGGGCCCCAGCAGTGGAAGTGCTGAGTCCTAACCACTGGACCACCAGGGAATTCCCTAATTGTATGCTTTTAAAGTGTACAGCATGGTGATTTGATGCACGTTTATATTGTAGAATGATTACCAAGATCGAGATAATTAACACATCCATCACCTCTCGTAGTTAACTCTTTTGGGGCAGGGGAAGCGTGGTAAGAATGTTTAAGATCTACTCGCAGGAACTTTCAGGTATACAATATTGTATTATGAAGTATAGATCAAAATTTTTAAGATCATCATATTAAGCATACTAAAATGACGTCAAGATTGTGTAGCCTATAGAAGAATGGATAAGACGTAACAAATGAAAAGCTGAATACAGCATTGTGCACAAATACTTAAACTATGTTAAATGTATACATATGAATAAGACAGAAACGAGTAAAGGTGGTGAATATTAGGTTCCTCCTCGGTGAAAAAATATAAATACTCTTAATCCTAAAAATAAGACAGTTTTTACAAAATCAGAAGGGAAAAAAATGGTTTTGTTTTGTTTTTTTTAATCTACCAACATAGCTGGAGAGGAGAGGCCTTTGTGTAAGAGAAGCAGTCTTGGTCTGTTTTATTTGTGTTATTTTATTTTCCAAGTATTTTTTCAGCATAAAGTTACCGTGTTTTCTCAGGTCTAAAAATAAGGGTTTTTTCCTGTTCAGAGGTACAGGTTTCATTAAGTTAAAATTCACGTTCAGGGCTGTCATCAAGGGCATTACAAGTAATCACATGCGGTTATGAGAGTGCTGTCCAAAAAAAAAAAGCAGAAAAGAATTTTTTCTTTTCATCAAGATTTTGGGAGTTATCTTTTGCAGGACAATAAGACTCCTGAGAGTTTATTTAACCCAAAGGTTTGGATATTATTTCTTTTAAAATCCTCAGAAAATTTCCATTTATCTTATGGAGAGGTTTGTCGGTGGTGGAAGGCAGCTTCAGTTGTTTGCCACTTGTATAGTCAGTTGTTTATCATTAAATTAGATCCTACAGTATTTTAAACTTTTTTGTTATGGAAAATTCCAAACATGTACAGTAGTAGAGAAAACTGTGTAAGAAACCCCTAGATGCTCATCACCCAGCTTCAGCCATCTGCAACTGTGGCCAATGTTACTCCTCTTCTTCTCCTCCGATGATTTTGAAGTGAATTCGAGACAACATATCATTTTATCTTTAAATATTTCATTTTGCATTTCTAAAAGACAAGGTTTCCCCCTTTTCAGCATAACTACGATATTATCACTAGGAAAAAAACTCCACAATTCCTTCATTTCATCACATAACCAACAAATGTATTTCCCCAATCGTACTGTGAATGCATTTTTCTTTTAAAAAGAAGCTCCTCCTTTGAATTGGAATCCAGTCAGAGTCCATAGGATAGTTAATCTTCTCTATTTTTTCTTGTTTTTTTTTTTGATCCTTCCAATTTATTTAAGGAAACTGGTGATTTTTGTCATGTGGAATGTCCCTTATTCTGGAGTTTGCCAATTGCATCCTAGTGGTATCCTTTAACACATCCCTCTGTCCCATCTATTTCCTGTAAAATGGTAGTTAGATCTAAAGAGCTGCCCATATTTCAGTCCAGTTTATTTTAGTTTTTGCTAATCCGACTTCCTAGGTAATGGTGTGTACATCTGTGAGGAGGTACATAATGTCTGGTTGCAATCTAACACATTTTGAAACAAACTCAGAGATATATCATGAGAGATACTTACTACTTACTTTTCCTACCTTCTTCAGTGTGAATTTTCTTTCTCTTTAATTGAAATATAGTTGATGTACAATATTATGTTAGTTCTAGGTGTACCGTGTAGTGATTTGACATTTGCAAACATTATGAGATGATCACCACAGTAAGTGTAATAACCCTCTGTCCCCATACAAAGTTATTACAGTATTATTGACCATATTCGTTCTGCTGTATATTACATCCCCATGATTTATTTATTATATAACTGGAGCTCTCTACCTCTTAATCCCCTTTGCCTATCCCCTCCCACCTGACTCCCTCTCCCTTTTGGCAGTTGCCCATTTGCTCTCTGTATCTGTGACTCTGTTTTCCTTTTGTTTTGGCTTTTAGATTCCACATATAGTGAGATCATGTGGTATTCTTCTTTCTCTGACTTATTTCACCTGGCATAATACACTCTAGATCCATCCATGTCAAAAATGGCAAGCTTTCGATTTTTTATGGCTAAGTAATATTCGTGTGTGTGTGTGTGTACACCACATCATCTTTATCCATTCATCTATTGATGGGCCCTTAGGTCGCTTCTATATCTTGGCTGTTGGAAATAATGCTGCAGTGAACATTGCAGTACATGAATCTTTTTGAGTTAGTGTTTTGGTTTTTTCCTGGTAAACACCCAGAAGCGAAACTGTATGGATTGTATGGCAGTTCTATTTTTAATTTTTTGAGGAACCTCAATACTGTTTTCTATAGTGGTTGTAAAAACGTAGAATCCCACCAACAGTGCACAGGGGTTCCCTTTACTCTACATCCTTGATAACACTTGTTACTTGTTGTCTTCTTGATGATAGCCATTCTGACAGGTGTGAGGCAATATCTCACTGTGGTTTTGATTTGCATTTCCCTGATGATTAGTGAAGTTGAGCATCTTTTCATGTGCCTGTTGGCCATCTGTTGGTCTTCTTTGGAGAAATGTCTATTCACGTTCTCTGCCCATTTTTCTAATCAGGTTGTTTGTTTTTTTGGTATTGAGTTGTATGAGTTCTTTGTATATTTTGGATATTAACTCCTTATTGGATACGTTATTTGCAGATATCTTCTCCCATTTAAGTGGGCTGCCTTTTCATTTTGTTGCTAGTTTCTTTCCCTGTGCAAATGCTTTTTAGTTTGATGTGGTCCTGTTTGTTTATTTTTGCTTTTGTTTCCCTTGCCTGAGAAGACATATCCAGAAAAATATTGCTAAGACCAATGTCAAAGAATGTACTTATGTTTTTTCCGGGAGTTCTATGGTTTCAGGTCTTATTACATTTAAGTCTTTCATCCATTTTGAATTTATTTTTGTATGTGGTATGAGAAATCAGTGTGAATTTCTTGTATAACATACATAGAGAAAAGTATGCAAAAGCCTAACTGAACAGCTTGAGGAATTTTGCTAAAGTAAACACATACCAGTGTAGTCAGTCCTGAGCTCAAGAAACAATATATTACTACATTCTCAGAAGCTCCCTCGTATTTCCTTCTAGAAATTATCCTCCATGCCCCACCAGAAAATTACTATCATGACTTCTAACATCATAGATGAAGTGTTCTTATATTTCGATGCTGTATAAATTATGTCTTTACTCTTTATGTCTGGCTACTTTCGTTCAATATGTTTGTGAGATGGGTCCATGTGGTCGTACTTCATTTCTGTCTAGTATGAATATACTACACTGTGTGACTTACCTACTTATGGGTTCTTTCCACTCCGGGTGGTTATGAATAGTGCTGCTTTGGGCATTCTTGCACATGTCTTTTGTTGAACAATTGTATATATTTCTGTTGGGTATATACTTAGATGGAGAACTGCTAGGTCATAGGGAACATGTATGTTCAGCTTTAGTAGATATTACCAATTTTCCAAAGTGGTCCTACTAATTTAGACCCGCTACTAGCAGTGTTTGAGTGCTCGACATTCTTACCAATACTTGGTGTTTCCTCTCTCCTCCATTTTATGTGATGGCATAATGTTGTGGTTTTAATTTGTGTTTCTTTGATGACTAATAAAGTTGAGCACCTGTTCTTATGCTTATTGGCCATTTGAATATCTTCTTTTGTGAGCTGTCCAAGTCTTTTTCTGCTTTCCTGTTGAGTTGTCTTTTTCTTATTGATTTGCAGGCATTCCTTTTATATTCTGAATGAGTTCTTTGGAAATATATATCACAAACATCTTCTATTTGGAATGTTTTTAGTATATATCACAAACATCTTCTATTTGGAATGTTTTTGTTTTCAAGTATAATTTATGTACCATGAAACGTACAGCGTTAAGAGTATTATGCAAACAGTTTATCAAAACAATATTTCCATTGCCTAGAGAGTTCCATTGCACTCTCCCCAGTCCATACCCTCCCCCTCACAAAAGCAGCCACTCATCTGATTTCTAGGACCATAGTTTAGTTTTGCCTATGCTAGAATTTTATATAAATAATCTCCTCTGTTATATACTTTTTGTGTTCAGCTTCTTTCACTTAGCGTATTTTTGAGATTCATCCATCTTGTTGCGTGTCAATATTCTGTCTTTTTCATTGCAGAGTAGTATTCCATGGTAGATTATACCAGTTTGTTTATTCATCCTCCTGTTGATGGACATCAGATTGTCTCCAATTTATGGTTATTATGAATAAAGCTGCTATGCACTTTCTTATACGAGGCTTTTATGGATATAGCAGTCACCTTTTAAAAATTCATTAAATATCTTTTCTTTAATCCTACTAAGTTTTCAGTTTGTATATTGTTCTCTAAGAAGTCCAGCTATATGAAAGCTTGGATTCGTGGAAAGGATTCATTTGCTAGAAGAAATTTTTAGAAAAAAATATTCACAGTAAGACTTCATTAATTAGCTTCCCTAGTAGTTTGAGTGATTCATATTACAGACAACTGCTTGGGAATACCAGTTACTCTACTCATCTGGAGTTTCATTCATATGGATTTTTCCCTCTTCCCCAGTTGTATGAACACATGTAATTGACTTTACTGTAGTTATTTGCAGTTGCACTAATAGAGACCTTGTCTTTTGGAGGAAGAAGATCATTTAGTCAGGCGCATCAGCCTTAGTCTAAACCTAATGCTTTGAGTTTGGAGTATTTTAAATACTCCTTGGAAACGGAGGCAAGTGAACATTCTAAAAACAGATAGTTTACAATTGTTAGAAAATTGTGGTAAAAAAAATAATTCTGTGCTAAATGTGTGGTAAGAATGTGGCGATCTTAAGTATAACACGGCACTGCTGAACTCATCCCCTCCAGTGCCTGTGATGTTACTTTCTATAAATACTTCTTGAAACATGAGAGCTTTGATCCTGTTGCCAAAGTAATGTGAGATCCTATAAGTTTTCTAATTATAAATGACAGTATTTTAATTTCGTTCCGCTGCCCCTCTGTCCCGTCTCGTCGTTGTTGCCCTCCCCCACTCCCCCACTGCAGCCCAAGCAAAACGGTGCGGCTGGGTCACGACAAGCCACGGGGTTGAATTAAAGCACACATCATTTCCACTCCTGCTCTTCCCCCACGTAACTGGTGCCAAGCCCAAGGAGGTTGCTCCTCCTTTTACTCTGTGCTGGACCAAATGATTGAAGTCATCTGTCAAAAGCTAGTCTAGTAGAAGTGGAAGATCTCTTTTCAGCTGGGGCATAAAGTTTGTTTCTTTAAGCCAGTTGTTCAGAGAAAGCTCTCATTAGAAGAGATAAGGAACTTGGAATTCAGTTTTGTTATCTCTTGCTCGCTCAAAGACTACTGTGATTACTTACTGTATGGTGTGCAGTTTAATATTGATTATGCCCTGTATATGCATGTATGGAAACTGTGATTATAAAGATTTTGCTTTAATGTCATTTCTGACAATAGTGCTTCATTTTGGAGGGACAGTAACTACGAATGGAGTTCTATGTAGCAGCTCTTTTGTACATTTTAAAATTCAGAATCTACCTCTAGGTGGCAGCACCAGATACTTTTTCCCTGTTGTTTCGCTCCAGCCTTAACGAGTTATGGTTTAAGCAGTAAAACTTTTTTAAGTTTCCTGAAACTTCTAAATAAGCTGCTTATCGCCAATTTTGTGCGGATTTGGAAAAATTAATTTATATGTTGAATAAGTTTGCGGTTTAAGCATGGATTTTGACCTTAAAAAAGGACTCCAGCAGCAATGATCCATACTTTTTAACATGACTAATTATATGTTTTCTTAAAAAGATTTAACTTAGCCCTCCGTGATTTTTCTGTTGAACTTATAATTGTCCTTCCAAGGAAATCACTTTTTTGTGATATTTTTGTATCCAAGTAACTTCTTGTACAAGGATCGTTATATACCTAATATTTTAAGGTAATTACACCGTCTTCTCCCTTTATATTTAAAAAATTTACCACTGACTTATGGCCAAGAGTGCTGAGGTGAAGTCCCTTCTCTTGAAAAAAAAATCAGCTTGTGAATAAATCTGAAGTAATTAGGTAGGCCATTTGTTTTTGTTGCTGCCATGGGCAGATAAGGATTGTGGAAATGGACATTTAAAGTAGGCATTTCATAAGGCCTGATAATTTTTCATAACTCTTGGTCACTTGCTGGGCTTTTCTCCGTAAGTAGCAAGGCAGCCCATGTCCAGTTGTGGTGTGCTCAGCAGGCAGGCCTCCCCAAGCCTCAGGTGCACTCAGTGGGCATGGCTGGTGGGGAGGCCTAGAAAGAGATTTCACTGCTTCCTTGTTAGAGCCCAGCCAGTTTTGTCTATGTGCAAAGCCAGCTTTGTTTTGTTCCTTGATATTTAGGTTGTGAAAGAAGCTTGTCTTTCAGAAAACACTTATTATTTTTCTGTTTCCTTACTTTTTGAATAGTATTGGCCTGGGAAATTGATGAATAATTATACCATCAGAGAAAAGGTGGAGCTGCTTTCTCATAATCGGGAATAAAGCAAGACATTATGTGAATACAGTTGGATTCACAGCTAGCGGTTCAGGAATTTGCAGCAGTTGCCCTTCACTACAGAGAAGAAATGGCACCATTCACAGGCGTGGGCATGGTCTCTCTTACTCCCCTGCCCCTCCTTGTCTTTAAATGAGAGGGTGTATGTTCCCCCACACTTCACGAACTTGCTGTTGCTCTTAAGCTATAGGTAACTTGTAAAATAAAAATGTATAGTGAGTCTTGGGGCCAAGTGACCTATGTTACAGTAACCAAGAACAGTTTTTCAATTTGCTTTGAATGTGTAGTCTTTGTTTTTATTATACACTATCATGTTGGGAAATACTCACTTTGATTAATTACTACAAAGAGCAGCTATTAACTTGCTGTGCAACACGAACGTGCGTTTCATATATTTTTCCAAATTTGTAATTTTGAATGAATATTAAATGGTGGATTAAATGATGTTCATCCAGTATTTTATTTTTTCATTCACGTGGCATTTATTGGGTGCTTAGCAGTGATAGGCACCACTGAAAATGATTTGTCCCTAACATCCGATTTAAACTCCAGAAGTGCATGGTGGTGGTAGTAGCTCCATCTTGCAGGTGAAAAAACCAAGACTCAAAGTCTCAGTCTTTTCATTCTTTGTTCAGCACCTTTCCACTGTGTCAGTCAGCCCTAAGTCTTTTATAATTAAAGAGATGTCACTTGACAATTGACCAGATGGGATTTAGGATCTTGTCACTGAGTTCTGAATACATCTGTTAGATTATCTAACTATGCAAGCTGTTGATAGAGTTACAATAATTTTTAGATGTTTTTGGTATTTGAACTTTTTTGCTCAGTGACTGTTTTTATTACTTATTTACCTTTATACTAAAACAAATGATAGCTTTCTTTAGATTACTCAGAAGCCTAGAATTCTTTGGGATTGCTAAGGAATGCTTTCAAGAAAATGTTATAAGATACAGTGTGGAATATCTTTAAGTGTAAATCCAAATAGTACATTTTGACATATGTGCTTTGGTCAAAGGCAAGTTAAATTGGTTGGCCTTACAATCGTTTCTTTTCTCAAATAGTTTGGGGAAACAAGATAGTGTAAACTATGCATCGATTGATTTCTTGTGTTGTTTTGATTGAAATATAGAAGGTATATTTGGCTTCAGTATTGTCGGGGACATTTTGGCCTATAGAGTTTGTAGATTCATTGTTTTTGCACATATTTTAAATTTCTGAATCCAGAACACCAAAAAAAAAACATGTTGAGTTTTGACTCAGATGCTGCTACTGAATTTTAACCACTGAATTAGATTGCAACCTACATGCTGTTAACTACTGAGCCAAGATGGAATCGACCACTGCATTGAAATCAGGGTTAGCAGTGGTGTCTGCGCTTGAAGGAGTTGTAATAGCAGTGAACTTGTTTTCCATAATGGGATTTTTATTCTCTATTTTCAGTTTTAATGGTGATACTTTGATTTTAGGAGATTTTAACAGTGCACATTTTTTTGAGATTTTCATCGTAACTTTAAGAAAATAGTAAAACCATCCTATAGAAGTAGTTGCTTCCAAACGCAAATGTCCAGTGGAATGTCTCTGCATTGTTTTGGTGCAGTTTACTTGTTTTGTTTATAATCTCCTTAAAAAAGGAAGTCATTTGTCTTGGTGATACGAGCCTCTATCTTGAGTTCAAATAGTTGTGTAGTATGTGCATGAATTTGAAATAATTCTTTTCTGATTTCTCTTCTTTGGAGTATTTTTGGAGAAGGGAATTTAAATAATTGTACCTTTCTGAATTTATTTTTTCTTTAACATTAATAGGACTTGATGCCACCCAATTTAGAGTTCATCATTATCACAGAGATGAAGAGAATGATGCTCTCCTTGGTGGCCCAGCACAGCTCACGGATGAAGAGAAATACAGGGACTGTGAAAGGTTCAAATGTCCATGCCCTATATGTGGAACTGAGAATATTTATGATAGCGTCTTCGATGGTTCGGTTAGTTGCTTTTGTTTCTTTTGTTTGTTTGTTTTGTGAGTGAACTAGTATAAAGTCCATTTTCTCTCTACTATGTGTATAAAAAGGAAAAAGAAAACACAGGTTTTTATGTGTTTAAAGAATTTTAGCATCATATGAATTCTGCCTTCACAGCTTACTTATTTCTGCTTGAAACCTCTTAATAGAGTATGCTTGAGTATTGTTTTTGGCTTCCTAGAATGCTTGGCCTTGGTTTTTTAAATGGACTCTCTTAAAAACTCTGAATTATCTTAAAGTATTTTTATTGTAATTCCTTAATTAGCAACCTGTATTTCTCCACTCCCGGCCCAATTTATTAAGGCTTAGAGCAATATTTTCCTTTATCTTAAATCAAGTTAATGGGGAACTAAGTGTTTTTGGAAAGTTTTTGTTTATCTTTACACATCCCACTTGCCTCCTTTTTGACAAAGGTACTGTGATTATCTTTGCTGTCTTTGCATATCAGGCATTAAAAAAGTCACAGGGAGACATTTCTCTAAAGAAGTACTGCCAAAAAATGTATCACTGACCTTGGATCAGAACTTGAAACTTAGCCAATCTACTTGATTCCACTGCAGTGTTATACATGTACTAGCCATTGGCAAATGAGTAGGCAGCAGAACCACGTAAAACCTTGAAACTGAAAGAAAATACGTCCTTTATCTAAATTAAAAGTAATTATTTTAAGTTAATTTGGACAAACAGCAGATGTTTTGCATTTTTTTGAATCAAAACAAAGCAGTCTTTGGAAGCAAGTGCAAGGAAGAGGCAGACACAGATCAGCAATACTTGCTAAATCCTTGAGTTTTGCTTCATTACAGCTGTAAATAAGATAGTTAATTGCATGGAGGCTTGACGACTTGCAGATGGGCTAACTGTGGAAGAGCCCGATGTCAAGCTCTAAAATCTCTTCCACCTGGAATTGCTTCGTGTGGTGGGGTAGGGTTATGTACCAGATTGGAGCAGGAAACCAAGATGTTTAAGTATCAAGAAGGAAAACAAATGCTCCAGAAACCCCAACAGTTTCCCTGAATATTACATTTGCTTTGTCTTTGTTTAAAACAAAACAAAACGTTTTCTCCAACTACTAATAGTTCATTTTTTCAAATTTTTACTCCTCCTCTCTCCCCTCCCCCAAATACATTTCATTTGTTGGGGGGCAGTGGTTACAGAAATTTTAGATTTGCTAAGCTAACAATAAGTGATCACTCTGTGGTGTAACGCTTAAGTTTTAGGCTTTATTCTTAAAATTAAGTTGGCAGTATGGAGCAAACTGTTGTCATTAACGCTCTTGCTTTGCCTTGGAATGAATTAAGTGCAAATTTAAATTCTTGATCAGTATCTCTAGGAAGGATGTTTATTTCCAATAATGCGACTTCACTGGTATTTTCAGAGGGGAAACTATTTTATCCATAGTCTGTCGTGTATTGAATGTAAAAAAAAGTAATTTCAAGATTTTCCCTTGGGCTTTGTACTCCATTATGATGGTGGCAAGAGTAGAAGGTATGTGGTGACTGAGGGGATCTTTGGGAGGAAAGTGGTTGAGAAAATAAGGTTAAAAACTTACCAATAAGACGCAAGAGGGAGGAGATATGGGGATATATGTATATGTACAGCTGATTCACTTTGTTATACAGCAGAAACTAACACACCATTGTAAAGCAATTATACTCCAATAAAGATGTTAAAAAAAAAAAGCTTCCCAATAAAATGAATTTAAAATACTGTACACCAGGACAGCATGTAAGTTTTTAAGCACAAGAAACCTTTTATAACCTTTTGTGTACTTGTCTGTCTTGACTTCTGTAGGGAACCGATATGGAGCCCAGCTTGTATCGTTGCAGTAACATCGATTGTAAGGCTTCACCTCTGACCTTTATGGTACAGCTGAGCAACAAATTGATCATGGACATTAGACGATGCATTAAAAAATACTACGAAGTAAGTATCCATAATGAGTGTCTTACATATGCAACTTACTGAGGTTTGGTACTTGTTTTAAAATAAAATGATACGGTTTTTGTATGAAACTGTAAAATTTTGAAAAGAGAGGAAAATGATTTGATTTTTCTGTTGGGCATTTCATCTCATTAATGAGCAGTATTTTTAGTAATGAAGTTTTTGCTTTTAAGGAAAAATGAGAATATAATCAGGAAGTATTGTAGTTTATTGCTGCCTAAATAAAATGAAGTTAAATGGTCACTCAGATTTTCGATCAGAGGAGGAAAAATCAATATTACCTATCTTTGGCAACTAGAGCTGTAAACTCATGTGTGGTGATTTTATTTCTGTTTTACTTTATTTTATTTTATATTGGAGTATAGTTGATTAACAATGTTGTGATAGTTTCAGGTGTACAGCAAAGTGATTCAGTTATACATATATCTATTCTTTTTCATTTTTTTTTCCCATTTAGGTTGTTACATAATTGAGCAGGGTACCCTGTGCTATACAGTAGGTCCTTATTGTTTATCCATTTTAAATACAGCAGTGCGTACATGTCAATCCCAAACTCCCTATCTATCCCTTCCCGTGTGGTGATTTTAAAAAACTGCCAACTAGCTAACACTTTGTGTTTATGTGGTCATCTAAACCATTTCATAGCTTAGTTTTCCAAAGAAATCAGAATAAACATCTTTTACATTTCAGTGCTTTTGTGTGGCATTTTAAAGAAGAACGTCTAATTTTTATAAATATATAGGAAAAGTTCCAGAACAGTGAGCGAGCTGTCTGCATTAGAAAGAAGGCTCCTTTCAAAGTTTTTGTTTTGGTTTTTAACACATTACATATGAATTAGTTTTTTTCTCTTCAAAAGTTAAAATTAAAAGAAAAAAACACCACATTTCCCACTTGATTTTTCTTAGTGTTTCATTATGTCATTTGTCATCTAAACAAAATTTCTGTTACTTGAAAGTTCACTGTAACTTAGGTGGAGGTTACGCTGGCAAGGCATTTCCCAAAAAATGCTCTGGTTCTATTAGGTAAGACTCTTGACTTTGATCAATATCATCCTATAATTTCTACTTATATGTTAGTTAACATATAATGTAGCATTATCTTCTTTAAAATCGAACTCATTAAATGAAAATCAAGTATTAGATCATTAGGATGAAGAGTAAAAGCATAGAGTTCTGGTCTTGTGATTTTGGAGTAGAATAATTTGTATTCGTCAAGAAAAAAGAACCAAGTAGGTTTGTCTGAAGATATTTTTAAAATAATAATTATGGCTACATTTTGGGAAATCTGAAACATTTTAGTGAATAATCTGGTGCTGTACTTAATGAACAGTTGGATGGGAATAAAGGTTATCTGTGGGTTCACATTCCGCAGTAGATGAAATGTTCAGCACGTGAAATGTTAGGCCTTTATTTAGCATGAAGAGTCCAAATCAAAACTATTCAGCTCGTTTACAGACCTCATTGAGCAGAGCATGATTCTTGACTCTTGGGAAGAATTCTGAGTTTTCTCTCTGTGTTTAGTCTATCAAAATCTTCACCATGGAAATGTTAATACTATAAGAAGCTCATCTATTTCCTTCTCTAAGAGCGGGCAATCTGTTTTGACTAAGTTGAGAATAGGCAGAAAAATGATCTTCTGAATAGTTAGAAATATGCCCTAACTGAAAGATTGATTTCTAACTGTGTGTGTGTGGTGTGGTGGTCGTGGTTGTATAAGTATTTTTCAAGCTAAATAACCTAGTTTTAGGCATCCAGACGTTTAACCCGGGGTTTCTATAGCATTTAATTGTCTACCAACCATCTCACTAGCAGCAAGTTAGTTTTCCTGTCGTTAACTGCCCACTTGATTGACTTTCCTAAGGAATTTCTAATTAAAATACCCAAATGTCATTCCTACACTTGAAGAAAGATATGATTGTCCTCAAAATTAAGAACTTGTTTCTCTACTTTCTGTCCTTAGGCATATGTGATTGTCTAGAAGAGAAAGAAATCCATTATTCGTTCTTTTCATGGCCCCATGACGAACAAATGTTTCAAATATTCTCAAGATCAGAAAGCTCATGCACCTCCAAGTTACAGTTTATTGGTAGAGTGTTCTCTTTCTTCCTGACCCCAGACTTAAGTGAACTTTGCCAGTAGAGGGATATGGTGTGGAGTTTCTTTTGTTATCGTGCCTCAAGTGATCCTGATTACAGTTAGTTCAGTGTGATATACCATAGCAGTGGTGATCCAGCTGGAGATTAATACACCAAGTGTACTGGAGATAAGGATGTTGGTACTGAGTACTGAGATCAAAGTGACTGTTCTTTGAAGCTAATGACCAAAAGAGTTCCCTCCTATTCTGCAAGTTAAAAACTGCTCCCCACTAGACATAAAGTTGTTAGTGGACTGAGAACAAGAGTCTCCATATTTTTTTCATTTTAGTTTTAGAATCACTGCAGGCAAGAACAACCTACATTGAGAAAGGAGGCATCTCCATAAGGAAGGAGCTTTTGTAAGACAGTGGAGGAGTGTAAGGTACTTGACCAAACACTGTAACCTGCCAGGGAACACAGTTCTAGATCACCAAGCAATCTGGCTGTCAAGAACAAAAGGGCCAAAGTTTAGGGTAGCAAAGTATACTTCTTAATCACTCTTAAAAAAATACACCACATCTTCTGTTATATTCTGTGGTGAATAAATAGTGCTGACTGAATAAATGTGATACAGCAAACATTAAAATTTTTATATATCTGAGAATCAGTCTGTATCGTAGTGTTTTAATATTGGCTCCTTTAATAGCAGGGGAAATGCTTTTTTCTCTCACCGTACAGCAATGATTGTATCCTTCGGATTCTTGTTTCATAGAACATTTAAATTTCTGTATACATAGAAATACAAGAAGCACCAAGCAAGGATATTTCAAGTAATATATTAATTTCCTTAGGAGGAAAACAACTCTAATGCTTTATCTCGAGATTTGACGAAGCATTGGAAGACTTTGAGGCAGCACAGAAAGCTCTAATTCAAAGTTGATTTCGTGCCCCGGTCCTAATTGGTTCCTCTATACAAAGTTAAAATCGAACTGGTATTTCTTTGAAAATCATAAAAAGGCAGTTTAAAGACTATATCTCTCAGCTTTTAAGGATGTTTTTAAAAGACTCAATTTTACAGTGAAAAATTGATATGTGTTTCCCCTCCCCCTTAAATTCTGCTTCAGAAGAGCAAATAGACACACACACACACACACACACACACACACGCACGCACGCACGCACGCACGCACGCACAAAAGGGGAGAGAAACACTAGCTAATCTAAATTGGGAAATGAAGAGGGCTTTTTTTAAGCATGAAAATTTCATCATCTTGTCAGCTGGCAGAATGCCTGCTGTGTGGATTCACAAAGGCTAAGAATTACACTTTCATGAAATTTTCCTCACTAACTGCCCTGGTTAATTTGAAAGATAACCCACTGTTCTAATTCATTCCTCAATTGGGCGGTGCAGGTTTTATCTTTGATCTGACAAAGCATTTGTGTTAATCGTTTTGGCCCTCCAGTAGACACTCTTGGGATTGTGCTTTTACAATAAATGTGTCTGTGATAGCTCTTTAGTCTATTATACTTACAATAGATCCATAGAACTGGTAATTAATTCTCCACTGCTTTGGAAATGGGAAGAATAGGTGTAGCTCTGTCAAGTGCTGCTGGGAAGTTTGTTTAGCTGGTTCATTTTTGAAGTGTTCCCCTCAGCCATCCATGAAGCAGCCGCAAAAGAGAATGTGAGATTGAGATGCTGCCTACCCTGAAGACTTGCTGATAAATGGGAAATCTGACCCCTCTTGGTACCTGGGAGGGGGGTAGTGGCTCATTTACTTTCATCTCAAGTACTATTAGTTATAATGTACATTAAACCCTCATTTTAATACTTAAAGAGCCATTCGTTTCTAAAGGTGGATAGTCAACTGAAATATCCTCCTCAATTCCCATTGATGGCTTATGCAGGTTTTAGAGTGTTCCAGTGGGGCGAAATGTTTTTCTCACCAGCCTTGTAGTGTTTCCAGCAACTTGTAAAGGAGCATTACTTGGGGCACCTCACTATGCTGTTTAAACAGAGGTATTGCTGGCCCTGCATCTAGAAAAATTAACAGTTAACAGCTAGTCAGTGCTATGCATATGATAACATTGATTAGTTGCTAGGACCAGAAATAGGTGATTGAATTCCTTAGAAATTTGCTGTTGGTTTTACAGTCTCAGAATTTTCCTGACATAAGCTTTCTGCGGACAGGACCTGTGCTTTCTTCGGTGTCTCATCTGTGATCTCTGCTCCAGCCGTTTGCTCTCAATAGTGTATGCATTTTAATGTTTAGTAATATACTTTCTTGTTTTTTCTTTAAATTCTTTTTTGCACTGCTGTCATATTGGCAGAAGGTTTATTAGTGGTTCACAAGATTCTCAGGCTAACACAAGACTCCACATTAATTTAAGGTCATGAAAGCATTAATATAGCCCTTTGTTACCCTGTCTTTATTTTATGTCACTGATTACTATTGGTTTCAATATATGCCCATCTCCAAGTTCATAGCCTTAATTTGTTTTCTCCCCAAACCAAGTGTCAGGCAAAGAGGCATTGACCAGAAATATTTTTATTAAGATGCAAAATCACATCGTGCAGAAACGTATTCTCATTGTCCTGACACAAGAGTCTCACTCTTACTACACAGGGTGGCAGAGAGTGGATGCCTAGCTGTTCTTCCTCTCATACTCCTGCTCTCTCCCTGTATTTTTCCCATTTCTTTCTCAGTATATTAATTGTGGTATAAGTCACATTTTAAAAATCTCTTTTGGACCCACTTTTATGAGGAATTCCAAAAATAATGTCCAGCGTTACTTGCCTCATGATGCAGACTTTCTTATGCTCACGTGTGTGAGCACCTAGTAAAGAAGGGAGCATTTGACCAACGATACTGTGAGTCCCTCTAGAAGACAGCACACATCCAGGAAGTGGAGTGGGATGTTTTGTGGTATATGAAAAATCCACGTTCATTTTGGTTTTGCACCTTTGCTAAAAAAAAAACAGAAAATGATGCTTGTTAAGTTTGGAATGGATATGCATTCCTTGAAAACAAAATTAATAACAACCACCAAACATAATGTTGTTAAGCCAGAAGTTGAATCTGAGGACAGGACCTTAAAAGTGCAGGGAGGGCAGGGTGAAGTATTGGTTAATATATTTGCTCCACCAAAATACACACCCACTCAGCATCACAGGCAACAGAATCCATGGTGTCCAACAATGCTTGAAGGAGGACCATTTCTTTAGGAATACACAGAGCTCAATTAGTAAATAAATCTAATAATTAAAGATGAAGCAGCCTCTCACTAGATCGCCACCCCCATCCCCACCCCTACCCGTGTAATTTACTTATAGACCCACTCTTACTTCCATTGCCTTTTGCTTTTCAAATGTAGCAGTACTTCATGACAGCTATCGTGTGCTGGCGGATCTGAGGGTTTTAGAGCCATGCAATGATGTTCAGTAACTCTGTCTTGTTCAGCTGCAAATATTCAGTGTTCAATAACCCTCAAAATTTCTCATTTCTTACCTGTGGTGATATGGGCTGATAGTTTTTAGGTTGTAGGTTGCAATATGCAGTAGTCTCACAGGTACATTAGTTCAAATAGTTTAAACTCTAAGCACCAGTGGAATTATTGTTTATCTCCTTGCCTCTGCATTTATATTTAGAACATTTAAAAAGAATAAACTGGGTTTCTTTTTTGTAAAGACTCTTAACAGCATAATTATAAGTGGTACAAAAGGCATGCAAAGAAGCAGTAGATATCCATCCCACCCATTCAGCATCCCAGGCAGTGCAATCCATGCTGCCCAGCGGTGCCTGAAGAAGGATCATTTCTTTAGGAATCCATAGAACTCATCTTAAATCTTGTTAAGACAAAACAAAAGAATTAGTATTTCTTTTTGCTCCACACCATTTGATAGGGAAGTTTAACATAAATGAACACCACGGACACCAGTTGCTTTTTTTAAATGCGGTATTCTAATACCAGGGCCCATTGATGGAGGATTGGTGTGTTTTTATTAGCGAATGGCTGTTTTTTCTTAAGTATGAATATCCACCAAGCTGATTTTCAGTCAGGTATAACATTTTACTGCAACACCATGGTGTGTTCTACAGAAAAACTAAGAAGTAGAATCTTACTGTAAGTAAATGTATTATTGTACAAATCTAAGGGAATAACAGGTCAAATCTAGTCCCCTAAAACGTGCCAGCTACGTGTTCTACACAAACAGCGTTAACATGGTATGAATATTAGTTGTTATAAAGGAGTTCCAGTATGTTGTAGAACTTAGTGTTTGTCTAAGTATAGACCACAAGCCATATATCAACAAATTAAACTTGAACTGTTTCAAAAAAAAGGAGTTCCAATAAGCAAATTGGATCAGGTACACCCTTATATGCCACCTGACTTTTAACCTTCATAGAATAACCAACGTTCCTTGTACTCTCTATATTTATCACAACACCTCTTTATCTTTTATTTTGTTTAATCTTAACCTTATGGCATGGACCCTATTTGGGGAGTCGCAGAACTAGAGCGTGATCTTGAGGAACTAGGAGGGAACCCACACCAAATTCTCAGGTGCCCTGACCACAGGGAACACTGACCTCAGATCTTTCTGCAGGGTCTGAGCTCGGGCCATAGCCTGTCTCTTGCCCATGTCATTCCCTGCATGTGCATATTTTCCTCCTCCGAGAGCTTTTTGTCAGAGGTGGAGGCTGTCGTAGCCACTGCCCTTGCCTGTTCTTTCCTCCTGTTTGGAAAGCTTAGCACTTGCTTTTATCAGTTTTCAGAGCAGCCCCTGCTAGCCTCGCGATGGACTGTGAGGTTTTGTACTCGAACACCCGGTCAGAGTTCTTTTTGGTCATCTAGCGGTTTAGTAACTTCTCGAGGCCAACGTTTCGTAGCTTATAAGACAACGACAGTGGTAGTACCTGGCACATCAGGTCATAAGAAAGACTACATGGGATGATGCATCTCCAGTGCTTAGTGCCTCAAGAGCACTCTCTGTTAACGTTCATTATTCTGTTCTGAGGTAACAGTGGATGACGTGGCTCGGTTGGGTTCCTCCACGTGCTCCGCCCCCGCCCGCTCCCGCCCTGAGATTCAGCCCTAGGCTGGGGCCTCGCTGCCCCGTCTTTCCGAGGCGTCCATCTGGAAGCTTCCGTTGTCTCGCCACTCTCCACCCCGCCCCCCCAAGTCAGAACGATACCACTCCGCGCTGTCCTTGCTCCTGGCCCTCCCTGCACTTTGCCAGCATGGGAGTTTCCTTTTCAGTGTTGGTGAATGTGGCCCCAAAGTCAGCTTTAGGAAGGGACACTGATAAGGGCAGCTTGAGGAAGTGGCTACAAGCAAGGAAAGGACACTAGGTTCTTAAGTCCTCCAAGACCCAGCACCCAGTATTGTACCTAACCTGGTCGTTGTTCAGTAAAGAGTTATTGAACGAGTCATGCTCTTCTGAGAGACTGGAGCTATCAAGTGACTTTCCCAGGTTACAAGTAGCAGCATCAGGACTGTGACCATCCTTGGGGACCCTAGTCCAGAATTCTGCTCATCATCACATACGGTAAGACAGCCGTTGATGAGTAACAAGTTGCACGCCATCCTCACTGCAGTCCCTCTTTCAGTAGGATGCCTCCAGAGCCCTGGCGTGAGCCTCACAAGCTAAGCCAGGCCACAGGGCTGGCAGGGACATGAGTCCAGAAAGCCGATTACAGCTGCCCAGCCAAGGACCAGCGCGGCCACTGAAGGGGCGCCTGGGCTTTCGGCGGCTTCTGATACGGTTCACCTCCTCTGAAGGGAAAATTGGAGGTTTTTTGAAATGCTCAGGAAATGCCATAGGAGTTGTCAAATATCTGAAAACAAGTGGGTAAAAACAGAAAACTGCTTGTGCCGAAACAGTAGAATTCCTTTTTCAGATTGATTTCTCTAACCTTGGGTCTTTAGGAAAAATTCAACTTCAGGTCTAACTCCAGTCATCTAGAGGTGTACTGTCTTGTAGTAGAGTAAGACACTGAACCAGAACAAATTTCATTTAACCTTTCAAAACTGAGATTCTCACACCGTTGACCTTCTTGACTTCAAGGAGCAAAACTGAGCTCTCCGTTCTCTGCTGCACAGGTAAAACGAGAGAGGGGAGGGGAGCCCCCAGGCAATGCGTGTCTCAAACTTGGCTTGCTTAGAAAGTATACGTTATGGTTCACACGTGGAAATCGGCCCTTTGCAGATAGTTACAGATACGAATTTCCAGATTGTTCTGTCTAGCTTACTCTCATGTTAAATGGAACAACTATATTTCTGTTCAAGAGGGATTTAGTTCAGCTGCCTTTCCATGGTACCATAGAAAAATTCTCAAAGCCTGGATTCCAAATACTACTAATGAAAATTAGAGCACCAGTATTTTCTAATTGGTGGGTGTTGGTTTGTTTTGGGCTTGGTGTGCGTCAGGTATGGCTTTACCATATGCTCATACCAACACCTACGGTGTGTTGGTCTTAGCTGGGTTTTGAAAAGCAGTGTATAACTTTACTGGTTCAAAACTCATTTGACCCTTGGTACTCCCTCAGAAATATTTTTGGTTTCTACCATGTTCCAGCATATGATAACTCTTCTGTCAGAGTTTTGTGACGTACATTATGCAGCTTGTTTCCAGAAAGATCCCCAGCCTCATTCACGTTGCACAGGTGCTCAGGCTCCTTGGCTGTTGGAGAAGCTCTTCGTGTTGCTGGGAACCTAGGTGATTTGCTAGCTCGGCTCTCAGGAGCCTGTGTAGCCAACCTTCAGTCTCCATCCACCAGCAAAGAATGCTTAAGAATCATGGCAGGAAAAAACCCAAACTGCCCAGGATTTATGTCTATATGTATACTAAAGATTTAGAAACCATGTGGATGAAGTCACACATAATCCTTTGAGGATAATTTCTTTCAATTGCAGCTTTTCATCTAGTCATGCTCAAGAGCCACTCCTTTCAGGAACTGATCAGCAAAGAAAGACAAAAGGAGAGTAGTCTAGTACCAAGAAAGACCTGATTAGGGCTTCCCTGGTGGCGCAGTGGTTAAGAATCTGCCTGCCAATACAGGGGACACGGGTTCGATCCCTGGTCCGGGAAGATCCCACGTGCCGCGGAGCAACTAAGCCCATGCCCCACAACTACTGAGCCTGTGCTCTAGAGCCCGTGGTGCTCTGAAACAAGAGAAGCCATAACATTGAGAAACCCGCGTACCACAACGAAGAGTAGCCCCCGCTTGCCGCAACTAGAGAAAGCCCGCGCGCAGCAACAAAGACTCAGCACAGCCCCAAAGTTAATTAATTAATTAATTGAAAAGAAAAGAAAGACCTGATTAAATTTTCACAGCATAATGGCTTCTCATGCTGATGAGTGTATGCAATGTTACATAGCACAGTGGTTCTCAAACCTTTTGTTCTGTGGGACCCTGCACACTCTTAAATTTACTGAGAATGGCAGAGTTTCTGCTTATGTGGGTTATATTTATTTATTTATTTATTTTAACACGTTTATTGGAGTATAATTGCTTTACAATGCTGTGTTAGCTTCTGCTTTATAACAAAGTGAATCAGCTATATATATATATATATATATATATATACACACATATATCCCCATATCTCTTCCCTCTTGCGTCTCCCTCCCTCCCTATCCCACCCCTCTAGGTGGTCACAAAGCACCAAGCTGATCTCCCTGTGCTATGTGGCTGCTTCCCACTAGCTATCGGTTTTACATTTGGTAGTGTATATATGTCCATGCCACTCTCTCACTTTGTCCCAGCTTACCCTTCCCCCTCCCCGTGTCCTCAAGTCCATTATCTGGTAGGTCTGAGTCTTCATTCCCGTCCTGCCCCTAGGTTATAAATTAAAACTGAGACATCTACAAACTGTTAACCCACTTATAAGCAACAATAAGCCTATTATATGACAAAATTTTTTAATGAAAAATAACTACCTGTCTTACAAAGCAAAATAATTTAGTAAGAATAGTGGTATTGTTTTAAATTTTTGCAAATCTCTTTGCTGTCTGGCTTCAAAAACAGCTGGATTCTCATATCTGCTTCTGCATCCAATCTATTGTGATATGTTGTTGTGTTGTTTTGGTGGAAGTATATGAAGAAAATTTGGCTTCACACAGGTATGAAGCTGGAAAAGATAGGAGTATTTTAATAGCCTTTTCCATTAATAGTGGGTATTCTTTTTTGTCACTCCACCAAACCTTGTAGCATGGTAGTTTCTTAAAGGTTATTTCCAATGTGCAATCTGAAACCATATCAATAAGCCATTTGTACTCCGGTACATTAACATCCAGTATCTTGAATGGTATATAACATTGTATTTCTGTTTTCCAAATATTTGACAATGAGCGTATATTACTTTTATGGGGGATGGTGCTTATTACATTTTGAAATTTATATACAGTACAGTTCACTCTCTGGGGTACAGTTCACTCTCTGGTGTACAGTTCTATGAGTGTTTACAATTGCATGAGAGTCATATTACTGTTACCCCAATCAAGATACAAAACACATCTATCACCCACACCCCCTGTCCACAGTTCCCTTGTGCTACTTCTTTCAGTTGCACTTTAAAAACTATTTATTTATTTATTTGTTTATTTTTGGCTGCATTGGGTCTTCACTGCTGTGCACAGGCATTCTCTAGTTACGGGGAGCAGGGGCTACTCTTTGTTGCAGTGCGCGGGATTCTCATTGCGGTGGCTTCTCTCGCCGCGGAGCAAAGGCTCTAGGTGCGTGGGCTCAGTAGTTGTGGCTCGCAGGCTCAGTAGTTGTGGAGCGCAGGCTTAGTTGCTCCACGACATGTGGAATTTTCTCGGACCAGGGCTTGAACCCGTGTCCCCTGCGTTGGCAGGTGGATTCTTAACCACTGGGCCACCAGGGAAGTCCTCAGTTGCACTTTTAAAATAAGTTCATTCAAAAGGCTAACCTCACATCATATGCTGAGTCCTACCACTTTTGCTTATGAAGTGTCACGTTTTCCATCCATGGCATTATCTTCCACCTGGGACCCACCTCTCACCTCCTTATGGAATATGCTGCCGCCGTTCTCAAAGATGTGCAGAATGAAACATTGTAATATATGTGTTTCTTTGCTTAGCTAGGAGTGGGTAGGTACTTGATCTGTGAATATAAAATTAAATTCTAAGGACAACTCCCCCACAAACAACACTGAAGAAAAATTCTAACATATCCGTTGGAACTTCATCAGCAGAGAAATTTTAGATCTGAGGATTTGAAAAAGAAAATTAGGTCATGTCTTCAACTCAGTTACTTTCGTTCAATGGGTCATGAAGACAGAACCCCAGCAGCATGAGCAGTGGGTCCAGCACTCAAGTAATTATATCCCCTACTCCAGCTTCCTAGAAATGAAACCTAGATATTGAGCCACTTAAAAGGAAGACTTAATTTTCCTATATTCAAATGTGCATCCATTTTAACCTACCCATGTCTATAGCATTTTGGTGTTTTACCGATTCTAGCACATGTATAGATTTATGTAACTGCCACCACATTCAGGATACAGAATAGTTATATCGCCCCAAAAAACTTCCTCTTGCTATCCCCTTATAATCACACGTTCCTCCCCACCACTAACTCTATCTGTCCTGGATGGATCAGTAATGGATCTATTCTCCTCACTCTATTACTGTCTTTCCAAGAATGTCATAGAAATGGAATCACCTAGTACACAGCCTTTGGGACTGTCTTCCTTCATGTAGGTTGTTCCTTTTATTACAGAATATTATTCCAGTGTATGGATGTATCAGTTTCTTTGATCCAGTTACCCAGTGGAAAGTGTTTGGCCAGTTTTTAGTAATTATGAATGCAGCTTATATAAACATTCGTGTATAGGATTTTGTGTGAGCATAACTTTTCATTCTTATCGGTTAAATAACCAGGAGTAGAATTGCTGGCTCATATGTTAAGTGTATTTTTACCCTTTTAAAGACATTGCCAAACTATTTTTCAGAGTAATAGCACCATTTTTCATTACCACTAGCAGCATATGAGAGTTCCAGTTTCTCAGCATCCTCATAAGCTCTTGGTATAGTTGGTGTTTTTTATTTTAGGCATTCTAATAGGTGTGGGCAGTATCTCATCATGGTTTTAACTTGCATTTCCCTGATGGTTAGTGTATTTATATTTGCCATCCTTATATCATTTTTGGTGAAGTGTCCAAATTATCCCCCATTTTAAAATTTGCATTATTTTCTTACTGTTGAGTTTTGAGTTCTTATATATTCTAGATACACGTCCTTTGTTGGATATGTGATTTGCAAATATTTCCTCCCATTCTGTAGCTTGTACTTTTATTCTCTTAATGCTGTGTTTCACAGAACAAACTTAAAATTTTTTTTATTTTATAGATCTTGCTTTTGGTCTAATGTCTAAGAATTCAAATTTTATGTCTAGATCTATGATCCATCTTGAGTTAATTTTTGTGTAAGGTATGAGGGTTAGGACAAGGTTCATTTTTTGTGGGGGGAGGGTCTATGTAAGTCCAATTGTCCTAACACCACTTACTGAAAAGACTGTTCTTACACCTTTGAATTGCTTCTGTACCCTTGTCAAAAACCATTTGAGCATACTTGTGTGGGTCTATTTCTGGACCCTCTGTTCTCTTTCATTGATCTCTGTGTTTAGCCCTTTGCCAACATCACAGTCTGGATTACTGTAGCTTTATAGTGAGTCTTATGTAGTGTGATTCCTCCATTGTGTTTTTTAATAGAATGTTTTAGCTATTCTAGTTCTTTTGCCTTTCCATATAAATTTGAGTCAGCTTGTCTATCAACAAAAAAAGTCTTGCTGGGATTTCTGTTGGAATTATATTAAATGTATGTGTTACTTTGAGGACAGTTTTTTTAAATCTTTTTATTTTTATTATTATTATTATTTGGCTGCTTTGGGTCTTTGTTGCTGTGCACAGGCTTACTCTAGTTGCGGCGAGTGGGGGCTACTCTTTCATTGTGGTGCACGGGCTTCTCTTCGCAGTGGCTTCTCTTGTTGCAGAGCATGGGCTCTAGGCACATGGGCTTCGGTAGTTGTGACGCACGGGCTTAATTGCCCCGCAGCATGTGAGATCTTACCAGACGACCAGGGCTCGAACCCACGTCCCCTGTATTGGCAGGCAGATTCTTAACCAAACGCCACCAGGGAAGTCCCCTTTGAGGACAGTTGACATCTTTACTATGTTGAGTCTTCCAGTCTGTGAACACGGAATGTCTCTTCACTTATTTAGGTCTTCTTATTTTTTCATTAGCATTTTGTAGTTTTCAGCATAAAAGTCCTATATGTGTTTTTTTAGATTTATACCTAAAGGAGTTCATTTGGGGAAAGTTTTTGTTCTTTTTTTTGCTTTTTTGTTTGTTTGTTTTGCGGTACGCGGGCCTCTCACTGTTGTGGCCTCTCCCGCTGCGGAGCACAGGCTCCAGACGTGCAGGCTTATTGGCCACGGCTCATGGGCCCAGCTGCTCCGTGGCATGTGGGATCCTCCAGGTCCGGGGCACGAACCCGTGTCCCCCGCATCAGCAGGCGGACTCTCAACCACTGCGCCACCAGGGAAGCCCTGCTTTTTAAATTTTGGTTTCCAATTCTACTCCCTAGTATATAGCATTACAGCTATAGAAACTTTTTTTGACATTTCTATAGTTAAGAGAATTAAAGGTGAATCAGTTGGTTCTCAAAAGAACACTGAGGACCCATGAAACATTAAAAATAACCTGCATAAATACATAGTTAATATGCAGCCTTTAACATTTATTTTACAAATCTGTATTTATTGGACCAAATATTTGGCCACATAATAGTGTTGAGTTTTTAAAAAACACCAGCTTATGTAGTGTAGTGTCACTTATGTAAAATTTTTGTATGTGTGTATGCTTAAAGAAATTTCTAGAAGGATTTTACCATAGGTCAGAAACCATATCTGAGTGGTGAAAAGTTTAGGTGAATTTTATTTTTTCCATATTGCTTTTCTCTCTTTGAATATTTCATAATAGGGATTGTTTTTATCAAAATAGTGAAGCTGCTTAAAAGAGAAAGGAAAAATAAAACAGTGCATTTTAATATGGTCCTTACCAGTAAAGAAGGATAGTATAGACTCAAGTCCTATTTGAGAATTAAGTCCTTGCATCCTAGAAATATTGTTGTTGCCCCAGCCATTTTAAGATTCTAAAATTTCATACTGAAAACCAAAGGAACATTTTGAGACAGATGGAACATTCTAAGAATGCTGCATTAAAAATTTTTTTTCACCACAGCATTTCGTTTTTATCATACGCCTGTCTCTGTATCAAGCAGACAGTGGATCTCAACCTTGGCTGCACATTACAATCACCTGGAGGGGATTTTGTGTGTGTGTGTGTGTTTTTTTAAGGTTTATCTGAACCAGGTCTTTCTTTTTTTATTATTATTATTATTTATTTTATTTTTGGCTGCATTGGGTCTTTGTTGCTGTGCGCGGGCTTTCTCTAGTTGCAGTGAGCGGGGCTACTCTTCGTTGTGGTGCGCAGGCTTCTCATTGCGGTGGCTTCTCTCGTGGCGGAGCATGGGCTCTAGGCGCACGGGCTTCAGTAATTGTGGCTCAGTTGTGGTGCACGGGCTTAGTTGCTCTGCAGATCTTCCTGGGCCAGGGCTTGAACCCGTGTCCCCTACATTGGCAGGCGGATTCTTAACCACTGCGCCACCAGGGAAGCCCACCTGGATGGGTTTTAAAAAGAGTGATGAGTCAGCCCACCCTGGAACATTAGGTTAGAATTTCTGAGGGTAGGCAAGGGCCCTAGTGTTTATAAAAATTCCCTCTGTGATTACTAAACTTTTCAAAAAACACATGTTGATGAATTCTAATGTAATGTATGAGGACCACTAACTATTTTAAATGTGATTTCTATATATGACCTCTATGGTTATTATTATATATATGATTTCTATATATTCATATAGTTCTGTATATGAAGTTATGAGAATAAAAGGTATATATGCTTTCATACGTGTATCAAGTTAAATATATACTTAAAAAGGAGAAGGGGGAAGAGCCACACAAATTGTTTTATGGAAAGCTCGTTAATTTGCATTTCAGGTGAACGGTAGAAGATTATTAATGGGCTCTTCCAGTGGAGCGCAGTGCCAACAACAGAATGCTTGCAATTGCTTGTGTTATAATCAGTATTCAATATATTATGGTATACATTTATAAACTAATTGTTAAGCTTTTAAACTTGGCATATAGAATTACTTTTAAATGTAATTTTATTTTAAATTGCTTTCACTCTTTCCTCACTTTTCAATAAAATCATACATTTGATAAATCAAATTTTCCTAAAAAAAATGAGAAGGGAATTAAGTTTCTAAAACAAAATGAGTTCTAATGTGACAAAAATTAATTGTATGAAAGTAGAAAGCCCATAGCACCTTTAATACTGTGGGGGTTTTTTTTGGCTCTGTTGGGTCTTTGTTGCTGTGCGCGGGCTTTCTCTAGTTGTGGCGAGCAGGAGCTACTCTTAGTTGTAGTGCACGGGCTTCTCATTGCTGTGGCTTCTCTTGTTGCAGAGCTCTAGGTGCACGGGCTTCAGTAGTTGTGGCTTGCGGGCTCTAGAGCGCAGGCTCAGTAGTTGTGACGCACAGGCTTTAGTTGCTCCGCGGCATGTGGGATCTTCCTGGACCAGGGCTTGAACCTGTGTCCCCTGCATTGGCAGGCAGATTCTTAACCACTTGCCACCAGGGAAGCCCCCACAGCATCTTTAATATTTCCACATTTTTGGTGAGAATTTACCATCCTTGTTAAGTCTTCAGGTGTATCGCTGACACTTGACAAATGGCAGATAATTAGCATTGCTCAACCTTGTCTCTTCTCTGGTGTGGATATGATTGTATAAACCTAGGCTGAGGAATATTTGTGTATAGAAATGTCATCTTCCCTGTATCTCTTCTAGGAGACCTCCTGTATAATGATTTAATGACATCATCTGATCCTGCATATGCCGAGGAATTATGTTCTTTACAACATTTTAAAGTGGTTCTGAGATCTGCAGTTTTGTCACCACCCTCTCAGTCTTGACTGTGACTCACCATAGTCTCTTTCTGAGTAGTTTCACCCTCCCTTCTGTAGGAAGTGCGTAGTTTTGCCTAGGCCTAGCACTGTATGAGCAGGGTCCAAAAATCAACATGGCCAGGGGAGATGTTGGTCAAAGGGTACAAAGTTGCAGTTACATAGGATGAATAAGTCTAGAGATCTAATGTGTACAGTATGACAGCTATAGTTAATAATACCGTATTGAACACTGGAAATTTTCCGAGAGTAGATTTCAGGTGCTCTCATCACAAAAAAAAAAAAAAAAAAGAAGTAGTAGTAACTATGTGAGGAGAAGATAATGTTAAGTAGCTTGACTTTCGTAATAATTTCACTATGTATATCAATAGTCATCGTGTTGAGCACCTTAAATATATACAATTCTTATTTAAAAAAATAAAATTACAATAAAATAAATGGGACAGTCCCTAGGCTGCATTTCCCAGTGTTCCTCACAGGAATCAGATAATAGGAATGGGATTCTGCAACCCCCTCAGTATGCAGCAATTCGAATGAAAATAGACTGTCCATCTTTTGAAATGTTTTGGGCTTTTTCTTGCAAACTGGTTTACTTAGCTCCCTGTCTTCAGGGCTGTCAGGACCTTCCTGACAGTTTTTTCATGATCTCACCTACCAAAAGTATTAAATGTCCCTTAAAGAAAGAAACAAGTGATTTGAAAAGGAGAGGATTCCATTATGGTAATATACATTGTATATTACACAGTGCATTGCAATTTTCAAAGCATTTTCACACCCTTTCCTAATGTGTTCCTCACAGTAATCTTGTGAGGTACATAGAGCGATACCCCTCCAGCACATCCTAACCTAGGATGATAGAAGCCCTCAAGTTGCCCATGTTGGATGTCATGGTGTTTGTATTTCTCTTAATGTCACATTGTCTTTTCCTCCATTCCCACAGATTTAATTCGCTTCTTGGTCCTCTTAGCTTTCTTTTTTCGTTTTTTCCTTTTTTGTGGCTGCGTTGGGTCTTTGTTGCTGTGCACGGGCTTTCTCTAGTTGTGGCGAGTGGGGGCTTCTCTTTGTTGTGGTGCGCAGGCTTCTCATTGTGGTGGCTTCTCTTGTTGCAGAGCACGGGCTCTGGGCACGCGGGCTCAGTAGTTGTGGCGCACGGGCTTAGTTGCTCGGCTGCGTGTGGGTTCTTCCCGGATCAGGGATCGAACCCGTGTCCCCTGCATTGGCAGGCAGATTCTTAACCACTGTGCCACCAGGGAAGTACCATCTTAGTCTTCTAATTGATCTTCCTGTCTTGGCCTATTCCCTTATCAGTCCACTGTCCACACTGTTCACAGGATTACCTTCCCAAAATAGGGTTAATGATGTTACCTTGCATTTTTAAAAACCTTCAGAGGATTCTCATTTCTTACAGATTGAAATTCAAATTCCTTAGCGTGGCACTAGTCCCCAAGCTAGTCTTGCCACCTTCTTCTCCATCCTCACTGCCCACCGCAGGTTATCTGCATGCTGCCCCGGGGGGGCCTGGTATTCCTCAAAGTTCCCACGTGCTTTTCTCCCTCCCTGCCTTCACTCCTGCCATCTTCTCCGCCTGGAATCCCCTGCGCGCACTCACATGGCCCCAACTTGCGAAATTCTCCTTACACCTTCAGCGGCACAGTCTCTGGAAAGCTTTCCTTCTTCAATTCTACAGGCAGAATGTCCTCTCTCCTGTGTGTCCCTAACCCCTGAACACAACGTGGGACGGCATCTATCGGCAAGCAGCTCTCTCCTGCACAGACGGCAAGCTCCTGGTGAATGCAAGCTGCACTGTTGAGTGCCTTATTTCGCTTCATGTCCCCGGAGTAGAGCAGAGCTCCAGGGACATGGCAGACACAGGACTTGTTTATTTGAGTGAGGGAGTGATTTTTAGAACCTTCAGAAAGGCTGTGGGTGGTATTTAATGGAATAGCCAATTAATTCCTATTTTTTATTATTAATGACTCCACACTCAGTGGACAGTATTTTCTGGAATGTCAGCTTCAGTCTCTCTCACAATGTAAATTTCAGTCACCTTAGGAATCTTAAGAAGTTCTCTGTGTGTGTGTTACAAAGATGTGGTTTTGATCTTTTCTTTTATCTAATAGCACTCCTACCTGTCCCCCAGACCACGGCCAGGAAACTGGCTTGTTAGTGGCAGGGCTGGTTTTGAAACTCCTGTTGGCGTAAGCGCTCTTAACGCTGGCAGTCATAGCTTTTTCCTGTTAACAGCATAGCTAAATACGCGGACATACAGCTCTGAGAAGCCCTTAGCGCCCTGCGTGCGCTCTTCCCTAGCCCTGGCATACACAAATACGCTCTTGCAGAAGAGTGATGGGGCCCAGTTGGCTTTTGCCTCCTGTTGGACAGTTGTTCTGTTTATTGGTCATCATATGCTCAGTGGTGCTGGTGACACTTAGGGAAAATCAGGAGAGGTGAGAAAGTGGCTGATAATAGGCTGTGAAATCTAGACTTCTGTAGGGGGCCTCAGAAAAGCTCATCATATCCAAGTTTAACAGATAACTTGAATTTGTGATATAGAATTAAATATTTTTGGACAACAGTGATGCAGTATATCAGTTCCATTCTAAAGTTGGTAGTAAAAGCAACTCTGTGGGAATAAGCTAGAGCGAGGGAATGGACACGAGTTCAGATGACTTTTTTTGTCAGACCATCGCCAGCAGTTCATAGAACAGCTGTACTTTTTTTTGCTACTTTTCCTCCCTTTTTTTTCTTAAGCAAGTAGAGTGCAGTGCAATTTGCAACAATTGGAACCTTCCAAAAGACAACCAACCAAACAGATAATGAACCAAAAAGAAGAGAATCACCCAAGGCACACACTGGGTAGCAGCTCTGTCTGAGCAGCGTCAGACTCCTAGGGCAGCAGTACCCCCCACCACCCATTCAAAATCCTCTGGACACCCCCTCGTTGTTTCCACTGAAGCCAAGAGTCAGGCAAATAGCTTTTGTGTTTGGCTTTAAAATCAATGTTGTTTTATCATATTAAACTGCCAAGACCATGTCTTCTTGACACGAGACCCTGAAATGCCTATTACAATGCCATGGACTCAGCAGACAGTTTTATGTGAAATCACACACACTAGAAGCATCTAAATTCCCCTTTCTCTGTTTATAAACATGTGGATTGTAAGAACAACTCAGTTTTCTAAACTAATGCTTTACCTGGTTCTTTGGTGATCTTTTAGGTGATTTCAGGCCATCACCACAGAAGTTAATGTCTGATATCCATCAAGACATCTGTTTTATACAAAGAAAAGATGGAATGTTAGGGGGAAACAAACTAGATTTTGGTAATGGTAAAAAAAAAAAAAAGAATCAGATATATGTTTCGGAAGTTTGGGGAACCGTTTTCTTTGTTAAATTTGTAAGTAAAGCCCTTAGGATGTCTCTCTGTTGCCAATCCAGAAAATGTGCTTCAAGCCAAATTTTGAGCTGCATAAACGTTAATATAATGTTTGTGAAAGCAGGTTATAAGCTTTGTCAGCTGTGGAGCTAAATGTCCGTTTTAAAGATTATACAAAATGTATAGTTGCGTCTTCATGTATACTTTTATAAAATTAGGTTTATGATCTAAGAGTTTTTTTAAAATCTCATAATGCTGGTTATATATACACACACATTTTTTTTAGAAATCAGGAATCACTCCTTTTCTTCTAAAGTAGACAATCAAAATAAGCAGTTTGAAGAGATGGATTTAAGACAGCAAAATTGTATCTTCAGCTGTGTAAAAGAAGTACGGCACCTTAGACCAGAAAACGTGTATTAGCGATGGTTTGATTAGTGACTGCAAAAGCAAAATAAATACCGTAGTGTAAAATACAGTTCCACATGACGGCGTGTTTGGCTAGTACCGAACATCAGAATTTAGGGAGCAGTTAGCACTAAGATATGTTCTCTTTCTTTGCATGAAAATACATTAATAATGAAATCTTAGAGTTCCTTTGTTTCTCATTGATTGCTAGTTAGCAAGAGGTTTGATCAGGTTTTGTTGTTGACGTTTGTTTTCTACGGGGAGGGAGGAGTGTTTGTCATAAACCCATCTCCGCAAAAGTTGTCTTGTTTCTCCTCTTCAAAACTTCCACTGCCTATACAATCTTTGCAGAATAAAGGTGCATTATTATTTATTTTGGATGTGGAAGGTTGATCATCACTTTTTAATGTAAAATTACAGTGTAATGAGCTAAATGATAATAAACTTACTTGCACAGGGGTATTTTCTTCGTTCTGTTAATCTTTAAAAAGTCTCTACGTTCACAAAAGAAGATAACTGTTAAAGACCCTAGATTGCAAAAGCAGTGCCACTTCTTCTGAGAGCTTTGGGGCAATCCTCTGATGTGTAATTGCTTTTACATCAGTCACAAGAGAGAGACAAGAATGTGCTTTCCTTGAACTTAACAGTTTGGGCAATTTTCTATAATCCAGTAAATACAAATTGTAGCTTGATTATTCATCTACGTCTGTCAAGCAAATTTTAATGGATGAATGAATGAGTCAAATCTATGCATGGAAATATACAAATGTGCAAAATATGGGTCTAATTACCAGGCTGCTGAATTTACACAAGGTCAGGTAAACAAGGCACCAGTGTAATGATTATTAATTGTTAATAATGCCTTTGGGAAAACATTCACATTTTCCTTCTGAATACCTAACAGTTTGTCTTTCTAGTGACTTTAAACTCTGAAAATTTTAGCTGGGCTAAAAACACAAAAACATTTTTGCCCTATTTGTATCCTTTCCCTATAATTGCCTTCTAATTCTTTTAGAAAAACGAGTAAAATATAATATGTTTTTCAGGACCCTGTTGAAAATCACAGTTTAATATGATGGTGAGAGAATTAAGGGGGGTGGGGGGTAACACTCTCACAGCAGAATGAAATAGCTGCTGTCTTTTGTCTTCATTGAAGGGATGAGCATGCCCCGCCATCCTCCACCCTCTTTTCAAACGTAATCGACATTCTAAAACACAAAACCAAGGTGGTAATAAAGGGAAGGAAATCAAAGCAGGCTTTTTTTCCCCTCTATTTACCATAGTAAGTCAACATTTGACTCTGTCTTGATATTCTATAAAATGAATGTTGGAAAGAGAATAATAGCAATGAGTAGTTTCCCATCGAATGCCCAAGGGCCGAAATAATTGAGGGAGTACTTGCCGAGGTTTTTCTTAGTTCAGTAACTCTTGATCACTGTGCAGTTTTGTAGCAGTGCTATCATTAAGGGCTCTCCATGTCTGGAAGGACACCCCCCCTCTCCCAGCTTTAATCCAAAAGTCATAAATTGTAGAAGTAACATGTCGTCTGCAGATCACCCAGACGAAAACACTGCATCTTGAGAAGTCTTATCTTTTTGTCACTGTGCTTTGAAAATCTTTTGAAGATTTTGCATTAATGGTACTGCTGCAGTCTCTTGCTGGGCTGTCTTCTTATCCTCACAAGCTCTACATTCACAAGTTTTTTCCCATGGCTAATCTAAACGTTCTTCCCTCTGTTCTAGGCCTTACTGCCTGCTTCACACCCATGTTGAACATCAGATGAATACAGCCACCTTCCTTTGTGCTTTTTTTTTTTAAATTTAGTACTTGTAAATATCACTCATATCTCTGTTAAATTTCTTTAAACTCTGTAATTGATGACTCAGTCTCATTTCTTCAACATTTTCAGCTGTCATTTTTTGTTTTTCGGGACCTCTATTGTTTAATCATGGGTGCCCTTTGGGGGTTAGATTATTCTGTCTGTAAGCCAAAGGAATTTGGACTGTTTTTTGACCTTAGCTCTGTAGGTAGCATCCTATCCTCTTTTATAATCTACTCTAGAATATAACAGGCACAATTTACACACACTCATGGGTACTGGAGTGGCTTAATTAAATCTCTGTAGAATCATACCCAAACTCTGTATTCTGGCATTTAAGACATTATATAATCCAACCTTCCCTCTCCACATACCCTCTCATCCGATGACACCATCAAATCCCCATTCCTCCGGACGGGGCTTCTTGTTTTCTCACAACTGCCTGGATTGTTCTTGCCCACATGCCATCTCTATCTGTTTAAATTCTTCTCAACCTTCATGACCCAAACCCATCTCAGTTCCAGGAAGCATACCTTCACATTACAACTGTGGAAGGTTTTTTCTCCTCTGTGTTCCTAGAGAACTTTAAATGTATAACTTCTCTCCTGCAGTTTCTTTCAGTCTATTGTAGTTACATTGTTTCATTTGGCAAATAATTTTGTTTCCTATAAGTTTTTAGATTTCTAGATAGTGGGAGAAATAAGACTAGTGTTTTTTTTTTGGTGTTGTTGTTGTTGTTTTTGGCCACACCACGGCTTGCAGGATCTTAGTTTCCTGACCAGGGATCGAACCCAGGCCCTCGGCAGTGGAAGCGCTGAGTTCTAACCACTGGACCACTAGGGAATCCCCAAGACTAGTAGTTTTTGAGCTCTCTAACACTTTGCTAAGCATCTTTTACATACGTGGTATCATTTAATTCTGGTAGCAACCCTGTGAAGGTAGGTGATATTTTTTTCTACTTTTACAGATAAGGAAGCTGAATATTGTAATCAGACACTCAGCCAGTGTTAGAAGGATAATACATTGTAGAGCTGGGATTTTAACTTGGGCCGCTGATTCAAAGTTCATATATTCTTTTCAGAAAGCCTTCTTCACATAAGAGTGTGACAGTTTGCATCCTGCTCTATCAAGTTACTAGAAAATTCAAAGAACAAAATAGGTGTTCAGTAAATGATTGAATTTATCACTATGGAAGTCCTATTGCTTCAACTGCTAATGGTCATGTGAATTGCCAATAAAATAGCCAAAGCCTTAGTAAGGGCCCTCTGTACCCTGAGAGATGGCTGACACATGAAAGGTTTGGCAGTTGTACTCCCACATAAGACTGTTTACTTGAGACATTCTTTTTTTGTTGTTTGTTTGTCTGCTTTTAAGCTTTCCTCTTGTTGATCCCTACATTCATTGGTATTGTTAAATGTCACGCTTCTCATTTACTATTTGCATTTCATTTTAAGAAAGTAAATCTCATTGTACTGGCATGAATAATTTATGCTTCTGTCAAGGAACTATTAAAACACTAGACGTTGAAAAATATGCACATTCTAAAGTTTGTGTAAAAACTAAGAACTGCTTTTGCCTCACCCTGAGTGTTTACTCCAGCAGTAAACCTGGGTGCTTACTAAAAAAGCCATGATGGTCTTACTGACTTTAATTTAGGACTCCGTGCCAAGTTGTAATTATGGTTATAGGTAAGGAAAATTTGGCATTTTATCTTTCATAGAAGATAGGCCTTTGTAACTTTGGGGGAGCTGTTTATATTTGTATTTAAAGCAGGGAATTTTTTTTTCTGAGGTATATTTATTCTTGAAGAATTTGTAGTTATAAGGATTAGGAAAGAAGATTGCCCAACCTAAGAATAAAAAAATTGATTTGATGGACACAGGCAACATGACTGAGCTTTGGGGTGACAAAAATATGATGTTTCAGGTATCTGAGGTTTCTTCTTATCAACTTCTGTGCATATTGATAAGTTCAGCCTATTTTGGAAACAGTTACTAATGCCATAATGCATTTTCCCATATCTTCCATCTGAAGTTTTTACTATTATTGATTGAGGATTCAATTGAGAAATGTGTTTAGAACCCTGCATTCTGTGGTAATCATAGAAGTCAGTGGGAAGACAAGAAAATTGTATTGAAAGAAATTGTGTGCGTGTGTGTTTTGTGTTTCAGCATAGATTATCTCTGCCAAAATAATAGCTGTCATTTTCTTCTTGTTATATTAGTGGCCTGTAGCTTACCACTATCCCTTTTGCCTTAGTTTTGCTTCTGACCACTGGCTATTACCCTCAGCAAGAAGACCTTTTTAATTGAATGTCCGAATTTGCATGATTCTTGTCCTAATACCATCATAATTTTGATCCATTTCAAATTAGAGAGCCCTAAGTTGCGACCTCTCACCTCAACACGAGAGCCCTTTAACATTCAGGGACTTTGAAACTTCACTTCTGTTTAGAAGTTCATATCATGCCCATCATGGGGGGAAGAGATGGAAAATGTATACGCTGAGCCTATAGGACTTCCTGCAGTGCTTATTAATCCTTTATGGATCATTTGAAATGTTTCTAGTTTATTTAAGCTTTGCTGCTTGTATCAGATTGTTCCTACGAAAAAAAAGTGATCATGCTTTGAATTTTTAAAAATGATCTCACTTTCAAGCAGAAGCACTTTTATGCTCCATTAAAGTTGAATTTGCCAAACTCTTACATCGCATTAACACAAGCTTTACTGGATAGATAAACGTGTTGTTCAAAGACTGACTTGAACTTTACCAAACTGCATATTAAGATTTTTATCTTTATACTTTTTATTTCTTAAATTATTTTAAAACAGACTAGTAAAATAGACTAAGTTTGCCCAAAAGTACTGCTTTAATGACAAAATAATTTTTCCATTTGATTTAAAATATTAATATAGATTATGAGCTAATTTGAATATGAAGCTAAAATAAACAAAATATTTTGAGCTCTTAAGTAAAATTTTTTTATATTTGTTTCATATATCGTTAATATCTCAATAAACTGTTTTGATTTTGTTTCTTGAAATTTGTGTATTTAATCATTTTGACATTTCTGATTTTTACTCAAGTCTGTCATATATCCAGTATTTTTTTTTTTTTTTTTTGGAAATTTTAGTAGGTTTGCCAACAAAATGACTCATTATTTTCCCCCTTTCCAATTAATGGGTTTTTAAAAATATGCACAGGACATCCTCCAGTTTTCTGTGAATTACAGTGTTACACTCTTTGTTTTTATTTATTTCATGAAGTTTTTAGCTTGGAAATAATCTTCGAATGAGTATACTTTTGACCTAGAGTTACTTAGAAAATTCTAGTCTCATTTGTACCATGGTTTCCTGGCTCCCAAACACCGTTATAAGAACTTGGTCTTTCCTTTATGTCTCCTTGGCCTTGAGGTTTTAATTTAATGTGTTTGTTCTTCAGAAAGAATGTAAGCTAGTTTTCAACTTGAAATGACTTTCTGTATTTTTTTAAATACGTGAAACGTTTACAAAGTATGAGGTTTTATTTTATCCAAAAATTATTCATGCATGCTTTTCTTAAAGAACTAATTTACATTAACATGTATAGTGACCTTGAAAACATATATTTTAATGGTAATGAAAATAAAATTTAATATCGACCTAAATCTTTTTTAGGTCTCACAGATTCCACATTTTTAGCTGTTGAGTCACTGGGGTTCTTAAAAAGAAGGAAAATGCATTTTCAGGAAATTTCTTTTTTAAGGTAAACAACAAATTGTACACACAGAGGGAAAGGAGAACCTTTTATATGCCTCGTGGAGGGAAATTTCCAAACTCTTAGATGAAATATTTAGTAAGTTATAATGTACAGCTCACTGTTTCTGAGAGACTGATGGTAACTTTTTTGTAATAACTGTATTAACTTTGACTTCTAATGCAAAGATCTACACTCAATTCATTTTCACTAATTCACTTTATTCTTGTCTCCTAGTGTTCCCATGACCTTTCAGAAATGTGCAGTTCATATTTTGTGCTCTACAAAAGCTGCCCCTTAGGTTGTATTGAATAACACAAAGTTGAATTATGAACATAATGGCAGTTCTCTGTGGCATTTCCAGTTCAAGCTTACTTTCAGTCTGTTAAATTCATAAGTGAAGTGTTTTTTTAATGTCGTCCATGTTAGGGAAAAGGTTAAATAATGCTGGGCTTCTCTTCGTGGGCAAACAGGGAGAGTCATTTTGGTTGTTTAGTGGAAGGTTGTGTTCTCATATTTTCATTCCTCGGTCAGCATAGATGATGTTCCGGATTGTTTTGGAGCTTTCAGATAGGGCTTACATACTTCTCAAATATTTCATAAACTGCTCATGGTACAGTGGAACTGAAAATCTTCCAGGGATTAACAGCTTGAGACATGGCATTACTTCCCACAGTTGTACACTTTGAGAAACCTTGAGAGGAAGGGAGAGTCACAATGACTTGGAATTCTCTGAGAACTCTGATTTCCAGCAGAAAAGCCTGGTGGCACCCAGTGGATGATGGGAATTTTTTTTTTATTGGAGTATAGTTGATTAGCAATATTGTGTTAGTTTCAGATGTACAGCAGAGTGATTCAATGATACATATACCTGTATCTATTCTTTTCCCATTTAGGTTATTGGGATTTTTTTTTTTTTTTTTGGCTGTATTTATTTATTTATTTTTCGGTACGCAGGCCTCTCACTGTTGTGGCCTCTCCTGTTGCGGAGCACAGGCTCTGAACGCGCAAGCTCAGCGGCCATGGCTCACGGGCCCAGCCGCTCCGCGGCATGTGGGATCTTCCCGGACCGGGGCACGAACCCATGTCCCCTGCATCGGCAGGCAGACTCTCAACCACTGTGCCACCAGGGAAGCCCTGGGATTTTTTTTTTAACTTGAAGCATTTCAAAAAAATGTAATTTCACTTGATATTTATCTTTCGTCAACCGAGAAAACTTACCTTTTGGTTTTCTATTCGGATTTAATTAATGTAATCATCAGTGAGTTGTCTGTTGTGAAAAGGACATAGAGAAGATGCACTGTTTTCCATTTTCCAAGTAAAATGGATCCCTGAGAATTCATCACAAGGCAATGGTTTCGCAGCATTCTGATGCAATATTTTAAATATGCCTTCAAGAAGAAAAGCCCACAACGCTGTGCTGTATATTGTCAGGAAAGAAGACCGAAATGCATGTACATGGGAATTACACTTGTTCACAAGTCTGCAGTTCTCAGGCAGTTTTAAGACTTTGGTCCCACATGATGTATCATCCCATGGAAGAGGGTGGGTAGGTGTTACTGCGGTATCCAAGTGGGGCACACCCAAAGGCTCCCCAGGTGAAAGGGGCCTGCAGTGAGATGAGGGGAGAGCTTTGAGTTGGCTCCTGCTCTTTTGCCACAGGGCTTCTTTATCGGCCTCCTGCAAAGGAAGGGCTTTTGGATTCTCACCAGCAACCTAGCCTGAGGGAAGCTAGAGTGTTCAGCCAGTCCAAATTGCCCTTGATATCATAAAGTTTAATTGCATTAGTTTAAAATTGAAAGAACATTTCTTCAGCTCCTGCAGTGTGTGACACATTACTTCAGGCCCCGGGGGTTCAAAGCTGAATGATAGGATCGTCTCCCTTGGGGGCTGAGGGACTGGCCTGCGGATGCCCTTGTGTCTCCCTTTCTTCTTCCTCTTCCCTTCTTTCCTCCATCCTCAAAATACCCTTAATCTTTTATGTTGGCATGTCTGGGCCTCCAGCACTTAGAGCCATGCTCGCTGTCTTGCTTTCCAGGTCTCCCAGATCAAAATATCCATTCCCCCAGAGATACAATTGAAATGATGTTTTACATACAGGTCCAGCATGTTGTTTGCCCTTAAGAAGTGTTCGTTTTAATTATTTGATATTAAATTCAATTCATACAAATGTGTAAAAAATTCAGCTCTCTTGGGGCTGGGGGAGATGGGGATGTTTTCTCTTTAAAAGTCATTTCAAATACTATTTTGGTCATGATGTTCCTGGTGAGGGCAGCCAGGATGGAAGCTGGGCTGGATGAAGGACAGATCCTTTCTGCTTAGGGAATCAGTTTGCCAGACACGTGAACAGCTGTATCTCCACTCCAGGTACCTGTACCCACATCCTTCTGAGATCATTGATGCTCCAGTGATGCAGTAAATGTAGCAGTAGAGTGGAGAGTCTTCCTCCTTTCATGTTGGCATGGAAAATGCCTCAGGTATTTGACTACCTTGATGCTGGAGGCTTTTGTGTGATCGGTAACAGTGTGTCTGGTTTGTGGCCAGTTAGTGAAGTATCTCAGACCTTCTTTCCTCCACAAAATTTATAAAAACCCATTCTGTTGCAAAGGGCTTTCCTTCCTCAATGATACTTTGGAGTCCCACTTGTGGAAATGTCAATATCTCTGCTGGCTTCTAATACACAAGGCCTTCTGAGCATGTTCCCAGGGAAGGAGAGTTGATTAGGTAGACTTCTCTGGTTTTAGTTAATTAATGGCCTACTCCAGCTCCATTTCCTGCTTTCCTGGAGGAACACTCAGTGACTGTACTTATGCAGCAAAGTCAAATTCGTTAGTTTTATTATATGAAACGTCAGATGAAGAGCTGAAGAGAATCTTTTCCCAGTAGCATCTCCTAAGCTCCAGAATGGAATCACAAGGAGGGCAGTGGAGTAGTGCATGGACAGGCCTGCCTAAGATCATCTCAGCATCCATGTGAGGCACGTCAGGCTTGCTGCAGATGGGTGAGACATGAAAATAGATTCAGGGGCTAGTTAGAAGATTCAGAGACCAAGGTCAGGAGAGCTGGGGAGCTGAATCTAAAGTTTTCTTTGAACCTGTTTCTGTAACACACGAAAACAGCTGCTAAGGTGGACAGTATTTTCTTCAGAGGTTTTGTCTTTATGCTTCTTGCAGTTTAGAAATTGTAGGCCCTGGGAATATATATATTCAAATCCTTAGTAATCTAAGTATTCAGAAGGGCATAGAGTATTTTGGGCTTTGAGAGGGCAAATGTCAGGATTAGCAGCTGATTTTTTTAAGGATAGTTTTTTTTTCCCTTTCTTCCATCGTGCTAGCACTCTATCTCAGCCTGGCTTCTGGGTTTTACAACTTGATAGAGTATGCCATTTAGCCTCATGACTTATACATATTAAGCCTTATTTTTATAAATACATGCCCACTTATCACAGCCACACCACTGAGGACTTAGTAAAACACAGATTGCTAGATGCCACCCCAAGAGTGTCTGATTCCGGGTCTAGGGTGGGGCCTGAAAATTTGCTTCTCTGACATGTTCCCAAGTGATGCTGATGCTGCTGGTTCAGGGACTACTTTGAGAACCACTACTCTAGATATTCACTGAGGTTTACTACTCAGCCAGGAGCAGTTGCAAGAAAACAATAACAGCATGAAATCCCAATGTAATAATGGTGGAGTAATGAGATTTAGTTAAGAGAAAATACTTTCTGTGATAGGAGTTTATGTGCATTGTCCTAACCTCACTTATGGATAAATCATGAAGACTTATGGGGAACCTCATGTTTGTTTTTTAAAATTATGTCACAGAATTAGAGGAGTCTCTTGCTAGAACAGACCTTAA
This sequence comes from Aethalodelphis obliquidens, assembly GCF_003676395.1. Classification (NCBI taxonomy): domain Eukaryota; kingdom Metazoa; phylum Chordata; class Mammalia; order Artiodactyla; family Delphinidae; genus Aethalodelphis; species Aethalodelphis obliquidens. Next base: position 1,326,053 of record NW_020838051.1, on the reverse strand, counting down.
CACCATCTAGCTAGAGGCAGAGACAGGAGAAGTGATTGGTTAAGAAGACTGTGTTAGGGAAGGGAGCTTTTAAGAGAACTAATTCCCCAAATATAAAAGGAACCATTTTAGTATTTAGTCAACATTTAAAATGTTTAAATTAAATTCGGCGCCAAAGTTTATTTTAGGCCTTCTGAGCCAAAGGTCTATAGTGATTTTAATATAATTTTTTCCAGTTGCAGAGATCCTTTGATGGCTTAGTTTTTGGGTCCACAGCCCTAGGTTCTTGGGAAATCTGATACCAGAGGCAGCCCAAAGAAAATTTTGCCAAATACCAAGTCTTCAAAGAATTAGCTACTGTAATTAGACAAGGAAAAGAAATAGTATATAAAAATTGGAAGGGGAAGAGGTAAATTATCATTATTTACAGATCCATGCAAACCCTGAAAACCTAATGAAATCAGCCAAAAATCTAACATAGACAAAAAGAATTGAGGAGGAGTTCCCTGGTGGGGATTCCGGGCTTGCACTGCTGAGGCCCAGGTTCAATTCCTGGTCAGGGAACTGAGAATCCCCCAAGCTGCGTGGCACGGCCAAAAAAAAAAAATCAATAAAGTCACTAGTTAAAAATTAATATTAAAAAATCATAGCTTTGATCTACACCAACAACAATCAGAGAATATAATGGAAGAACTAAATACCATTTACAGTAATGACCAAGAAGATTAAATACCTAGTAATAAAGTTAACAAGAAATGTGAGATATATATAAATATAAAGTAAACTTTAAAATGCTACTGAAGGTCTTAAAAGAAGACTTGAATAAATGGAAAAGTGTATCCTATTCTTGGCTAAGACTTTTCAACAGTTTAGGATCATTCTCTTTTAAGTTTATCCATAAATTTAAAGCTTCCTCCATTAAAAAACAATTGCAGGAAAATTCCTACAAAGAAGATGACCTGCCGGTTATTAAAAATTTTAGGAGTTTAGGGTAATTAAAGTCTTTTGGTGCTCTCCTGATTTTGATGGAGCCAACAGAGAAAGTCCAGAGATATATCTAAAAGTTGCACTTAGTATTACATAAAGAGGTGGTTCATATCAGTAGGGAATAGTCAACCTTGAAAAAAAAAATACAGTTGTATTTCTTCCTTGCTCCCTACACTAAAACAAATTCCAGATGCCTCAAAAACTTAGACTTAGAAAATGAAACTATAAAAGTAATGGATATTTTTAATTATCTTGGAGTTGGGAAGACGTTTTGAAACAACACAAAAATCAGACTCCAAAGAGGAAAACTATCAATAAATTTGACTACAAATTAAAAAATAAAAATTTCTGCAGGGCAGAAGTTACATATACAGACACATCCCATAGAGTCAAAAGAGAAATGATGAACAAGGGAAAATAATAGCTGCCTGCGTAGCAAATAAAGGGCGAATTTCCTTCACATATAAAGCAGTCTTGCAAATCAAGGAGAAAAAGACCAATAACCTAGTAGAAAAATCAATTGGTAAAGGACAGGAACAAGCAGTTCATAGAGGAAGAAATGCAAATGGCTTATAAACATAGGTAGAGATGTTCAAGCTCACTCTTAAGTTCAGAAGTCCAAACGAATACCATTTTTCACCTATCTGAATGACAGAGATCCAAAAGTTAGATAATAGGTAGCCCTATCAGTAGGCAAGGGTGCGGGGAAAGGAGTACTCGAATGCACTGCTGGGCAGTGTGGAAACTGGTACGCCTTATTTGGACCACAGCTTGGTGACATCTTTCAAAATTTTAAATGAATATACCTTTTGACTCAGCAATTCCAATTTGGGTATCTCTCCTTACAGATATGCAGGACTTGCAGATGTTGTCAAAGGTACTGTACAAGAATATTCCTTGCAACATTACTGGTAATAGTAAGAGACCAAAAACAACCTAATTGTTGGTCAAAAGAGGACTGATTTATTGAATTATTATAATCATACAAGAGAATTCTGTGCCGCCATTAATAAGAACATTGATGGTCTATCTATGCTTAGAGGGTATAATTTCCTCTACTTTTAAGTGGAGAAAAGCAAGATTTAGCACAGTGTATATGATACATTTCTTGTATTTTTAAAAACAAAGGGAGAGATAGTTGTAGTGTAATAGATTTTACTTAACCCATTATATTCAAATTATTTCAATCTAATGAATATTTAAAATATCAGTTGGATACTTTATATTGCCTATTTTGGACTAAGTCTTTGAAATTCGCTGTATATTTTACACTTACAGCACAGTGCAATTTGGACTAGCCATGTTTCAAGTACTCAGGAACCACGTATGGCTCTTGGCTCATGCACTAAGCAGAGTAGGTACAGAGAGCAAAGAGCACTGGACTAGAAGTTCAGAGACCCAGGTGGCCCTGCAGCTTATTGCTGTGACAGTGTACACGGAGTCTACTTTTTCCTGGGCCTCATTTTCTTCAGATAGAATGCGAAGGATTAGACTAGAGCTCTAAAGTTCCTTCCAACTTTAAAATTTAGGGTTCAAATATATTTCATATTATTTGTCAAAGTCAAAAATGGACTTGCACTTGCTTTCAGAGACACAGTTTTCACCGGCACTCCTAAAATTCTGTGTTCCTAAGTGAAGCATACTTCATATCGTAGGGACTGTACTGTCAGTGTTAGAGTAAGGGTTTGTTTATTGGTTTGTTTAAGGGAAGAATGTTACTAAGCTACATACATGTTATAAACCAGGTAGGAATTGGTCAGTTCTTCTAATAGAATTACGTCCAGTATGAGGCTTTGCTAAGAATTCTAATGGCACATGGAGAACTTCAAAAGAGTAAAAGAGAGACTCACATCAATAGTATCTAAAGAAAGAGTAAATGTTGAAGGAGAAAGAGTTGAGAGGGCGGAGTTTTTTAGTACAGTTCTGTTTATAAACTTCATTCTTCCGAAGATTATAACCAGTAGTTCCCTTAGAACAGTAGAGAATGAGAATCACACAGACAGTGAATCTCAACCAGAGCCACACATTGGAATCACTTGGGGAGATTTTTAAAATCCTGATGCCCATTCTATACCCCAGACTGGTGGTTCCCAAAGCGTGGTCCTGGGACCAGCAGCAGCAGTAGTATCTCCTGGGAGCTTGTTAGAGATGCACATTCTCAGGCACCCCCCCCCCCAAGACCGACTGAGTCAGAAACTCTGGGGTGGCGCCCAGCAATCTGTTTTGTAATGTTCCCCTAGTGATTCCACTGTGCAGCCAGAGTTGAGAATTCTAGAGCAAGCAGGATTCAGGGCAGGGATAGCAGGTGGGTTTCATTTTGAGTACCAGTTTTCATCCTATATCGCCTGTGGGGATGGAGCTGGAGATGGAATGCAGTCCACCTGCTTGGTATTTGCCATTCTTGATTTGGGTAATTTATTGGCGTTATAGAGGGTTGGATGTTGCAGTTCACAAATAGAAGTCAAGAAGCATCCTATCCAGTTGAGAAAAAAGAAGAAAAAAAAGAGGAGAAAAGGGGAAAAAAACCCACGGGAACCACAAAAGCCGTAGAAGCTACAAAAGGTTGGGACAGGAGGGAACAAGTATACTAAGTAAAATATTATAAGTGAAGAAATTCCAGATAGATTCTAAAATATTTCATTTATAAATAGGGTTTCTTAAAGAAGTTCAAGTGTCATGACGATTTTAGGCCCTCTTTATGATCTGTCGTCAAGTCTGTTTGATCAAAAAATACAGCTTGTTGAACCCTTTATCATTTGGCATTGAAGAATCCATTTCCTCTTAACATTTGGGCTTTAGGTAGGAATGCACTTAATATAGGTATGGTAAATTCAGAATGAACTAAGCCAGAAAATAAAATATATTTTCCAAGTATAAAGAGGTTGTCACTGACTGAGAAGGAGTTAACGTGTCACATTCTTTCGATTTTTACTTATCAGGAGAAATCACAGTATCTGTAATTTCAGAGGCATATTCTGAAGAATGTTATATTGTGATCTCTCTAAGCTGAATCTTAGAAATCTATCTGGGAGTTTTCAGAGCTGACAAAATAAGAATGGACCCATTACAGTATCACGTTCATTTGATTTTTCAAAAGTTAGGAGGACTGTATATGCAGATCATTTGAGAGACTGCTTTTGCTCTGCCTTGTAATAAGCAGATGGAGGAAAGCAGGCTGGGCTGTGTTGAGAGTGCATCTGGTGCTTCTTGTTTTTCGCGATCTCGGCTGTATAACTTCTGTAAACCCTTTCTGTGTATTTTTCTTTTCTCGTTCCCAAACATTACATTTTACATGGGAAAGTCAATTTTGATAATTTCCAAAAAGCTAGGTGTTACAGCAGAATTTGTGCCTCTTAGAAAGAACTGCTCCTTTACTATAAAGTAGAACCTGCCTTTCATACCTAAGTAAAACAATTCTGATATAACTTTCCTAATCGTCACATTTATTACAGAAAGGATGATAATACTATTTTCCAGACCATGTTTACAAAGAATATGATTTTGATTTCTGTGTTAATTTCTGAGTACTGAGTTTCTGTTCTTAAATTGTTTTGTGAATTGGGCTCTCTGAGTATAAAGTGGCTTTCAGCACATGGGTGGTATTGTCAAACATCTTCCCCAGATAGCAAACACATGCATTTCAACAGCTTTTTGGACAGAACCACAGTTAATAATTTCTTTACAAGAAAAATGTATTTTTTTTATTATCATTATTTTCTCATCTTACGTTCTGGCATTTAAATTATGAAACTTCATCTCGCCATGTAGACTTACCTTGTATTGCCAAGAGGAAAGAAGTGGCTTTTCTGCAAAGCTAAATAGTTTTTACTTTATTGTCTGCTACGAAACAGCTGCTGATACCAGAAAAATGCCGTCTCATCATTGGGCCTGGGGTGTCCAAAAGAGGCAGGAAAAAAATGACTGTAGCTCCCTGTCTGCCCTGGCACTCTCCTCCTTTCTCTCCGTTTTCATTGCCGTGAAGAGCAGGAGAACAATATTCTGCAATTAAGGATTCCATTAAGTTGAAGAAAAGAGCAAATGGGGGATGTTTGTTCTCCAAGCTGAAAAAATTTGTCTGGGATGGGGGTGGATACTGGTAGTGGTATAGAGAGAGGTGGGTGGAGAGAAGAAGTCAGGGCTGTTTGTTGAATATACTGTTAAGGACTGTTACCATCCTAATTAATCAAGTTAGAAATTACAGCTGTAGTCCGTTTCCCCCCAATTCTTGTTATCAATTTTCTTCTCTTTTGAGACAAAGCAAATATAAATTTTGTGTTCATTTGTCATTCGTTCTTTGACTTCAGCATCTCTGAAAATAACAATGTAGCACAAAAGCCCAGTATTTACCTAGTTGTAATGTGGGTTGCCATGGTGTTTTGCAAATTATTGCAATTATGTTCACCATGCGAGTCGCCCTTGGTAACTGGCGAAAAAACTGATAATCCTGTTTTGAACAAAAGGTCAAATTGCTGAATAGAAAGTCTTGATTAACTAAAAGATGTACAAAGTGGAATTATTTCCTACCATTCAGAAATAGTTCTTGATCGGGTTTGGGGGAGGGGGTGAGTAAGTACATCTGATTACTGAAGTACAAAGCATTGAAAGGATGTTGTCTTGAGCCTTTCATGTAGTCTTAATGGTGGCTTTTTTGTCAAATTTACCCATTTGCGGCATTGAAAGAGGCAGCTGCATTTAAGCTGGAGAGACGGTGCTTTTTCAAGAGTTCAGTGCATGGAAAGTTCTCAGCAGTATCTGCAGTTTACTAGTAGCCCCTGGTCTATTAAAACTGATGTGCCGCATTTGAGCCCATTGCTCTCAGTACTTGTGAACCCCTCTGCCTGATGATCTAATAAAGTGCTCTTACTGGACAATCTCTGATCAGCTACTTAAAAAGGAGCTTGGGGGAGGGGCGGCAGGGAGAAGCCTTACAGGCAGTGAGACCTGGTGTATAGGCCAGAAGAGAGCCTCCAGGGGCTAAACCGAGAGGTCTGTCACGACGGTAATCTGTGCTGAGGTATTTGCCATGGGGTTGTGGGTTTTGTGCCCCAAATCCCTCTAAGCTGTGGTCACAGGTTTTTTTTTCTGGAAAGAAATCTTTATTTTATTCCAAGTTGAATAAGAAAAGATTAGACATGTCGTTTTGAAATTTGGAAATCCACTTTTGTGGATTTGCTTCTTTGGTGATGGCATTCATAAAATACACAATCCTACATTTACGTAAAAGCAAAAGTTTCCCAGGTTACAGCCAAAGGTCAGATGGATTTCAACTCTTCCGAATCTGGCAGAGCATTTGGGGGAGTATTTCGGAGGGGGGGGGTTCTCTTCTTTTTTTTTTTAATGGCCACCTGAAAAATCAATTCTCAAAACTTTTGAGAGTGTGTGAAAGTGGCATGAAAGCAAAGCAAACCTTAACAAGTTTGTGGGTTTACATTCTACATCACCTAGCAACCCCCTGGCTCAGCCAGATCTCTCGTCTACCCTTAGTTCTGTTTACAGACTATTCAGACGGTCCTTCGAAACCATGAAAGATATTCAGTTTCATTAGTACCATTCTCAAGGAGAAAATAATTAAAGTTAAATGAACAAACACTGCCTGGTGATGGTTTGAAGTCCATTCTGATTTTAAGATGCCCTTTGAGGCAACTGCATAGATAGTTCAGTTTGAACATTTGTTGTTCAGTACCCAAAGGTATATCATATTAAACCATGCCGATAAATAGCCTGGAAACAAACGAACAATAAAAATTACTTTTAGCTAGACTTGAGCAAAGCAAAGAAGCTCTGCTAGTAATAAGTTTCTAGGCATGCCCTCCTGATTGAATTTTTTATTTGATCCCTACCCTGGACATCTAAGCTGATCCATTCGTACACTGAATAAAGACAGGGGAAGAGGCCTGAGGAACAAAGCACCTCTCTTTAAAACTGATTTATTACCTACCCTTGGAGATCAAATCATATTCCATAGAAGGCTGTGTGCATTTTAGTGAGTAGCTTAATTTCATATATGATTGTAATACTAATAATGCATGCCCTGCCACTTTCTATTTGGAAACTGCTTATGTGCTTAAATCGACCTACTCTTGAAATTTCTGAGAGTAAAAAAAAATTTTTAAGAAAATGTTTTTTATGTGCCTTTTTTTCCCATAAGCCCATTCTCTGAAAAATCATTTTGGAAACAACCAAACACATGTTAAAGCTCAAAATATTTTTCAGACGTGTTAGTAATTCACTTATATTGAACACTCTTGGCAAAACTGTCTCTTTCCCCCACCCCCCATTTAATAACAGTTTTCTGATTAAAAAACAGTATACACTTGTAGAAATTTTACAAAATACAGAAACAGAAGCAACTACCTAGAGATAACCACAGATGGCTTTTTAGAGTATTTCCTTCCAGTCTTTTTTTCTGTGTACATATTGATGAAACTAAGCCTTGAGTTAACTTTTGAAGTTTATTTGTTAGTATGTGTACATACCTAAGGTGATGTTTTTTCAAGAGCGAGGAGTTGAGAGGCCGGAGCCGTGTTGGAAGTAATGAACAATTTTTCTTAGAGGCCTCATCACTAAAATATTAATGTGAGCATCAGAGTAGCCATTTTTCCATCTCATTCCATTTGATTCTTTCTTTTTTCCTTGTTGAAATGACTGTATGCCTTAACTGACACATCCATTTATAACCATTCATGTTGGAAAGTCGGACATTCATCATGGTTGGAATATTACATCCCCAAGTCACTTGTAGCTTCACATAGGGGAAAAAAAGAGTCTTTTATGAAAAGATTTGTAATACAATAGAGATTAATGGAATGTGGAGAGGAAAATGCTTTCAGTTCCTCGTGTAAAGTGAAAACAGGGCGGCTCAGAAATCTTGTATTCTTACTATTTGTATTTTGTTAGATCTCTGTCATCCACAGTACATGGCTGGGTTGCATGAGCTCTTTGTGCTTTGTTGACAATTGACAGACAAAGCAAAATTATTCCTGAAGCAAGGTACTGTGTACTTAGTTGTGACCTATTACAGCCTAAGAATGTAGCTTGCTTTTGAGTTGGATGAATAGGGAGAGTATTTTATAGAATAGGCTTGAATATACTAGGAGAGATTTTAGCTGCCCATACAGAAAGATACATGTCCTCCATTGAACTTTTTCCCCCAAAATGTAATTTTCCGTATAAAGTCATTTCAAGTATATTTTCCCTGGTTGCTTGTACGGAGACAGTTTTAACTGTTCTAGTATTGTCCTACAGTGGTAAAATAAAATTGCTGGTAATTGTTGGCTTTCTCTGCTCACAGTATAGCAGGAGAAGATGGCTTGCATGGGGCTCTTTAATGTACCTCAGGTACATCTTCTGATGCTCAGCTTCTGATTGCAAATTAAAATAACAAGCCTAGGGTATTGAATTTGATGCGAGGCAAAGCCGAACAACTTGCTAATTTATCCTGTAATATACAATTGCTGAGGTTGGAATTTTTCCACTTGTAGTGCTATTCTCTGTGTCTAAATGAGGACCACTGTTTGCATCTAACCTATCATAACAGTTTGGGAGTGCTCCATTATCTTTTCAGCAAACTGATGGCAGAGTCTGGTCCTTGCACAGATGATAAGATCAATAAGTTTCAAATAACTTGGATGAAATGACATGTGACTGTTCACTTAAAGAGATGTCTTACTTTAAAAATCAATTTTAATAATATTTAAAATTCTTACATTGACCGACGAGGCACTTTCCACTTGTTTTGTTTGATAATTTTGTTAAAAATATTTTTGTATTAACTTTGGTGAATAGCTAGTTTATGTGTGTATCTTTCCTGATTTGCTCTTTCGTCTCCTACCCTGGCACCTCTCTGAGACTTAATAATCACTCTTTGACATGCCAGCATGCTGCAGTGTAGAAGATTTAACTTTAAAAGCAAAATTATGTTCCTGTTAAAACTTCCCCTGGAGATCTTAGGAAAATTTTCTCCCAGTTTTGGGTGCAAATGTGGGTCAGAAAGCAATTTGTTTTTTGATATTTCTGGAAATCCCAAATCACAACATGTCATTCTTCAAAAGCAGCTGTGGGCCCATACTGTGCACTGTCTATAAGAAGACCCGTTTTACACTGGGGATAATTCTGTGACAGAAAAATGTGACTGCACGGGAACCCCAGAACATTTATAAATGGTTTTGGGTGAAAAGAGTGTCTGGTATTCTCTAAGTGCATATAGTTTGGGGAGAGGAGCAGTTAATGGCCATTCTAGAAAAATAGTAATGATACGATGAACTCTGTAACAGCACGCATGCTGGCAGACCTCGCCCTGTAACCCTGTCACCGCACTCCTGGAGAGCCATTACAGTTTAAGTCATACGTCACTGCAGTACTGTGTTGTGTTGTCTCTTGAAAATCTCTGTAAATCCCAAAATAAAGCACTTCTGCATAGTTGTACTATTTTGCAATCAAATTGAGAAGCAGCTCCACCTAATCTTACGGGTTATCCCTAAGTTCTCCATTTTGGGATAACACCAGGCAGAAACTGACCAGGCTCTTTCCTGGTTAGAATAGTGCATTTTGAATAATGCATTGTCAGCTGTAAGTACAGCACTGACATTCCCCAGTACCGGAGGCATATGGAGGATAATAACAGTATTTGACATTTACTGAACATTTGTGCGTGCTTTCTTATAACAACTCTAATAGGGTAAACAACTCTAATAGGGTAAATATTATTACCTCCTGTTTTATAGACGAGGAAACTGAGGCTTAGAGAGGGGTTTGGCAACTTTATACAAAATTACCTATTAATAAATGGGAGGGGAGAGACCACACTGAAGTGCATAACCTTTTCATAACCTCAGCTCGGTTTTCTTGATTGAGTGTGAATGCTTGTGCTTGATATTGGGTGGGACACTACCAGATCCAAAGTGGGTCATTCCCTGAGGGCCTGACCATCCAGTTAGGGAGAGTGCAAAGCAGAGTGTGCTCAGTGGCAGCTGGGCTAGAGGGAGAAGTTCCTGAGGGCTGGGAAAATTTTACGGGGGAGGAATAGAAGTTGATGCTCAAGGAATGGGCATTTTAGGCAGAGGTTATACAGCATGAGCAGAGACAAGGAGTTGGCAACAGGCAAAAAGTGGTGAGGACAGTGAGAAAACCACCACTGTGGGGCGAAGAGCTGGCGTAAGAGAATGATGAGAAAGGAGGAATGGGGCCATAGCATGTGTTCTTATCCTCTATGGAAGGTATACCATTGGGGGATGGGAGTGGAGAGGCCTTGGGAAGCTACACTCGCAACTCTGTGCATCGGATGTGGGAGAGCATGGAGTCAGGGAAACCAGGCATGAGCTATTACAGTAGTTCAGTTTTGAGGTCTGGGCTTGAGTGAGGTTGGTGATAATGGGACTATAAGGCCAGCGGACAGATTTGGTAACTGATTGGGAATGGGAGAAAGACCCATCATATATTTGATTCCAGAGTATGAAAACTACTGTGAAGTTGTTTTCTCCTGTGAATTTTAGACCCTTTCCTTGTTTTCCATAAATCTGCTCCTGTGCACTTTTATTTTATTGCTTCTATTTTATTCATTTGTTTTCTTCAAAAGATATTTTTGAATGCCTCCTATGCACCACATTTCCGGGTGTGGGTGATTTCTGTGTGTGCATCCTTCTAAAAATACAGATGTGCGCAAATGAACAGCAGTTTGTGTTTGAGGTGCGGCTACCAAGAACACCTCAGTTACAAGTGGAAATCGATCCCTTTTTAGCATGTGCAGACAGAAACCATTTTCGTTGAGGCCTCAGAAATATAATTTAGCAATCAGAACCAATCAGCATTTGACACAATTTCATACACAGTGATTTCAAGGAATTAGTGATGCTGAGACTAAAGCAACAGGTGATAGAGTTTTGCATGTTTTGGTAAAGGTTTGCATTGCTATTGGACAGGCCAGCAGTCACCTCTTTTGAACCCTCTACTTATAAACATGGTTAAAGTAGCCATCGGAAAACTTAATGACCGTATTACTCTTGGTTATGGCAATGTGGCGTTGCATAATAAAATGACATTTGGATGGCAGACATCCTTAGAGTGGTTCTGGGGTTTTTGATTAAAAGCCAAACATTTTTATAGGTTGGACTTCCAAAGAACTACACGTTATTAATTTTTTTTTCCTTCCACTGACTTGGCAATGTACCTTTGGGCGGCATGTTATTTCCCAAATTGGAAATGAAAATAAGTTTAATTTTGTCCTTGTGAGTGGTAATTCAAAGGGAATTTATACAACGTTAGTATTTTCTTTTGCTTTGTTTTTATCACCTATGAGAGGCAAAATGCACTGTGAGATCTTGTAACGTAAGATTTGCGCCATCATGGAATATTTTCAAAGGCCTGGCATATTTATTTTTAACAGCTCAAATGTTCCTTGAAAGGTATATTTAGCACAGTCAGTCAATATTTGCTGGGGGAACAAAGGGTTAACCAAATGTACTTGACAAAACTGAATGGAAGCAAAGCATATATTGAATATGATTAGGGCCTCTTTCCCCCATAGAAGAGTTTTATTTAAAATACGCCAAGACCAAAAGCTTAATTATCAAAATAAAACAAGAGGCATAAAGAGTTACAGGCTTCTAATATTTTTTTTCAGCCCCAGTTCCCTTCACACAGTTATCAGCATGTTTAATTTCCATGCATAATAGCACTAGTTATTGTTGTCATTTGTAAAGGGAGATTAACAGATAGTAAGTACAAACAAACCCAAATAAGTACTGAATAGAGAGGTGACAAAGAAGAAAAGACCTCTTTAATGTTAATTGTAACTGGTAGGAAGTCTAGACAAATTATATTATCTGTTTTCTATATGATTTGAAAGGACATTTAGTTAGTAACTCTGTCAGAGATGGAGTTGGGTGTTTGCTTTAGAAACAGGTGAGGTGACAATTTAGCACCTCCCTGGGCGGCAGCTCACCTGGTGAGTCATGAAGTTGTCGTAAATTGATGGAATCAAGTTTCAAAAACATCTGAAAAGAACTGTAGCTTTTGAACGTTATATTTTAAAAATTAAAAAATAATTTTAACTTCTGGGTTGTATGCTGGTACTTAATACTTTACTGTCTCAAAACATGGTAATTGACCTATCTGCTTGCTTTTTAAAATTTTTTGTTAAGAATTGAATGAATTACAGCTATGGTTGTGAATATTAACTGACAGACATTCGCAAGTGTGTAAAGCCTCAGGTAGCAAATAGTGTCACAAACCCAAATGAATGATTAAGGGGTGGTTCAGTCCTGCATTTTTCATACATGGTTTCCTTGAATGCTACTGTTTCCTTTATTAATATGCCTAAGTTGATACTTCAAGAAAAAACTAGTCTCATGTTCATTTTATAGGCTACATTTAAAATGTATTACCAGCTGCCGCTGTCAGCCCCACAATCCCTCTGTCTCCCCCATACCTAGAACAGGCTAAAGCAAAGTATCTTGTGTCTTTAATTCTGAGGGGCCATCGATTGTGAGCTGCACTCTTAACAGCTTTTTTGGAGGAAACATAAATACATGTCACTTGTAAAGGTGTCTGAGTTTCAGAAACATTAAAATGTGAATAAAACCATGTCCTCAAATCAAGAAAATGTGGTAATAGCCCTAGGAATTGGAACAAACAGTTGCCTGTGACTCAGAACCACTGGTTCTCTTTTCTAGTTCAGGGTATTTTGGTATGGTAGTAGCTATATGTCTCAGATAGGTAGAAGCTACATGAATCCCTCCCTTCTCTGTGTTGTTTTAGTTGGTACCATACAACTTGCTTCTTAAAGCCAGCCCATAGTGAATTGCTTTTAGGCTTTGTGTAAAGCTTTTAGACCTTGCTTTCCTATTTAGATTATAATTTCCTGTAAACCCATCAGTTTACATTCTGCATGTAATCATACGAGTTTTTATTTGGAGGTTTTGATGTATTCGGTGGGGTTGAGGATTTCTTTTAAGTAAAGAAAATAATGTCTCATGTGATTTGTTTTTTTTTTAACTTTATGAGTTTCCTGACTTTTGTGTTTGGGGCATAGATCAAATTAACACATCAGGAAAGAAGGGTAGAGAGCTATTTCAGAATCTCTAAGGAGGGTTTGAATGAAATGAGTCTACCTTGATCACAATGAGTCTATCTTGATCACGATATGGTTTTTATTTGTATTAGTTGATGGCGGTGATAGGACTGAAGCATCCTTTGTCTCTCCAGGGCTGGTTGATTTGTGAGGAGCCAACATGTCGAAATCGAACTCGGCACCTTCCCCTTCAGTTCTCCCGAAATGGACCTCTTTGCCAAGTCTGCATGAAAGCTACACTTCGACCAGAGGTGACGGTCGTATCATGCTCAAGAAGTGTGTGTGTGTCTGTGTGTGCGTGTGTGTGTCTGTGTGTGTCTGTGTGTGTTGGGGGGAGCTTGCTCCTCCCTTAGCTCTGGGAAGTCGATATTTGGTATATGCCCTGTGGTGACACCCTGCACACATGTATTTAAGAAAATATCCAGACTTCAAAAAGATACATGCTTTATTTTTCACATCATGAACAGTATATATTTATATCTAAAAGAGAAGCTGACTGGTTCCCATATGGGTTACTCATATCTTTGGTTGCCACTTCTTAATTACAGAGAATAGATAACTTTCCTTTGTAGAAACTGCTGTTACCTTTGGACTGGATCAGAACCCCTTTTGCAGGGGCCAGAAAACCTCCCAAACCTATCCCATAAAGGGCTTATTTGATTTGTATGGGATTCCATTGTTTCTAAGTAGCAGCACAGAGGAGTAGTTCTCAAGCGTTTTCTCGTCCTTAGTACGTACACCTGAGGGATAAGGCAGTCTCTCGTTGGTGACTCCCATCTGGGGAGCACATAGTCTGGAAGCACCTTACTGGTAATTAAGATGCCTTCCCTCTGTCGCCCCCTCTGAGCATCATGGACCCAAGCAGCATTTCCCAAACTGTGCGGAGAGGAATGTTTGAAGGTCTTCCAGGCAAAGAGGGTTTTGTGATCAAGTACTTCTAGCCAACTCTGGGCTGGCCAAGGTTAAACAGGACTTACTGTAGATTGTCCTGGAACCTGTAAAATGATAATGTGAAGTCTGCCTCACCAATACAGGACTGTAATATGCCTCACTTTCCAAATTTATCCGGTCCAAGGGTTTGTAAGGATCTGGGTGAGAAGAGAGTAAGAATAGGGAACTTGTTATTTACTTATTTTTTAACTCATAGGCCAGTTTTACAACCAGATTTTATCTTCAGATCTTTTCACTGAAAAGGGTTGATACACAGGCTAGTTTTAGAAAAATATTTTAAAGTTCTCATGGGTTTTTATTTTAATTGTAAGATAATATATCATTTCACAAAATTTAACAAGAAGTCAAGAACTACAAAGGGCTACCACCATTGTTGTGTATACCCTTGTTCTTTTGCATATCCATATGTATTTTTTATGTGGTTTCAGTCATAATGAAGATACACTTTTGTATCATGTTTGTCTTTTTCTGAGCATCTGTCTCTGTTGCTAGCTAATTTTCAGTACCAAAACTTTTAAACACAAATTTAACCATTCCTCTCATTGGACATTTTAGGCAATTTCACTATCCCTTTACTAGAAAATTGTGATGAATGCTTTCCTGCTTAAATTATTTATTATTTCAAATATTTCTTATCAACAGTACATATCTAAGTGCATAAATACAATGTGGACATGATTCATGTTGCCACATTACTTTCTTAATGGATTATCTCAACTTAAGTACCAGTTTTACCACTGCCTTTGCAGCATTTGGGCATTATCATTAATTTATTTTTAACTAATTTGATAGGTATAAAATGTTCCTTGCCTTATTTAGTATATCTTTGATAATTAGCAAAGTAGGATGTAGATTTTTTTAAAAATATGGAACACATAAGTGAGAATTAGCTGTTATAGCGAATTCTTTTTACGTCAGTCTCATCCTAAGATTTGCATCAGCAGGTGCGAAAAGAAAGCAAAAGTATGTATATGTAGTGTGACTCATCAATGTAGTTGTACGCTCCAGGGGAATCACCTTGCTTCATGAACCGATGCTGCCTTTGAGACTTTTTAAGCATCTAGCTCATCAGGTCAAGTTCAGTGAAAACTGAATTACTTCTTAGAAAGTCAGCCGGTCTTAGGATTCCATTCCTGGTGAGAGAAAGTGAAAGGAAAGTGTACAGCTAGTAGATCGGAAACTTTCCAGTAAATGCTGCTGATGTTACTGGTAGTGCTTTAATACATCAGGTTATCTTTTATTATTTATGACCCTTTTTTAAACGAGTGAACGAACACATGCATTTTGAAGTATTTTTTCCCTTCATTTTCTTGTCCTCAAGATGGGAGCATGTTAGGCAGGCATTTACCAAGGTTATCAACTACTCTTCCCGGGGAAAAGCTTTCCTAGCTTAGCTGCTCAGGCCATGTTGCTGCTCAGAACATGACCGTCTGGAATAACTGGACGTTCAGAGCATCCTGGTTGGTGATACTGCTCTTCGCCATTCCTCACAGGGACCTTGACGGTGGGACTCAGCCCACTCTTTTGCAGTCCATTTTCAGTTGCTGGTAATGAGTGGGGAATCTCTTAATTCTATTTATGATGTTCCTGGGCTTTCCTAGTAGGAGGAAAAAGCTGCATCTTTTTAGAGATAGTTCCAAGGTAGCGCCAAAATCAGTCGTGCGATGGACAGGATCATTGTAATTACCACAGGGTTTTCCAAAGGGTCTATTTTGCAGGATTATGCTTAACTGGGTCTTAAGTTCTGGGTTGCTGTGTCTCAGTCATACGTTACTTTCATTTAATAATAGTTTATTAAACCCCTACTATATCCTAGGCACTTTGCTAGGGACTAGGGACATAGCAACGAACAGGACATTTCCTTATTTGTAAAAGTAGTTTCGCATTACATGGATTATATAAAATTGATGTCTGTGGGCAAAAATAGGCATTTGTGAATATCCATATGGACAAAATCACCAGACTTTCCTAATGTTTGACTAGTGGGGACTTTAAATATGTTGTCAAGGTTGATGGTAAAGTACTTGCCTCTTACTATTGCCAGTCTCATCCTCACATGATAAATCTCTCATTTAGCCCTGAGTTGCAATTGGCTTGAGTACTTTACAGAATTGACTTGGGGTATGAGAGCTGGCTCTTTTTCTGGCTCCTCTTGCCAGTGTTACAAGAAAGAAAGCTGGGACGGTTTTGTTCTCAGGGTTTTAGACATGTCTCTCTTCTCAGATACCTTAAAAAAAATCAGTTAAGTTTTTTCAGGTTCACGGCAATTTAACAGTATACAAATTGCTGATTATTAGGAATATACTCTCTGGCATCCTCTGCACATAGGAAGTGCAGATGAATACAGGAATGAAAACTCCAGTATATGTGTAAGTTCCTAAGTGAATAGAACCCTTTTTCACACTGATGATAGAGACAAGACTTATCCAAGTTAGAGAATAATTATCTTAATATATATTTATTTTAAGGATGTGGTTTTTTACTTAAGGTGGCCAAGTCTGTATGGCTAGTGAGCTGAACCCCCAGGGGATCCTGTATTATGTAATTCACCAAAAATAAAGCGTTAGTTTGTTTGTTTTGGTTTTTCCTTAATAGAACTAAGATTTCAAACCAAGTTAAACTTTTCCTCACTAACATTGCCATACTTGAATCCATACTTGATAAGAAAACATTTACTTGTGACGCTGTCGGGGGCAGGAGCCCTGTGGCGGAGTTTAGTTTGTTCGACAAAATTACTTGAAGACCCCTCATGAGGAAGGCACTGAAATGACTTCTAGTCCTACTGTGGGACACCCCTAGTGTTTCTCACATTATCCTCAGTTGTAAAATTGTTAAAATCTTTTGTAACGGAACATCAGTACCATATAGGACTCTGGCCTTCAAGGGAGACGGGAAATACTGAACTTGTGATCATTGTGTGTTGCAATTTCAAAATGGCTGTGGCTGACGGATTATTGATTTAAAAAGTAGGTTAGAGACAGTGCAAATGTTGCCAGGCTACGTGGGACAGTGTCTTGTTTCTGCATAAGTTGAAAACATGAAGATAGTTGTGGTCTCTTAAGGCAGTAATCATAAGCTGTACAGGAAGAGAACCTTGGGACTGTGATGGAAAGTCTTAAACATCTGTATCTAGTCATGGGTTACCCTCCAGTAGATGACGGGTTTTTACCACGAAGGGCCTTTTGGAGTTCTCTGCTCTGATTTTCCTGTGCTTGTTTTCTGATGCAGAGTTTGCTAGATTCTACATGCAGGTTTGCTTAGCCTGAGCAGATGCTAGCCTTCCTTTTCAATATACTTTTTTTCATTTTTTTAAAAAGTATCGAGGTGAAATTCACGTGACAAAATTAACCATCTTAAAGTGAAGAATGCAGTGGCACTTAGTATTGCTGCATTCACAGTGTTGTGTGATCGCTACCTCTATCTAGTTCCAAAACGTTTTCATTTTCCCGAAAGAAAACCCTGTACCTATTAAGCAGTCACGGCCCATTCCTCTCCTTCTTTCAGCCCCTGGAAACCACTAATCTGCTTTCTGTCTCTATGGATTTACCTAGGTTGGATATTTTATATAAATGGAACCATACAGCGTGTGACATTGTGTGTCTGGCTTTGTTTCTGAGGTTCATCCATGTTGTAACCTGTGGCAGTGCTTCATTCCTTTTTATGGCCAAACAATAGTCCATTGGATAGATATACCACAATATATTCATCCATTTATCCGTTGATGGACACTTGGGTTGCTTCATTCAACATACTTTTAAAGTTTATTTTATTTTCATTAGCTAGATAGGTCTTACATTTGGCCTAAATTTGTGTCCTGTGCCTCCCTTGTTGGTCCTAGTTCAGTTGAATGGTATTACACAAAGCTAGACTGATCCTTCCTCTGTTCTTGCCTTCAGTAAGCACCTACTCTCTGCCTGTTTTTTGAGAACCTTTTAGATATTTGAAGGTAGCTGTCTTCCTAAGCTTTCCCCTGCTAGGCCAAGTATTCCTAGATCTTCAATCATTTCTTTAGTGCTTTGCTTTCAGAAAGTTGCATGCAGCACTTGGTGAGCTCTCACTAGCACTAGTATGGAGCAGAATAAACCTGCCACTGCCAACTTTTCTAGGTAGTACATTTCTTTGAAGTCTTTTTAGGGTTGCATTAACTTTCTTGGTATCCATATTCATAGCATTGATTCATTTTGAGTGTTTCATATGCTCAAACAGATAATAATTTCTCGACACATACAATTGCTAAGCCATGCCTTATCAGGTTTTCTGAGACCCAAGTGGTTTATTTTTACGTAATGTAAGACTCCATTAGTACTATATTAGTTTCTTGGGGCTGCTGTAATGAAGTACCTCAAACTGAGTGGCTTAAAACAACAGAAATTTCCTGTTTCATGGTTCTGGAAGCTAGCTAGAAGTCTGATATACAGGCACCGTAGGGGACTCTCCCTCTGAAACCTGTAGGGGAAAATCATTCCTTGCCTCTTCTAGCTTCTGGTAATCCCTGGCGTTCTTTTGCCTGTAAATACATCACTGCAGTCTCGGCTACCACAGTCACGTGGCCTCCTCCCAGTGTGTCTCTTTTCTTCTTATAAGGACACCAGTCATACTGGATTAGGGCCCACTGTAATCCAGTATGACCTCACCTTAACTTGATTTTCTCTGCCAAGACCTATTTCCAAATAAGGCCACATCCACAGGTGCTGGGGGTGAGGACCTCAGTATATCTTTTTAGGGACATAATTCAACTCATAACAGATAGGAAATGTACTGAGCTGAGGAAAATGGAGACCAAAAGTAACAGTGGCTTAAACAGAATAGACATTTAATTCACTACCTAAGAAACATGAATTTTTTTATCGTGTGACAGAAAGCCAGGTGTGGATTGCTATAGATATGGCTCAACAGTGTCATCAGCAGTGCCGGGCTTCCACCCTCAAGGTCACAGTGTGGTCCAAGGTGACTGCACAAGCTCCTTCAAGCCATCACAGGCTACAAGACAGAGCGAAGGTTGAAGGGTCAAAAGGATGCACTTCCCAGCCAAGTCAGTTCTTCAAGCAGCCTTCCCAGAACTCCCACCTGACACTCCGTACATTTCATGGACCAGAAATTAGTCACATGGAGATAGTAGCTTATTTTGTTACTAAAAAAAAAAAAAAGAGTAGACTGAGTATTGGGGGCCAACCAGCACTCTGCGGCAGAGACCTTCCAGTGAACCCTGTGAAGTCTCCCTTTGCTGTGCTCAGCCCATCACTGTCCCATTGTGGATATTTTGGATACTGGTTCTGCCGTGCACCCAGCTTTTTGGCTTCTACAGATCTGATGCTGTGATTAGCCTTCCCTCTTTTATCTTCTCCAAAATATCGATTAAAATGTTGAAGTGCATTTCTGCCTATTCCAGTGGCTCGATGCCTTCTTCCAAGTGGATGCTGCGCCATTCTAATCAGCACCCTTTGTGGAGGATTGTTCTACCGGTTGCTAATTATCTTTGCTTCTAGCTTATCATTCTCTGCGAGGGGTTTCTCCCAAGGGAAGAACCACAATGTTGCTGATCAGATGCTGATGGTCTCATGGTTTCATAACTGTTTTGGCCCCTGGAATGTGAAATCATAGGGTCCATCTCCTTCGATAATGTGGTGTTCTAAGCAGCATGTTTAAGAATGTGCTTGTATGTACTCATTCTGCCCCCAGAAGCCAGTTGCTTAAGGAGAGGGCTCATATAATGTTTTTTAAATGTGGTTTTGGTAATTGGCCAGGGGAGAGTGTAAGACTCCATGTAATGACCCTAGCCAAAGAGTCCAGACTAAGTGAGGGAGTGATGAGACAGGGCTATAGTAATAAGTCATGGAATGTGATATGATTTGCTGATAAATATTAACTAATTAGAACTACAGAAATAATTATTAAAACATGGACCTAAAAGAAACAAGAGATGAACTAATATTGAAAATTATGTACAGAGTTTCTAATCACCCATAGTGGAAAAGTGGAAAATCACAAACCAGAAGACATAGACCCTGCCTTTCATAGGCCTCTCTTCTTGTGGAGAAGGTAAGGAAGTACAAACTGGCAATGCTCCAATGACCAGAGGAGAAAGAGGCGGCCACAGCTTTGTGATCGGCCCTCCCTACTCAGTGAGGTAGGAAAGAGGGGAGATGAGACTAGTCACTGGACTAGAGCAGTGGTTCTTAGCTGGGGCGATTTTGCCCCCCAGGGGATAGTTTGGTTGTCACACCTTGTTTGGGGGGGGGGGGTTGGTGATACTGGCAGCTAAGTGGGTAGAGGCCAGGGATGCTGCTAAGCCTCCTACAGTGCACAGGACAGCCTCCCAACAAAGGATGATCCAGCCCCAAGTATCAGTAATGCCGAGGCTGAGAACCCCTGGACCTAGAGCAAGCATGGTTGTAGCCCACATGCCCCGGGAGTGGAATTTGAAGGCCGATGGAAAAGGACACGTTTTGGAGAGGAGCAGACAGCATTTGTGGCAACAGCTGTGATGGGTTGGGAGCAGGGAATGAACGACATGTGGGTTTTCAGGGCCATTCAGCCTGTCGGGCAAGAAGGGTCGAGTG
>NW_020838051.1:1280509-1303009 GCF_003676395.1 Aethalodelphis obliquidens | reverse complement strand
GACAGGTGCTAAGCTGCGGGAGATGAGAGAAGGGGTGAAAACAGTATCCAGCTTTAATAGCAAAAGCAAATGCTAGCTAATGGCCCGTTCTCAGAAACTCGTTAAGTCATCTCTAAGCAACTGCAGGATAATACACTCGTTATTTCTGCTGGTATGTTTCCTAAAAGTGAGGCGTATTGCTTTGAGCCCAGAATATTAGTGGCTGGTCCCTCTCACCTCTGTATTAACCTGTTGTTACAAGACCCCTTCTGCCTTGTTAGGTCTTCTTAATGGAATTGTTATTAGTGATTTAGATGTTCTTATTTACTTTATTTTCTTTGCTCCTAATTTGGAGCTTTTTCGCTAAAAATGTTTTTTTTTTTTTATTTTATTTATTTATTAATTTATTTTTGGCTATGTTGGGTCTTCGTTTCTGTGCGAGGGCTTTCTCTAGTTGCGGTGAGTGGGGCCACTCTTCATCGCGGTGCGCGGGCCTCTCACTGTCGCGGCCTCTCCTGTTGTGGAGCACAAGCTCCAGACGCGCAGGCTCAGCAGTTGTGGCTCACGGGCCCAGTTGCTCTGCAGCATGTGGGATCCTCCCAGACCAGGGCTCGAACCCATGTCCCCTGCATTGGCAGGCAGACTCTCAACCACTGCGCCACCAGGGAAGCCCTAAAAATGTTTTTTGATTTACCTTTTTTTAATGTCCTAAGAGAGAATCCCCCTCCCCCCACCACGCCCCGGTTGGGTCACCCGCTGATTTGGTTTTGTGTACGATAAATTCTTCAGAACTTATTCGAAGTGTTTGGTGTATTTTCCAAGTTACTACTGTAGCAGAAGGCAGACATCCTTGGATAGGAATATGTGGGCTCTTGAGGTTCAAGGTAGATGTTTTCAACTCAGATTTTATACTTATTAGCCTTTATGTCTAAAGTACACATCAGTGACCAATAAGCTGTAGTACAGCCTTGAATACTGACTGAAGGGGGTCTGAAATTCCATGGGGATTAAAAATAGCAAAACCACATGCTGAAATTAGAATTTATATTTAGACGATATATTGTCTTTCACTCACCCTGCAGAATTTTATTTTTAAGGCTGTACGTTGTGTGGCTCTCTGTTTCTCATTTTAGAAACACATGGAACTCACTGGAAAGCCAGACCTGGTTAATACAAACGTAGTCTGGGTAAACATGCAGGAGTTGCCATGCAGAATAGAGGCAGAGCATTCTTTACCACCACTGTACTGACTCAGTTTAATCACACACCCCGAAGTTTATTTTGTGGAAGTGGCACCGTGAAATGCTGTCATAGAATCCTGCAAGGCATTTTGGGACGTGTAGTTCAGCCTTCAACAGGAAGACCACCGGAGCTGGGGGCAGATGCTTCTGGGAAGGATGCCTTATGTGTGCACGTTCTCCATACTGTCCTGCATTGTTCCCTTCTTTACCTCACCGCTTAGATGCAGTGCAGTGCAGGACATATTTGTTGGCAATCATGAGGGCTTTGGAGAGGAACCGAATGGTGGAAACTGAGATTTCCAAAGCCTCCTACATTTTAGGGCAGCACTCTAATTACAGAGCAGGATTTCTGAGTCTAAAATCTTTTCTTGTGGGCTTGATAATTTTTGTGTTTTCCTCCTTTAGACATAACCTTGATGATAACCTTGATACGGGATATGTTTCCCTTGGAATGCCAAACAGAGATCGTTTTATGCTTTTGAGTCATAGTTATAAATAATGTTGCTTATTATATACTCCAAACTCATTCAACAAAAATTTATGGAGCACGTACTCTGGGCCAACATTGTTGCAGCCACTAAGGATATAGCAGGGAGCTAAACTAAGTCCCTGTCCTCATGGAACTGACCTTCCAGTATGGGAAGACAGAACACCCGGTAGTTCTGTGGCAGGGTAAGTGGTGACAGGTACTGTGGAGAAAAATTCAGCTGTGTTAGGAGGAAAGGGCTGAGGCAGTTGGGTGTTCCTAATCTCTGTAGGGTGGTTAGGGAAGTTCTCAATGTTGAGAAAAGGCGTTAGGATGTGAGGCAGTGAATCATGCAGGTATGTGGAGGAAAAGCATACCAGGCACAAGGGACAGCAAGTATAAAGGGTCTGAGATCGGAGGGTGCTGGGCATGGCTAAGGAATTGCAAGGAGCCAGTGTGGCAAGAGATGAGCAAACAGTGGGGAGAGTGGTAACAGGGAAGGTGGGGGGGAGGGGGGGAGACCGACTCTGAGGGGCCATACAGACCATTGTGAGGACTTTGACTTAGATTCTGGGGGAGATGGGGAGCTATTGAGGAGTTCTGAGCAGAGGAGTGCTGTGATCTGACTTGAAGTGAACTACTTTGACTGCTGTGATCCAGGCAAAAGATGCTGGCAGCTTGACCAACAGGATAGCAGGGCAGCTTGTGAGAAGTGGTTAGATTCTAGATGCATTTTTAAGCCAGAACTGGTAGGATTTGTTAGTCAGATCTTTGTTTCCCCATGTTATTATATAGAGTGAAAGGCAGAGGGTTTCCTTCCTATAGTCCATTGGTTCTGAATTGAATTCTAATGCATTTAATTACTCACCTAAAAATAAATAATTTTCAAGGTAAATAAAAGCATAGATTCTTTACCCAAATCACTGGTTCTTCCTAAACACAGACTTAATGGCTGACTCTTTTGCCATACAAAAAACACAAAAGGGGGCTTCCCTGGTGGCGCAGTGGTTGGGAGTCTGCCTGCCGATGCAGGGGACGCGGGTTCGTGCCCCGGTCCGGGAAGATCCCACATGCCGCGGAGCCGCTGGGCCCGTGAGCCATGGCCGCTGAGCCTGCGCGTCCGGAGCCTGTGCTCCGCAACGGGAGAGGCCGCAACAGTGAGAGGCCCGCGTACCGAAAAAAAAAAAAACAACAAAAAACCACACAAAAGATCTGGACACATACACACACACACACACACACACACACACACAGCATAGCACTGTCCTTGCTCTTAACAGGCTTTTGAGGGGAAAATGACTTGTGTTCAACGTTAAGCTCACAGTCTAGCTGATGAAACAAAATTATTAGACCAGAGACACACCACACACACACAGACACACACTCCTACCCCTATGGAGAGATTCCTGAAAGTCATGAGAATCACAGCTGGAACAAGCCATTGTCTCAGATGGGTGTGTGTTCATCCGTATGCAGGTGTGCTGAAGGGGTGGCAGGAAGTAATTAACAACTGCTATACTAATTTTAGTCTAAACATGTACATAAGTGGTTAGAGAAGGCAAAGCTGAGATGATTGTATAGAAAAGGTGAGATGTAAGCTAGGACTGGAAGGATCGGTAGGATATGAATAGCTGGAGATGAGGAGCAGAAGACATTCTTGTGGGGTCTCTTCTGCACCTTCTCCTACTCTTTCCCTAGAGAGTCTTATTTAGGTGATGCTCTGTTAGGGAAACCAGGTTTAGGAAGCTGTGTCGCTTCTACTCTGAAGCAGTAGATTGAAGTTAAATCTTTAGAGCAGACTAATCTTTGGTTTGGTTAGCTACCAGACCCCAGTTTAGTGGTGTAAGGCTATGCTCTTCTTCTTTTTTTCTTTTTTTTGCAGTACGCGGGCCTCTCACTGTTGTGGCCTCTCCCGTTGCAGAGCACAGGCTCAGCGGCCATGGCTCACGGGCCCAGCCGCTCCGCGACGTGTGGGATCCTCCCAGACCGGGGCACGAACCCGTGTCCCCTGCATCGGCAGGCGGACTCTCAACCACTGCACCACCAGGGAAGCCCTCTGCTCTTCTTTTTGGATCATTATAGATCAAAGAAAATCTTCTTGGGCAAATCTTGAAATTAAGAAAATATTGGGATTGTGCTCCATATCCTGTTCTTTGTTTTTATTCTTACACCTTGTCCTGCCACCAGTCTTCCTTCCCCTCCTCTCCATTTGCACTCAGCTCTCCTATAACGCCATACATGTGTTTCAAAAAATCATCAAGTTATGTAAAATCACACAATAACAACTAAATGGTTTATGGGAAAAACACGGGTTAGGAGCACAGCACACAAAAACTTCATCAGTGACACAAACAAGAATATAGGAACCTAATGAAAACAGTGGTGTAATATTATATATCTTAAATAGCTAAGAAATACATAAATACTACAACAAATACAGCATTTTACTGTGAAAAAGACCTGAAGTTTGCTTGTGAAAGTGAACATCAGAAGGGTTGCAGCTTGTGAGCCATGGTGAAGTGCTGGAAGGAAGGTTGTCTGAAATTGGAAGGAAAATTATAACAAACACCAGATGTGGATGTGTAGCTCATAACACACTCAGTGAACTGAGGTAGCTGGGCAGGGGTTGAGGTGTGTATGTACATGTGTGTTACATATATTCCTCTGTGACTTGGTTCATCTGGGTGCAGTTTTCTGCATTCACCTAGTGTTTCTTACAAAATCCTGCATAATGTGAATTATGTGAACATAATTCACATTATGTTCACATTGTTCCCTGGTATGTCAATGGCATTGGAATAAATTCTCATTTTCAAAATAAGCATTGTAGTGGAACTAACTGTACCTTGTTTTATCTTTATGATTAACTAGTACCTTACTTTCCCCCTACTTTATTGTTCTCTCCTCATCCTCATAATGTGCAAAATTTTTCTTATTTTTACAAAGACTGATTGGAACATCTGTGAACCAGATAATTATTTTTTTTTTCCAGATAATTATTGAATATTGTCTCTCTCCAGGCTGCTTGTCTGGGGTGTGGCAAGTAAAAAGGTTTTGAAGCCGTGGGTTCTGCCCTTATATAGCTTCAATATTAGGAACCAAGCACAGACATTTGAAGCAAAGCAAAAGTTCTTAAAAAGTAACAATAGGGACTTCACTGGTGATCCAGTGGTTAAGACTCCCTGCTTCCACTGCAGGGGGCGCAGGTTCAATCCCTGGCCAGGGAAACTAAGATCCCACATGCTGTGAGGTGCAGCTAAAAAAAGAAAAAGAAAAGAAAAAGAAACGATATATTTTAGAATTAATACATCAGTGCTAAAGAGGGTAGAGTTAGTAAAGTAAGGCTTCTTACAAGATAAGAATTTTGATCCAGCTCTTAAGCAAAGTTACGAACATGGATTAGAGAAGTAAGGAACTCCTAACACCCAGAGAGAATGTGGAAATCCCCCAGGTTTTTTCTTTTTCTTTTTTTTTCATTCTCATGCTCCAGCCCCCAAGTGATCTTATGGTGGCAACAGAAGCTGCAGTGGGAGTCACCAAGAGCCAAAACACTCAGTTACTCCCCCTCCCCCCCTTAAGGAAGGAAGGCGGTAAAGCTTTCTGGCTAGCTGCTGGGAACTAGAACGTACCATAGAGATCATAGACAGACAACCTCAGGGAAAGTGACCCCATAAAGTTGTTTGTGGGCTTTGGAGCTCATCCCCCAATCTGAAAGGAAAGGATCTGAGCCTAATCAGCATACCAAAAACTTTGAGAACTGAAATAAAAGACCACGACCCAAAACCCGGATTGACTTCTGGGTGGTGTGCACATGGGACAGATATAAAAAATGCTGCAACAGTTTTGAAAGCTGAACTGAGATCAGGGCCACAGTCCACAGAAAGTGGGTTGGAACTCACAACCCAAACCTAATGAAGTCAGTTGCTTGCTAAAGCAAAAACATCAACATTGTCCATAGGATTTAAGTAAGACCCATAGACTCATACTATTCAAAATGTCCAGGATACAATGCAAAATTACCTGGTATAAGAAGAACCAGGAAAAGCCCAACTTGGACGGGAAGAAAAAAAACCCGAAAGTCAACATTGAAATGACACTGATGTTACAGTTATATGACAAAAGAAATAGGAAATGTAAAGAAGAGCCAAATAAATATATTAGAACCGAAAAATATGATAACCAAAGTTTAAAAACTCACTGAGTGGGCTCAGTAGCAGAATGGAGATGACACAGGACAGAGCCAGTGAACTTGAAGATAGATCAGTAGAAATTATCCAATATGAAGGAGAGAGAGAAAGGGACAGAGGGGTTGAGCAGAACAGAGCCTCAGGGACCTGTGGGACAATAATAGAAAGTCTAACATTCATATCATTGGAGTCCAAAAAAAAGAGGAGGAGCACCAGGCTGAAAAAAATATTTGAAGAAATAATGTGAAAATTTCCCAGGTTTGGCAAAAGACAAACTTACAGATTCAGAAAGCTCAGTGAATCCCAAACAGGATAAACCCAAAGAAATTCACTCCTGAACACATCATAATCAAACTGTTGGGGGGAGAGAAAAAAAAGGTCAAAAATCTTAAAAACAGCCAGAGAAAAATGATGTGTTATAAGGGAAGATTATTCAAATGATGACTGTTTCTTATCAGAAACCATGGAGGCCAGAGGAAGTGGAACAGTGTTTTTAAAGTGCTAAAAGAAAAGAATTATCAACTCGGATTTTTTAATCTAGCCAAAAAAAAAATTCTTTAGGAGTAAAGGTAAAGAAAGACATTTTCAGATGAGGGAAAACTAACAGAATTCATTGCCAGCAGACCTGCTCTGAAAGAATTGCTAAAGGAAGTTATTCAGACAAAAGGGAAATGATACTGGAAGGAAACTTGGAACATCAAGAATGAAGGAAGAGAAAAAGTAATGGTATATATAATAGACTGTTTTTCTCTTCTTGAGTTATTTGAAATATATTTGATAGGTGAAAGCAAAAATTGCAGCATTGTCTGCTAAGGATTTCAGCGTATGTAGGTCTAATATGTGAGAAAACTACAACATGGAGGAGGGAAAAGGGACCTATGTGGGTTTTTATGTTCCACATAAAGTGGTAAAATTTTGATTCTAAATTAAGTATATACGTTGTCATCTTTAATGATGAACTTTAACAAAGAGATGTTGTCAAAACCACAGTTAATTTAATTAAATAATAAAAAAATGTTTGAATAACCCAAAAGAGGGCAGGAAATGGCAAAGAGGGAGGAAAAACAGAGAGAACAAACAGAAAACAAATAATAAGATGGTAGACCCAAATCCAAACGTATCAATAACTACATTAAATGCAAATAGTCTAAATGTGTATACACCAATTAACAGAAATTATTAGACTGTATTTTTTTAAATGATACAACTATAAAATGTCTTCAAGAAACTCACTTCAAATATAATGATATAGGTCTGTTAAAAGTAGAAAATGGCAAAAGGTATACCATGTAAACACTAATCAAAACAAAGTTAGAGTTGCTATATTAACAGCAGAAAATTAGACTTCAGAGCAAAGAAAATTGCTAGGGATAAAGAAGGATTTTACATAATGAAAAAAGAGCTAATTCACTAAGAAGAGATAACAACCCAAAATCTGTGTGCGCCTAACAACAGTGCTTCAAAATACCTGAAGCAAAAACTGGTAGAACTGAAAGGAGAAATACAGTTCATAATTATACTTGGCAATTTTTATCACTCCTCTCACAGTAACTGATAGAAATATTGGATAAAAATTCAGCAAGTAAAAATTTATCCCTCTTTTGATAATTATTTTAACTGCTATCTCTGCTTTCTGAAATACTTGAGAGGTTTCGCAATCCAGAAGAAGTTTGGAATTTCCTTCTCCCTTTATGTCTTTTGACTCTGTTGGATTCCTAATTCAAACAGAGACTTTGGGAGTCTTTGTCTCAGTTCAGGTATGCCCTATAGACTCTTTAAATATCATTTTTAATTATATCATATTAATTATTTAACCATCTTCTATAGGCTTTTCATTGTTTCTAATATTCTACTGTTACAAATCTTGATCACACCTAAAAAGTAACATAAAAATTAAAGATAATATAAAGTAAAAATAACACTAAAAATAATAAATCCTTAATATCATCAAAAAAATCAGTAAGGATATAGAAGAACTGTCAACCAATGGGATGTAATTGATAGGTATAGTATGCTCCACCCAACAATAGCATGATCCACATTCTTTTCAAGTGCACATGGAACATTCAACAACGATAGACTATATTCTGGGTCATAAAAAGAACTTTAATGAACTTAAAAGAATTGAAATCATGCCAAGTATATGCTCTAACCATAATGGAATTAAGCTAGAAGTCAGTAAGAGAAATATAACAGGAAAATCTGCAAGTTCTTGGAAATTAAACAACACACTTCTAGGGCTTCCCTGGTGGTGCAGTGGTTGAGAGTCTGCCTGCCGATGCAGGGGACGCAGGCTCGTGCCCCGGTCTGGGAGGATCCCACATGCCGCGGAGCGGCTGGGCCCATGAGCCATGGTTGATGAGCCTGCGCATCTGGAGCCTGTGCTCCGCAACGGGAGAGGCCACAGCAGTGAGAGGCCCGCGTACCACAAAAAAAAACAAAAAACAAACACACTTCTAAATAACCCATGGGTCAAAAAGGAGGTCTTGAGGAAAATTAGAAAATATTTTGAACTGAGTGAAAATGAAAATACAACATATCAAACAGTGATTGAGACAATATATACTGTGATGCCTACTATAATACAAAGTAGCCAATTACCGATGTTTGAATGCTTATACCATTATTTATGCATCATGGACACATACAAAATCTGTAAAATACTCGAGTAGCAAGTGCCAAGGGATTGTATATTGACCCAGTTGGTAATATAAGTCAGTTAATTTGACAGTTAACTATTAAATAATCATGCTGTCAGAATCAGGTGTGGATCAAAGGGAGAAAGTAAAAAAATGAACACAGTAGGATGATGCACCTAAAGCAGTGCTTAGAGGGAAATTGATAGCATTAACTGTTTGTATTACAAAAAAAAGAAAGGTCTCAAATCAATAATCTGAGTTTCCACTTTAAGAAATTTTTTTGAAAAGCAGAGCACAATAAACCCAAAGCAAACAGAAGGAAGGAAATAGTGAAGATAAATCAATTAAATTGAAATTATAGAAAAAATCAGTGAAACCAAAATCTGAATATTTGAAAAGATCAATAAAATTGATAAACCTCTAGCAAGGCTGACAGAGATAAAAAGAGAAAAGGTACAAATTAGTAATATCCAGAATGCTAGACCTCCACAGACTTTAAAATCATAATAAGGGAGTACTAAACATATTTGACAATTTAAGGATAGCAGACCAATTCCTCAAAAATCAAAAACTATAAAAATTCATCCAAGATGAAATAGATAACCTCAATAGTCCTATATCTGTTAAAGGAAGTAAATTCATAATTAAAAAAAATAAAGTTGGAGGAATTAATAATCAATTGTAAGACTTAAAATAAAGCTATAGTAATGAGCAGTGTGTAATTGGCAAAAGGATAGAAACCTAGACCCATGGAGGAGAATAGAAATAATAGACTCAAACAAGTGTGGCTATTTGATTTTTGACAATGATGCAAAAGCATTTTAATGAAGAATGAATAGCCCTTTCAACATGTAATGTTGGAAAAATTGGGCATCCATATGCAGAAAAAATAAACTTTGAGCTAAAGCTCTTACCTTATACAGAAATTAAAAATATATATCATAGGTCTAAATGTATCAATAAAACTATAAAACCTTAAGAAGTAATACATAAGAGAAACTCTTCATGACCTAGGGTTAGGTGAAGAGTTCTTAGACATGAGATCAAAATCATGATTCATTAAAAAAAGGAAAGATCTTGGCACGATTAAAAACCTTTGCTTTGGAAAAGACACTGTTAAGGGAAAGAAATAACAAACCACAAACTAGGAGGAAATGTTTACAAATCACCTATCCAACAAAGGACCTGTATCCAGTATATATAAAGAACTCTCAAAAACACTCAGTAAAAAAAAAAAAAAAAGGCAACCAATCCAATTTAAAAATAAACAAAAGACTTGAACAGATTCTTTACCAAAGAGGACATAAAGATGACAAATAAGAATGTGAAAAGTTGTTTCATTATTAGCATCAGGGAAATGCAAATTGAAACCCTGACAAGATACCATTCCACACTTATTGCAATGGTTAAAATACAGAATACTGACAATACCAAGTGCTTGTGAGGATGTGGAGCAACAGGAACCTTCATACTTATTTTGCTGGTAGGAATGTGAAATGGTGCCTCCAGTCTGGAATACAGTTTGACAATTTCTCATAAAGATCAGTATACACTTTCCATATGACCTAGCAATCGTCTTGGTTATTTACCCTAGAGAAATGAGAATGTATACCCATATAAAAATGTACAGAAATGTTTCTAAGTAACTGAATTCATAATAGCCCAAAACTGGAAACAACTCAAACACACTTCAATGGGTGAATGAATAAACTGTGGTGCTTTCGTACCGTGGAGTACTACTCAGCAATAAAAAGGAGCAGACTGCTGATACACCCAACAACTTGGATGGCTCTCAGAGGCATTATGCCGAGTGAAAAGAGCCAGACTCAAAAGACTACGCACTGTTTAATTCCATTTATATGGCATTCTTGAAATTTCAGAACTATAATGGTCAGTGGTTGTCATGGATTAGAGAATGGTCTGAATACAAAGGAGCAGCAAAGGGGAGTTTGGGGGGTGATGGAACTGTTGTGTATCCCGATTCTCATGTGTGTTACATGTGCTAAAAGTCATAGGACTGTACCCCTCTCCCAAATCAATCTTACAGTGACATTTTTTAAAGTAATAATTAAAGAAAATCAGGGGACTTCCCTGGTGGCACAGTGGTTAAGAATCCGCCTGCCAGTGCAGGGGATACGGGTTCGAGCCTAGTCTGGGAAGATCCCACATGCTGCGGACCAGCTAAGCCCGTGTGCCACAACTACTGAGCCTGCACTCTAGAGCCTGCGAGCCATAACTACTGTGCCCATGTGCCACAACTACTGAAGCCCATACGCCTAGAGCCCGGGCTCTGCAACAAGAGAAGCCACCGCAATGAGAAGCCTGCGCACCGCAAGGAAGAGTAGTCCCTGCTCACCACAACTAGAGAAAGCCCGTGTGCCGCAGTGGAGGCCCAAAGCAGCCAAAAAAAAAATTTTTTTTAATTAATTAATTTTTTTTTTTTAATTAAAGAAAATCAAATTTCTGTGGCCTGGTGATAAAAAGATATAACTCTGCTTCAAGGATAAATCTTTTCAAATACAAGGGTATATGTGGAGACATAGAGCAAAAAGACCGCCTTTTACACAAAAATTAGATGAATTAAATGTCCGGCATTGAGGTTACATGAGGTGAGTCCCAAAGCTGCCACCTTGAAAACACAGCCCACCTAAATAGATGTGTGATTGGGAGCCCCTGCTAAGCTTTTTGTCAGGAAATCTACTCAAGGAGAAAATATTCAACTATGACAAAAATCTCTTTTAAGGGACAAAACATTAATATTCTCATTGCTAAAGTAAAAACAAAGGGAGGTCTTTACTAAGCCCAGGTTTTAAGAAATAGATGGGATAGATTTGGGCATCAGAGTGTCAGGCCACTCATGCAGGTTCTAACCATTTAAATAAGAAAGTAAAGCCTTGAAAACATGACAGTTTTGAATGGGAAATTCAGGATTTTAGAGCAGGGTGGTTTTTTGTTTTTAAAAACAATGGTAGAGTTCAGGAGGCTCTGCATTCTTTTATGCAGTATAGACATGTATTTGCTTATAGTTACCATTCTTCTGTCTTATTCATTGAGGGGGGAACACAGCATCATGGAGAACAAGAGAATCTCAGTCCTGGTTTGTTTTTATCTTGCCATAGCCAGCATACTGGAACCCCTTTCACACATACCCCTTCCTGTCAGTTAAAGGTGATCATTTAAAAACAAACAGACCACAAAAAGAAGAGCACAAATTCTAAATTTTGTAATGATAATTGAAAATGTAAATCAGTTTCAATCATGTTCCTTTTGTTCTCCTGGTTTGAAATTACTGGTTAAGGTTATTTTACATTCACAACTGTTAAACAGTGTGTCTGAGTGAGGTGAAATAGATTAGGGTGGAGTAATATTGGTGGGTGGGACCTCCCACAGGCCTGTGTATGACTGAATGCTCAAGCTGCCTCCAGGCTTCTGCCCACTTACGCCAGCTCTAAAGGGGAACAATATTCCAATAAAGATGTTTTCTTTCCTTTTATTTTATAATGGTTGTGATTTACACCGTTCCATATTAGGCTTAGCAAATTAACATCCCCATCTTCAGCTGATTGATGTACCAATTTGCCCTTCTCATTTCTTCACAAAACTAATGGGCCTAATTTGGAGAACATAGGGCTCTAGCTCCTACATTCTGCATATACCTCGTGGGATTTTATTAGAATTAAGAGTTTGAAGTTGCGTTCTATGGGTGAGGCCCCTGACCTTATCCAAAGATACCCCTGGAATATTTTCACTATTTCCTGTTTTATTTATGAGGTTCCTCTATTAAACTTCATCTATAACAATAGGTTCTATTACTGAGAAAATGTTTGAAAACCACTCACCTGGAAAAATGAAATTCACAAATAACGGGAACTTGAATTTTTAACCAGTCATCTCCACTTGTCCCTGTGAGCCTTTATTTAGATTATTGCTAAAAAAAAATTTGCGTTATTTCATGCTTTACTTACTCAGTATTGGAACAGTGTTTATTGAATACCTGCTCTATGCCAGTACCATATTTCAGGAAGGTGTGTTACTTTTTCTCACTTTGCTGGTTGAAAAACGGTTGAGAAGCGAAGTGGCCCAAGGCAGGAAAGAGGAAGGACAAGGAAGCGGACAGACCGCATCCAAATAATTGAGCACCACAGTGTGTATATCCAAGGTGGCGGTGACTCAAGTGAGATAGGTGAGCGGTGACAGACGATTTGAGAGAAACAAACCTGCTGGAGCTCACATTGAGACACTTGGGTTACAGTCATTGAGGATTACAGAACAAGTGGAGCCAGGAGGAATGCAGAAGAAACGAGCCACTTTTTCATGTCAGTGCAACCTGCCAAGGAATCCAATAAGATGCAGGCATAACATAGGCTTAGGAACTAAGGAATGCTTCATTGTTGATCCTTGAACTTTCTGTGCAAACGCCAGATAGAATATGATAGAGCATGGGAGGTAAGACCGAAAAACAGTGGAATAGGATCTAAAGCTGTTGCGGCCGGGATGAAGCCTATCCCAGGTACCTGAGGACAGTTTTTAAAAGGGGAGAGAGAGCATTAGTGGGATATATTATTGAAGGGCATCCCATGCTTTGAGACCTAGATGTGTAGAGCCTGGGCAGGATTTTTGTTTCTGTTTTTCTGATTTTTCCACATATAATTTCCTAGGTCTCAAATCTTTGTTAAAAAAAGTTACAGGAAATTACCGTTTCCTTCCTTTTTAGGTGAAAGTAGTCGGGAGAGAACACATTCATGCCTGTGCATTTTATTCCAAGGAAAGTCCATCAGCCAGTTTGTGTTTTGCTTGTTTTAACACCTCTGTATAGAATGGTTTGGTTTCCTATTGTAAGTAGAAGGTGGCTTAGGTAAGCTTTCAGTAGGAAAGACCGGGTCTTGAATACAAGCAAGGCTAGTTTCTAATTAAACAAGTGTCTAATACTGTAATTTCTAATGCACTATAGAAAGAAAGGGCAAAGAGCTGCCAGACTAGTTTTTCTTGGCTCTGTTTTTGCAGTGCTAATATAATTCTGGCAAGTTGGAAGAATTCAGATGAGGAATTAGTAAATTACACGTGCATGTACGTTAATACCCTTCCTTTTGTTACTTTTTTTGGTTCTGAAAATTAATTTACTGACATTGGAAAAGTATAACTACAGTGACTTATTACTGAATAACTTCTCGTACAAAACATCACGGAGGAAAATCATAAGACATCCATCTACCATGAGTCTTTTGGATGTGTAATGAGTTTCAGTAACTAAATTATGTTAATAGCTACCTGAAATTTCCTGTAGGACATCTAAACCATTGGACTCCAATAAATTATCAGTAAGAGAATTTAATTCTTATCTTGTATTTTGATGGTGGCTGCTTAGGATGGGGAGTCTGTGGCCTTAAAGCCTAGTGGCCATGTTAGGTATAAGTTATATGGATCTATTTCATTGACTGAGCTGACTAGAACAGTATGACAGCCTAATGTAGTCTGACCAGTAGAACTGAATAGTTTCAAGAACTGAGTCTTAACCAATGAACTAGGAGAGCAAGGGAGGCGTAAATGTTGAATCTGTTTATAACATCAATTATAAGACACACCGCTGATTTAGTAACAGCCTTTCAGGGGAGAAGAAAATTGTTAGCAAAGACAGCAGTTATAAGACAAATCTTTGTTTCAGAAGCATTCAGATGTGATGATAGGTGTCTTAGAATCAAGGCAAGAGTATTACCGAGTATAACGCTCAAATGATAGCTAAGGGGAACTGAGTGCTTACCATGTGCCAGACAGTACACTTGTGCCAGACACTATATGCATTATCCAATTTAATCCTCACCAAACTTGCATGGGTGTTTTACAGATGAGGAAACTGAGGCTTGGAGAGGTTGACTCATCCTAGGACTCTGCCTACGATAAATGTCAGAGCCAGGATTTGAGGGAGAGCCTGTCTGACTGCAGAAGCCACACAGTTGTCCACTGTTTGGTGTATTTACCCTTTATCATTAATATAAGACCTTATGCCAAAAAGAAAGATTGAAAGGAGTCAGCCAAGACCTCTCCAAAATCTACCTCTTCACTTTCTGTTAAAGTAGTAACTGACCTCCCCTAACAACAAACAAAACAAAAAACACCCCAGCATTTCTTGAATATTCCTCAGCATCATTGTATATGTGAGCGTGTGGTATTCCGTGACGCTGTCAATCATTTTAAAACTACATTCATAGCTACAATTTCTGTCTTCTAATAGCTTGTAAGGTGTATAATCTCATTATAGGCTGACATACAGAGACAGCAGAACAAAACAAAGAGTATCGAGACACATTAAGGGGTTTTTGTAGCCACATTTAACCAAAATAAGTTGTAAAGCAAACATATGCTACCTATTGTTTCGGGCACTGTTGTACGCATTTTCTCTATTTAAACTCTTAATCTGCACCATAATCCTATGAGGCACTGTTGTCATCCTTGTTTTACAGATGAGGAAATGGAGATTGTGGTTAGATGCCTTGCCCAAGGTCATGTATCTAGTAAGTGGTAGAGCCAGGATTTGAATTCAGACTGGTTCTAGAGTCTGTGCTCTTACCAACCACACTGTACTTGCCTCATTTCATATTTTCACATTTAACAGTTTAAAATACCTTGGCTTTACTTAGCACCTTTCTTCTAAAGAGCTTATGTTGTTGGTGTCTTCATCCTCCCTATGCCAGAATCTTGGGAGTCCTGAGATATTTATGATAGGATCTCTATCCTCAAGGAGGTTACAGTACCTTAAACAGAACTGCTATATTAGCTATGGAGAGATTAAAAGTGAGGAAATATTTTGTCCTCTTTCAGCCTATTGGAGAGGTAGAAATCAAGTCAAGTCTTTGTTTGTAGTGATTGGTACTGAAATCTTACCACTCCATCCTTTATTTTTTTTTAAATTTGCTTACATGATCAAAGACTTTTACTCAGAATTATAAGAGTGTATTGTTTGGCCTTGGCTCTTGAATGAAGTTCACCAAAATTAAAAAAGAAAAAAAAAAAGGTCACGTTCTTGCAGGTGCCTCTTTGGTTTATTTCAGGAAACTTCCCAAACGCAAGTATTCATAGCTAATAAAAAGTTACAAGACTCACTACTTACCACTCATATGTCAGGTACTATACTAAGTGTTTCACACATATTATCTCATTTAACCCTCATAACAGTGCGTTGAGGTGGAGTTTCTCCCCCCACCTATTTATAAATGGGAGGAGAAGTTACTTGATCTCTCTGAGCCTTAGTTTTTCCATTTGTAAGACAGAGGAAAGGAAAGGCTCTTTATGTTCTAATAGGAATTTCTATGTCCAGATGAAATTTTTCTCAAGTATATGCACAGAGATCTGTGTGGAACATAAACTTTACTTTTAAGAACTCAGATTTTGACATCTTTCCAATCAGAGACGCAGTTTCTGAAAGGTGCTTCTCAGAATGAAGGTGAGCAAAAATTAGAAAATTAAATTGTTAGAAACAGACATTGTGTGTCCCCAGTGCAACCACGATACACATTGGAAAGCTTTTTATAAGGCTTGGCCAGTTTCTCCTTGCAGCCTCCACCTCTAGCCCCCAGGCCAATGCCCTTCACTTTGGCCCTGTGCTCCAGCCACTTCGACTCATGGTGGGCTGTGCCCTAGTCGTGGCATTGCCGTAGCCTAACTGCGTGAGCAGGGTACCAGGTGCCTATAATAGACTGCTTCTCTGGCGCACTAAGCAAGTATTTCAGGTTGAAAACTATCCACAAAAGAACCGATTAACACGCAGAATGACATTGTTGAAAGTGCATGAATGAGAAGTGGCATATTACAAAGATCAAGGGGCTTGGACACTGAAAACCTGGGATCAAGTCTTGGCTCTGCCCCTTACTAGCTGCATGACCTAGGGCAAGTCCCATAACCTCTTTGAGTCTCAGCTTCCTTATCTGTAAAATGAGGATAATCAGAATAGCTAGTTCATTTGTTGAAGATCAAATGGGAAAAAGCATAATGCAGGGGAGATGGAGCTGAAAACTAGAAAATGTCAAATGGATATTAATACATCATGCTAAACTTCATCAAGCCTCTCCTTTAGCGTAGTGTGATTTAACACATGAATAGCATTCAGGAAATCTCTGTCCACTTTAAATAGCATGCATGTATGTGCTTTAAAATTGTACCTCAATTAATCCTACACCAGCATTCAGGCCAAGATACAAGATGCCATTTGGCAATAAAAAACCTTGATTCTAACCACGAACCATCATTCTAATTTTGACTCCATCAGTTTTTCTAGGAGGTTTTCAAACTGGCCATTACTGCCCCCTTCACTGACCAGATCTGGGATCATGAACAGGTGACTTCACCTTGATGAGCTCTGTCAAACAGGGAAGATAATTCTAGTTTCCCTCCTACGTGACAGACCTGTTGTGAAGATCAAATGCTTTGAAAAGCCTAACATACAAGTGCAAGAGACATGAATTTAAAATTGAATATGATCATCTGAGACCTCTCAGTGTAGCATAGAAATTAAAACATGCAAATAATTCTGTTAGGAAATGGAAGGTAAACATGCCATTAAAAAGTTAGGGAGAGGGCTTCCCTGGTGGTGCAGTGGTTAAGAATCCGCCTGCCAATGCAGGGTACACGGGTTTGAGCCCTGGTCCAGGAACATCCCACATGCTGCAGAGCAAGTAAGCCCGTGGGCCACGACTGAGCCTGAGCTCTAGAGCCCACGAGCCACAGCTCCTGAGCCCGCGTGCCTAGAGCCCGTGCTCCGCAACAAGAGAAGCCACCGCAGTGAGAAGCCCGCGCACCGCAACGAAGAGTAGCCCCCGCTCGCCGCAACTAGAGAAAGCATGAGCACAGCAATGAAGACCCAAGGCAGCCAAAAATTAAAAATTTTTTTTTTAAAAATTTATAAAAAGTTAGGGAGAGTGGCTGCCATGAGAAGGGAGTAGATAAATGGAAATATCCACATTTGACTGCAATGCAGTGTTGGAAAAGACACCCACACCGGGCTATATGCTCCTGCAATCTTATCCTGTTTCTCTCATTCTCTGGTATAGCTTTAGCAGCTAGAACAGTGCCTGGCATGTGGTAGATGCTCAGTTTGTTCAATGAATGGACAGCAGTCTTTCTGCTGAGCACAGTGACTAGTGGTGTGAAGGGAGGCTGACTTTGGCTTGCCTTGGGTCAGCCATAACAGCCTTGTCCTAGTTCTCCATCTGAGGTAGAACTTGTTCTGAGATGTCACCTAAGCCAGAGTTCACCTTAACATCCAGGTCAAATTACAAGGTTAAGTTTTCATCCTAAATGTTGCATCAATTTATTTACAGTAGCCATGTGCATTTATTTTAGTAACTGTTGGTATTGCTCATCATAGACCCTTAGGGACCAGTTATTAAGGTATTAGAAAGCTGACCAAACATTCTAGATGTCGATTTTGCCTGTTTTTGTGGGGGGGCGGGGGGGCGTGGGTTGGGAAGTGGTAGAGGAGTTTTATTTTAGCCAGATTAGATATATTAGGCGAATGTGCCAGGGAAACAAAGTCAAAGTCGTTTTCAGTCTAGTTTAGATCTAGAAAGAAACCCTAGAAACTGGTCTAATCTAGGAAACCATTTTTTTCCAAATAAGATTTCATGCAGAATCCCCGACTATAAAAAAGATAAATAAGATTTGTATCAATATAGGTGTCTTTTAACTTTATAGCTTTTTTTTTTCGTTTGTCAGTGAGAACACCAGTTAATATGTTGGGATCTTACATGTCTTAAAATTTGGGAGGTAGTACATGTGAATATGCCTGTTTTGAATTTTTTACAATGAATATATGATCAGTGAAATCAGAATCAAACATTTGGAGAAGCCTCTGAGGCATGTGGATGGAACATACTTGAAAAACACTGATCTAGTGCTACTCGTCCATACTATAGATATGGAGATTGAAACTGTAATGTAGAGAACCTCATTCTGTCTCCACGGTCTGCTTCTTGGTATGGTGATGTTAATGACTTCAGTGAATCTGAACATAGTTGACTACTTTAGTACTTCCAGGTATCAGGGGTTTCTCCTACTTGCATAAATGTTTCTAGGCCATCTTATGGTTCCAGTGGAATCCAAGGTGACTTACAAACCTTTATTTTTATTATTTCTTCTGGTTAGAAATTTGTATTTACATTTCTCATCCTGATGTTAATACATGATTATATGTAGGATGGGGGCAAATTGAAATCTTTGGGGGTTTTTGTTTGTTTTTTGGCATGGGGTTAACCTAGAAATATGACATTTAAAAAAGGAAAACTTCTGAAGGAAGGGCAGTAAATTCAAGGTAGAATCCTAGAATTGTCCCCAGTCCCAGTGAGGACCTCATGGCCAGTATTTGGGTATTTCAACATCTGCAGCGTTAAAGCCAGGCCTGTCTCCTAAGATGGAAATTGCCATGTGCAGAATGACTTGACAGAAAATGGTGTACATTCTATATAATCTTCTAACAGCAGAATGCGACCAGTGGCGCTTCCCTAAAAAAAATAAATTACCCGAAATTTGCAGCACATTCATATTCAATTTCATCACAGCAGATGCTCATTAGTATGTTGTTATTAATTGGTATTCACTTTAGGTTTTGTTTAAAATGAAGATAATAATTAGGTTTTAATTACTGCATCATTCGTTGGGGGGGGGGGGTTGTCTGCGGGGAGAGGCAAAGAGTGAAATGCCTCTTAAAGCACTGAAATAGTTCCTGATGCTTATTTAGCACCGTGTGCTGCTAAAGACATTGAAAAATAACTTCATCTTTACCCAAAAAAAATAGGGCTAGGATTCTAAAATGAAGAAATTGCTGTGTGTGTGTGTTTTTTAAATAAGCCCATCGTTATCAAGAACTCACTGTAAATTGTCTACTTGATGGACATACTGAATCAGATGATAATGTGCACTACCATTCTTCCTAATCAAATTACCAAAAAGACTTCTTGGAAAAGTAACCCTCGCAAGCGGCTGATTAATGAAGTGGTGGCAATGTTTTGTATTAGAACTAATTGAAGTAATCCAAATAAGTTATTTCTGTAGCCTATGGAAATAATTTCCTTTGCAAAGAAGTACAGTGGAGCAGGCAATCCAGTATTTTTTTCACCCTCTGTTGTTCTCTATTTGCAAAAAAAAAGGTTAGTTAATGTAGATATTGCAAATAAAATGGGTAGAAAACCAATTTAATTGAGTGGCAGGAAAAACAAGAAAGCAGATCTCAGTCTTTTTGTAATCAAGACTAATAATTTATATAAGGCTTAAAGGTGTATGGAAATTGAGGGGTACTGGAATTCTAAAGGCATATGTTAACTAAAACAGTAGAGCTGGCAGGTTTTATTTTTAAGCTACTATTTCTTTTTTAAAGGAACATTTATTTATTTATTTATTTAGGCTGCGTTGGGTCTTCATTGCTGCATTCGGGCTTTCTCTAGGTGCGGTGAGCAGGGGCTACTCTTTGTTGCTGTGTGTGGGCTTCTCACTGCGGTGGCTTCTCTTGTTGCGGAGCACAGGCTCTAGGCGCTCGGGCTTCAGTAGTTGTGGCACGTGGGCTCAGTAGTTGTGGTGCACGGGCTTAGTTACTCCGCAGCATGTGGGATCTTCCCGGTCCAGGCATCGAACCCGTGTCCCCTGCACTGTCAGGCGGATTCTTAACCACTGTACCACCAGGGAAGTCCCTACTGGAGTATAGTTGATTTACAATGTTGTGTTAGTTTCAGGTGTGTAGCAAAGTGAATCAGTTATACGTATACATATATCCACTCTTTTTTTTTTAAAGATTCTTTTTGCATATAGGCCATTACATAGTATTGAGTAGAGTTCCCTGTGCTATACAGCAGGTTCTTATTAGTTATCTATTTTATATATAGTAGTGTGTATAAGTGGTATCTGTGTGTGAGAGAGAGAGAGATGGAATATTACTCAGCCCTAAAAAAGAATGCAGTAATGCCATTTGCAGCAACATGGATGGACCTAGAGATTATTACACTGAGTGAAGTAAGTCAGACACAGAAAGTCAAATATATGATATCGCTTATATGTGGCATCTAAAACAACAGGTACAAATGAACTTATTTACAAAACAGAAGTAGAGTCATGGATGTAGAAAACAAACTTACGGTTACCAGGGGATAAAGGGTGGGGAGGGATAAATTGGGAGATTGGGATTGACATATACATATTAGTTCTTTATCTTTACAACACTCCTGAGAGGTTTATTAGCCTCATTTTATAGACGAAGAAATTGATGTGTGAATAGGTTAAGCATTGTGTCCAAGGTCACCCAGTCCTTTAAGTGGCAGAACTGACTTTCAGACCAGATTCAGTCTGACCCCAGAGCCAGTCTGCCATGGGGAGATATACGCAGGAAATGTTAGAAATCATTTCAAGGGACTAGTGTTGTGTCATTAGGTCATATGTTGAGGCTCAGTGAGAGGTGGGAGATGGGTTCCGTGAATCCCTTCCTTCCACAAAGCTTCCTTGAGGGCCAACTGCATGCCTGGCTCT
The DNA here is from genome assembly GCF_003676395.1 of Aethalodelphis obliquidens. Classification (NCBI taxonomy): domain Eukaryota; kingdom Metazoa; phylum Chordata; class Mammalia; order Artiodactyla; family Delphinidae; genus Aethalodelphis; species Aethalodelphis obliquidens. Next base: position 1,281,996 of record NW_020838051.1, on the reverse strand, counting down.
GGCCTCAGCACCCACAGTGCACAGGGGACTACACACAGTCCCTGCCCTCAGGAGTTCACATCCTAGGAGGCGGGAGGGTGATCACACCGGTAAGGACTATTGGAGTGTGTTCTCTGGGCTGGAGGGGTGTGGTGAACCATGGGATTCTAGAGGAGAGGTGACTAGGTCTGTCAGGCAGAAAGTGGGCAAACCGAAGCATGGAGGCACGAAGGCTTCCCAGAAACTGCAATGACTTTGAGGTCTGGTGAGGTAGGTAGAAACTGAGTTGGGTCTTTAGGCAAGGCTGAAAGGATGGGTCTGAAAGGGAGGGCAGAATTGCCTGGGCCAGGGCACAGAGGAGGGAGGGAGCACGCGGCCTGCCTGCCTGGAACAGGAGGTGGGAAGGAGCGGGGTGGGTCTGTGGCCAGGCTGGCGGTTGAGGGGCATGTGGAGAACTCTTGAGAGTGGGCCTGAGGGATTGAAATTCTGTCCATGGTACTCCATGGTCTCGCTCAGTGCCAGCAGGGTTTAGAGTTCTGAATCTGCTTCATGCTGCGATGCCTAGAGTAAATTCTATCTTCACCTTTTGCAAAGTAGTGGGGTTGAATACACCATCATTGTATTTTAAAGTTATAGTCAGTACTGGTTTATTTGTGCTCATAAAAGAGGAAGAATGTTTGTTTAATGATCAAAAAATACTTTTGGAGTACATTTTGGGTTTGGGGGCAGCCTATTTTCCTTCCTGGTTTGATACTATTCAGGCTTAAACCAAATGAATTTGACTTTTATGAGTTTATACCAGTTGATGTGAGAAGGCAGGCCTTGAATGTTCTAGGTTGTACAAGGAAGATCACTTGAGTTTAAGATTTTGCTGTGGCTAATCTCTAGGGTCGTGAGCCCAACTCTTCACACCCCAAGGAATTTAATTCAGGGGCAAGTTATATTTATTTTCAAGTTGATACCAAGATAGTTTTAGCCAACTTCTTCTCTGTCCCTTCAGATGAGGCCAGGTGAGAGAAGACTGACTATCACCATACAGCAGTCTTAGAAAGCTAAAGTAAAAGACTGTGTTGTCAAAGTAGTTCAAAAGAAAGTCAGTTGAAAATCAGCCACTTTGGAAACAGTTTGGCAGGTCCTACTAAAGCTGAACATTTGCATGCCCCGTGACCCACCATTTCCACTTCTAGGTAATGGTAATCAACAGAGATGTACACATATGTACTTCAGGTAGCAGCACCATTCTTAATAGCCAAAAAGCTGGAAACAATTTAAATGCCCTTCATCCATAGAATGGCTAGATTATGATATATTCATTCAGTGAAATACTTTATGGCAGTGAGAATAAACAGACTCCCGCTACCTGCAACAACATGCATGAATCTCACAAACATAATGTTGAGCAAAAGAAACCAAAGAGAAGAGAATGCAAACTGTGTGATTCTATGCACATAAAGGGGTGTGTGTGTGTGTGTGTGTGTGTGTGTGTGTGTGTGTGTGTGTGTGTGTGT
>NW_020838051.1:1195016-1275016 GCF_003676395.1 Aethalodelphis obliquidens | reverse complement strand
GAAAGTCACTGGAGACTTACCCCAGCTTTTTAGAGAACATCAAGGAGTGTATGCTGCCATCCCGGAAAATAGGAGATAACAGAGTAGTCACTTGGAAGATTCTTGCTTGACAAAAGTGGAGCAGTGTTGATAGAATCTGTACACTCACGCTATTTACTCTAGTTCTATTTCACAAGTTTAAGAATCATGACACTTTTTTGTCAGTTGATTCTAATAAATACGCTATCTGGGAGTTCAGGGCCAAAACGGCATGGAGTGAATTACTGGCTCGTTCTTTTACATGTCAGAAGCCCAAAGAAAATAAAGCAAAAGAAGGGTACAAAATGGCTGTCTGACAGAAAGAACTTCGTGAAATGTTTCAAGAGCCTTTTGTTTTATTTATTGAGTGTTAATTAGTGAAACTATTCTTCCTTTGACCTTCTGCTTATTTATTATTCCTAAATTGCATTTTTGGAATGAGTGAATTAGCAGAAATTTACATGGTCTGGACGTTCTCACATCATTTGGTAATGCTAAGTGGTGTTAGGGTGTTAGTGGTGGGATATAAACTAAAACACTGGGTCATGCTTACCCGTAGTCCAAGAGCAGACGTTTTCTAACAAGGAATATTTGATACAGTCTTGCCTGCAAGTCACCTGTTGGCATATAATAGTGCAAGTCTATGGATCCTACACCCAGAAATTCCAGTTCGGAAGGTGTGGGGTAGAGTTTGGGAAGTTCAACTTTTTAGAAAGTCCCCACAGACAGTTCTGAACACATGATTTGGATAGTTTCTAAGTACGAGAGAATTGAACACAGGTTGTAATCCATAGGGGACAATTGGAGAACAAGAATATTCTTACAGTCCATAAGTGAACAGTTACAGGGGAAACTCCCATAAGTGTAAATTAATGTAACATATGTGACATTCACTTCTCGCTTTATAAGTTGGAGTGAAGTGCTCTCTTCTTTCTGATTTGCCATTCAAGGGAGATTTGCTGTTAAAATGAATTGAAAATCTGTGGGATCCAGAGGGCAAATATATTTATTCAATTTGGACCAAGGCCAGAAGACCAATAGATGTTCACATCAAAAGTCCTGTGAAAAATGACAGTCGTTACACACAGTTATATTATTGAGAATGGAATCTAAGTATCGTCTGCCAACAAGTGCCCTGAAACTGGCGCATAAAGTATTTACCATAGACTCTCCTTTACTGTTGATACCTAGCAACATTTCCTTCGCTAGGATAGTTTTACCATTTCCATTATAAAGCCCATATTTTAGAGGTTGTAACTGGATTGTGGTTTTAATCTGTGTTTGAAATTTGGCAATTTAACTTGGGAAAAACCCACAAATTATTGGAAAGAGGTTTATTTTTATGGTGAAAAGTAGCTCTTGTCAAAGCTTTTTCCTGTGCTTTGCTTTTCAAACAAAGGTTTACAGGCCATTAGTCCATAATGTGAATTAACCCCATTTGATAGTTTTCCCTTTCCTTTAAGATGGTAAGGGACTCACTTTGGTGAAGTATCCACTTCATATTCACCATAACTACGTAACATTTTTAAAATCTTATTTCTGTGGGACTTTGGCAGAAAGTCCAAAGACTTCTGTGGGATTGTAACTGCTCCAGAATGTACATAGATAGCATAATAGATCCAAAAGAAGTTTTAGAGGAACATAGTGGCAATATATGAAGTAAAAATCCATTTCCATGATGGCAGCACATAATGGTCCCATTTGGCTGCCTCATCCCAGGGGGGCCTTGGCCTGAGTAGTGATAAGTGAACTGTTTGGGGGAGACATGAATCAATTCACATCTTTGCCCAATTGTCTAAATTAAGTCTGCTTAAAAAAAGAGGAGGAAAAAGAGTCTCCGACTTTTCTCAACTGAGCCTTTTTTTATTTATTTGGCAACGATAAAAGCAGTGTGTATATATTTTCTATTATTTCTTGAGTGCCATCCCAGATGTCAGAAAAACAAAGATGGCCAATGCTCCCTGCCCTGGAGGAGCTTAGAGTCCTTTGCAGACCGAAAGATTCAGATACAGTTAAGTGAGATAAACCACTGATCTGGTCAAATTGTTTTGGAAACAAAGAAAGGGATCCACTAACTGCCTTTCTTAATAGACTTTATTTTTTAGAGCAGCTGTAGGTTCACAGCAAAGTTGAACAGCAGGTACAGAGATTTCCCATGTACCCCCTGCCCCCACACATGCACAGCCTCCCTCATTATCAGCATCCCCCACCAGAGTGGGGCATTTGATGAACCTACACTGACACATCGTTATCACCCACAGTCCATGGTTTACCATAGGGTTCACTATGAGACACTGTGTGAGTTTGGACAAATGTATGATGACATGCGAACACCGTTACAGTATCATACACAGTAGTTTCACTGCCCTAAAAATCCTCTGTGCTACTCCTAATCACCCCTCCCTCCCCATAACTCCTGGCAGCAGCTGAATTTGTTTGTTTGTTTGTTTGTTGCGGTACACGGGCCTCTCACTGTTGTGGCCTCTCCCGTTGCGGAGCACAGGCTCCGGACGCGCAGGCTCAGCGGCCATGGCTCACGGGCCCAGCCGCTCCGCGGCACGTGGGATCTTCCCGGACCGGAGCACGAACCCGTGTCCCCCGCATCGGCAGGCGGACTCTCAACCACTGCGCCACCAGGGAAGCCCTGTTTGTCTGTTTTTTTTTACTGTCTCCATAGTTTTGCCTTTTCCAAAATGTCATGTGATTGGAATCACATAGTATGTAGCTTTTTCAGATTGGCTTCTTTCACTTAGTAAGATGCATTTTAAGTTTCCTCTGTCTTTTCCTGACTTGGTAGCTCATTTGTTTTTAGCGCTAAATAATATTGCATTGTCTGGATGTACCACAGTTTATTTATCAGTTCACCTACTGAGGGACGTCTTAGTAGCTTCTAGATTTCAGCAGTTATGAATAAGCTGCTATAAACATCCATGAACAGGTTTTTGTGCAGACATGTTTTCAACTCCTTTGGGTAAACACCAAGGAACGCAGTTGCTAGATCATTTGATGTTTATTTTTGTAAAAAACTGAAAAACTGACTTCCAAAGTGGCTGTACCACGTTATTTTCCAGCCAGCAGTGAATGGCTGTTCCTGTAGCTCCACAGCCTCCCCAGCGCTTGGTGGTGTTGGTGTCAGTGTTCCGGATTTTAGCCATTCTGATAGTTGTGTAGCGGCATCTCAGTGTTGTTTTAACTGGCATTTCCCTGATGGCATACGATGTGGAGCATCTTTTCATATGCTTATTTGCCATTTGTATATCTTCTTCGGTGAAGTGTCTTTGGCCCATTTTTTTAGTCGGGTTGTTTGTTTTCTTATTTAAGAGCTCTTTGTATATTTTGGGTAACGGTCTTTTATCAGATGTGTCTTTGGCAGATATTTTACCCCAGTCTGTGGCTTGTCTTTTTATTCTTTTGAACACTAATTGCCTTTTCACTTTAGTGTTTGATCTTTCCGTATTCCTAGAAACAAAAGCAGAAAAACCACTTTTTTTCTGTTCCTGTTCTCTCTTACCAGATGCTTAGCTCCCCTTATTCTGCGTCAGCTATTCGTAGTAGGATGGTGTATTAGTCTGCTACACCTGCCATAGCACATTACCACAGACTGGGTCGCTTCAGCAACAGAATGTATTTCCTGATTGTTCTGGAGGCTAGAAGTCTGAGATCAAGGTATCAGAAGGGTTTCTTCTTCTGAGGCCTCTTTGGCTTGTAGATGGCCGTTTTCTCCCTGTCTTCACATGGTCCTCCCTCTGTACCTTTCTGTGTCCCATTTCAACTTAATTACCCCTTTAAAGGCTCTATCTCCAAATATAGTCACATTCTGAGGTACTGGGGGTTAGGACTTCAACCCCTCTTTGATATGACTTTGGGGGTGGGGGGTATACAGTTCAGCCCATAACACATGGTCGTCTTGGTGAATGTTCTATTAGTCCTGCCAGAATAGGAACACCAGGATTGAGGACTCTGTGTTGAAGAAAGGAATTGGAGCTATGGTATAAATGTTTGCAAAAGGATGGTGCTTTAACTGTGGACTTTTGAAAAGCATCTGTTAGGAAGCCCAGTTTCTCAGTGGAGTCCCTTTAGGCCCAGAAGGACTATACTTCAGGTCACCCCTACTTCTTTCAAAGGCCCATGAGCGGCCTGAGGGCCACAGCCTACGGGGCAGCCCCTGTCAGGGGCCGAGCTGCTCACTCCTCTCAGCATGGTGAGATCTCCCAGCCACTTCCCCTCTCAAGCTTTGTTCTCACTGGCTTGTTTTGCCAGTCTTTTCTTAAACTTTTCTTGTTACCATCGCTCTTCTTTTGTATTTTCTTTATACCTGATGGTAACGTCTGTGGGTATTTGTTGTTTCCGTTAGTGTCACCAAAACTAGGCTGACCCTATGTAAGGGGCCTGTCATCCTTTCAGATGTCTCACACAGGTCCTCACAACAGCCCCATGAGGTAGCAGTGGATTGTGCCCCATTATATTGGTGAAGAAATTTAATGTAGTATAAGCTTCCTTCCTTTGCATTCCCATAGCACCCTGTGAAATGCCCTTCTTGTAGGACTGGTCCTGAATTGTTTTTTTGGGGTTTTTTTAAGATTTTACGAAATGTTCTTAATTTATTTATTTATTTTTGCTGTGTTGGGTCTTCGTTTCTGTGCGAGGGCTTTCTCTAGTTGTGGCAACCGGGGGCCACTCTTCATCGCGGTGCGCAGGCCTCTCACTGTCACGGCCTCTCTTGTTGCGGAGCACAGGCTCCAGGCGCGCAGGCTCAGTAGTTGTGGCTCACGGGCCTAGTTGCTCCGTGGCATGTGGGATCCTCCCAGACCAGGGCTTGAACCCATGTCCCCTGCATTAGCAGGCAGATTCTCAACCACTGCGCCACCGGGGAAGCCCCTGAATTGTTTTGACTTTCTCTTCCACTGAGTTCATGGAGGCAAAGGGTTGTACCTTGTTGATCTGTGCTTTGCCTATGGGAGCCAGCTCAGTAAATATTTGTTGAATGAATTCTTAGTGCAAAATAAGGTCACACAAGCACGTTGAAAAACTGTGGAGGAGTGAGTCCTAGGAATTACTTCTGTCCATGAATGGCAGTGTGCTGGAAAGTTCTCCAATCTCCTGTATTGCTCGCATGACTCAGGTGTGCCATAAATTAATGTCAGGAAATTTCCTTGACATTTTCAGATTTAATATCTGTCATTTCAACTCTTTGCAAGTGATAACTGAAGATGAGTGACGTCGTAGCTCTCATTTTGCTGATGCCAAATTTGAATTGAATCAAAAGGATGTCAAGTCACTTAACTAGTGAGTGAGCCTGGGTGCCTGCCCCTCACCCACACTGCCAGAGTCCTGTTCTCTGCTTGCTATCGGCCAAATAGTTACACTCATGAAGTGGTAATGATTGTATTACCTTGTGGAAAATAGGGACCCCAAAGAGAGACAACAGCTAGTACTGAAAAGCTAAGGAATCTAAAAAACTCTTTTGGTGGTTTAGTGTTGTGTTTTTTGGGTTTTTGTTGTTGTTTGGTTTTGGGGGTTTTCTTTTTGTTTTGGGGGGGTTTGCCAGAAAATAAGAGTTGTATGGGAAAAAATTATATGCTTTAGTGCATATGGGAATTTGGAGATTTCTGAGGGTTTAAGACAGCTCCCTTTTCAATGTTAAGGATTTCTACTCTTCCTAAACTGCTAAAGCGAAAGTGAAAGAGTTATATCATTGCTAGAAGTACTGAAATACAAGTAGCAAAGAGCCGCTGGAGTCCTCTCTAAGCCAGTTGACATTCTTAGAATTTACTTTGTTAAAGCCTCAGGAGGCATTAAGAAGAAGGCTGTGTCAGACACCCTGTCTGATCCAATTCTTCTTATGGGTTATTCCACTGAATTTTAGAAATGAACCTTTTCTCTGTTTTTAATAAATAATAACAGAGCATACACAAAACAATTCATACCTACCAAATACATATAAAAGTAAAGGTAGAATTTCACTTAAGTACCAATTTGGTCTTCTTAAAGTTATATTTTTTATAACTGTGAAAAACATTTTCGTTAAAGAAACTGATTTTGAAATGGGCAGTCCATTTTCCTTTTGTTTCATTTTCTTACGAATAAAAAATGATCTGAGGTTTTGGGTTTTTCTTTTTAACTTTCTTTAGTTTAAGTGAATTTTTATCGTGGGAGACTCTAACGTGGCAGTTCAGAACAATTCATGATTAGGAAGTGATTGTAGAAACACAAAGAACTTTGATGATAGAAAAAGTGGTTCATATAATCCTGAGCTTTGGGGGAGTGTTGTTATTGTTAGACATTATGTAGTTTCAATCTTTAATGACTTAGAGAAATACTAACAATATAAGGTCAAAGTCCAAAACTAAGTAACCATTATGATTCTAATTTGTAGTTTATATGCAAGGTGGAAAAGTTAGTAAGAAACACTAGAATTGTTTACGGCTGTTATCTGTGGGTGGATTATAGATAATTTTTATTTTCTTCTTTATATAATCTGGGCATGTACTGCTTTTATAACAAGAAACAAATTATAAGAACTGAAATTTTACGAAGAAATGTTTTGTTCAACTGGAAATAATGATTCCAGTAGTTTAGCAGTTGAGGAAAAAAATAACATACAGATGAACCCAGGTCAGCTTTTTTCTCCCTGCATTTTTTTCCAAATCAAACATAATGCCTTATTACTCAGAGAGTGATCAGTATACCAGCAGTGTCGGCATCACCTGGGAACTTGTTAGGAACGCAAAATATCAGGTCCTCCCCAGACCTACCGCATCAGTATCTGCATTTTAACAAGATTCCCAGGTGATTCCTGGGCATATTAAAGTTTGAGAAGCACTGATTCAAGACACTCTCCTTAGTAACTAAAGCCTACTTCCATTCTATTCATCCATTGATTGGGACCATCCCTTTGGCAAAACTTTAAAATGACAAATGGGCAGAACACAGAAGGCCTAGCCAGGTTTCAGGTGGAATTGGCATGACAGCCTAGTCTTCTGAAATATATTCTGTAATTAAGCTTAAAAATGTAGTAGCCTGAGAAGAGCTAGGAGAGGGGGGAAAAGCAAGAAAGCATGAGTTCCTCCACTTTGTTTCTTCGTAACTAGAAGGAACAACGGAGAAGTAAATTAAGATTTTCAGAATGGCTTTCAGCTTCTCAAGATGAGTGGCTTATAAAAGAGAAAACTGGAATGTAGCTCTATAGCCACTTCATACAAGGGTTACTCTGTATGTGCCCACCAGTCACCGCATTCTGGGTCTCATTACAACATTGATTTAGTATGCTTGTAAAGATTTCAAGGCATCGAACTAGAATTTTTTTGAAATGAAAACAAGATTCTATTTCTTAATTTTGGAACTACAGAATTTACTTTGGCATTTACTTTTCCTACTGTTGCTGACTTTTCTGTTGTATTTTTATGCTCAGTACAAGAATGACAAAGTTGGTATTTTCCTGTGGCAGCCTGGAGCCCCTTCATACTGCTTTGCTTTTCTCTCTGATTACTGCTAATTTTGTTTCTGTTTTGTTGTTTAACTAAAGACAACTTTACAGTGTGACAGAAGAGAAACTACATTTTCCAGGGAATTGTCATCATAGTTGCTTTGCCCGTAGTGGAGGTGTCTTGTCTCTGTATATTTTCTGTTATCCTCTTTAGGATAGCGAAAGTTGTATATGACAAAGCTGCCATGTGTTTGGGCAACAAACTTCCAGATTCTAATAACGTGCCTTTTCTTTAAGCCCATTTCTGTAAATATGCACTCAAGTTTTGCACTTTTATGTAGAAATGGACTCACAAGCATGCTGTGATAACAGATGTGTTACAAGTTTTGTAAAATCCTTTCCTAGTATGTCTTTTCAATGAGCAGGTTCCTTGTTCCTTTTGTAGTGACAAGTACAGCAGCACAAACAAGGGCATTATCTAGGTGATAATGCTGTGGTTGATGGTCTTCATTTGCAAAACATATTGTCATTTTTTGAGTGTTTGAGAGCCGGGAAAACCTGATAAGATTTTTTTCATGTACTTTAAAAGATATATACTTCTATCACCAACGAGGGAAAAAATAATAAATAATTTTCAAGCAGTTACACCATAATGTGAGCTAATCACTTTATTTTGAAGAAAAGTATTTTTGAACAGTTGAGCTAGTGAATTTACTTTTAAAATGTATTGTGCTTACACAGTACATGGTTTTATTTCCATGATGTTTTTTACTACATAATTATACATCTTAATTACGTAATTACTATCATAATTATTATGTAATTGCATGTACTTCCACTAATTACAAAATCAGGAAGTGTAATTATCTAGTAAAAACTTTATGAAATTTCATGCACTAAAAATTACTTAAAAGGCTATCTATTCCAGTGGTCTACTGGAAGGCTTTCCGTGGTTAGTCTTAGTCCTGACTTTAGTTTAGAACTTGAACCCAAAGGCCAGGAGAAGAAGGACAGTTACAGACTAACACTAAACTGCGTATTGCAATAGAGGTAAGATGGCCTCTGTTCCTTACGAGTTAAAGCCAGGGTGCGTTTGAATTTCTTTGTGTTTATGGAATTGTGGTAAGAGTAATACCTCATGTTTGAGGTAGCATCACAAAAACTGTCGATGAAAAGGACAGTTCTCGGGAAAGAATGTTAATAGAATTGACAATCAAGCCATTAAGGTTACAAAACAGCCAGGCCTTCTATACTTCTGTAATGTGAATGGCTTATTTAGCTATCTCTGTCTTTAAAATAATAATAATAGTAGGAGGAGGAGTAATATTATTATTATTTAAAATTCTGTTTCTTTAGTTTGAAGAGGGCTTTTCCCCACCAGTTTGTGTTTATATTTACCAAGATGGGAACAAACATATCAAAAGAGCATAATCCTTTTCTACTATTACTTGATGTCAAAAGGAGCTTTTGAGACATAAACATACACACACAAACATGTAACATCAGACCCTAAAGACGGAAGGTTTAATTCAATAAAGCCATGATGTCTACCATTCAAAACGACATACAAATTGCACAGTGAAACAATAGTCATGACAGCAAATTAGATATGACATCTAAATTACACTACAAAGAGAAATCCCAGAACCATTTTTGGTCTGTAGGAGTCTATTTTAGCCCAGGTTTAAAACCCAGTCTAGAGACTGCTTTGTTGCCTAAGTAGGGTAAAGTTGTAGAAAACTAATTAGAGGTTGGTTGAATTAATTGCAGATTAATTAGGAGGAAAAGGCTTATAATACTCATGGCCGAGAAGAGAGTAGATCCTGTAACTATCAAGATAGAATGTACTCTAAGTTTCAGGAATATTAAATTATCGATATTTGTATAACATCTATAATAATCTGTTATAACATGACCTAAATAAAGCACTTGGGTTAGATATAGTTACACTAAAATTTCTTCCCCTCAGAATTAGTGCTTTTCGCTAGAAGTGTATTGAATCAGCCACGTAAGATATAACAGTTACTTCTTTTAAAAATGCAGCCGTAAACATTAAAAGGTCTGTAGTCTTAAAAGCATGTGACATTCCCTTTTGTTGTTGTTGTTGTTCTTAACTCTTTCTAAAGAAGCACACTTTGTGGTTTTATCAGCTATTGACTTTGTGACTTTTTAATACCAGCTAAAATTTGTAATAAATGTGACCTTAAACAAAAAAGTCAGTGAAAGAAATGAAAACACCAGCCCCGTTTGCTTCAAGCAAATTAGAGGGTTTATAGTCATCCAGAATTATTTCCTGCTCTCAGAGATATTTGGGATTTAAACAGGTTCGGTCTGACTCTGGTTTTTTTTCTCTAGTAGTTTGGGATTATTTTTAAATTGCATATTCTTTTCCTCTTGGGAATCTTTGCTCATTTACTTAGGCCAGAATTTAATGTCTCCATCATTTCTTATTTGCCTTAACTTTGTCGTGATAATGTTTCTTTTCAGAAATGTTTATGCTCCTTTTATGTTTATAAGAGACAGCACTTGCTTCTCATGCATCTTCTTCATCTTGTTTTTGTTTGTTGTTGTTGTTTTTACCAATTGCATGCGCCATACCTGAATAGCCTCTAATGGTTAAAAGTTAAGTGTTTTTGTGTAGTCCTCACCTTTCCGATTACAGTGCAGATTTAATTTTTAACCTGACATAATGTTTAAACTGACTGGGTTTTTTTGTTTGGTTTTAATTTGCTTTGCTTTCTGGCTTTTCATAGAAATTGGCATATGTTTTCATTATCCTCTGTAATTCTTTAAATTTTTCATAATTCTCTAAGGGCTTCAGCCATAACTTTTGAAGTTTGTGTCCCTGTGATATCTCCAGTTACTCAGTAGCCGCAGGCCCAGATGTGGTGTTGATTTGCACGTGATTAGTCAGTGTCCATTTATTATTTTATGCTGCTGCACTATCATGTCCATATAATAAATACTACCTCTCATACTTAGAGTAGTTCTTTTTATAGTTGTCATGAATTTATTCAGACCCGTCAGTATTCTCTTACTTTGTGGCCAACGGGACAGTAACTAGACGGAATTAGTAGTCTGTCATGGAGTTCAGTTGAATTAACATTGATTGCATTCTCCCCGTGTAAAGGCCCTGGGAAACCTGTTAGCCTTAGCACTGTCCCTTAGAGCTTAAGGCTTAAATCAGCTGTGCTCACAAAAAGATAGGTTTGCAGAATAATTTTAGACACTGATTTACTTTTCTTGTTTTAAGAAATTATTATAAAACCCAACTCACAAATAAGATCACCAAACCAGGTCTGTGTGTAAGTCTGGTTTTATCTGTTTCTCCTTGTTTCACACCCCGCCCCCCCAAAATTCATTCAATGAGTGTTTGCTGAGTCTCTGCCTTGTGTGATATGTAAAGGGCCCAAGTATAACCAAGACCTGGGTCCTGTTTTAGAGGTGATAATATTTCTGATCATTTTCTTATTCACGAATTCACCCTATAAGCACCTACTTTTTTTTTTTTTTTTTTTTGCGGTACGCGGGCCTCTCACTGCCGTGGCCTCTCCCGCTGCGGAGCACAGGCTCCGGACGCGCAGGCTCAGCGGCCATGGCTCACGGGCCCAGCCGCTCCGCGGCATGTTGGATCCTCCCGGACCGGGGCACAAACCCGTGTCCCCTGCATCGGCAGGCGGACTCCCAACCACTGCGCCACCAGGGAAGCCCCAGCACCTACTTTTTATAGGACTTTATATTTTATGGAGAACAGTCACATCTATTATCTTATACATTTCCCATTAGATAAAATAGTTGACATTTTTTCAGATGAAAAAACAACCTGAAAGAGATGAAACGACCCTCCTGACGTAGCAGAGCTGTGTGGTGTGAGAGCCCCGCCTTGTTTCCACTGTGTCACAGCTGCCCTGCTCTTAATCTAGTAGGGAAACTTCGACCTGAAGGCAAATAACTCTAACACAAGGGGATGGCATGAAGTGCTGTGGGATCTCTGCATTTAGCTCCGGGAAGGATTCCCAGTGGAGATGGAACCTGAATTGGGCCTTGAAGAAAAGATGAGATTTTAATCGGCACAGACGCTGGCGTGAAGTTTGAGACTAAGTTTTGTCTTTTCCACTACTCTTTAAATGCTCTATTGCTGATCTAGCTTTTATAAATCAAAGAACCTCATTTGACAAATGCATGGTGATTTTTAAAACACGTTTGAATTGGAGGTTTAGTAAAAAGCACTTATTAAGAGGGTAGTCTATGCGAAGCTTTAAACTCAAGACTGGAAGCTGGAAAGCTGTTCGCTCTTCACTCCACACTGTAACCAGTGGTGCTGCTTTGAAAGAAGTTGATTCCATCCTGCAAGATACATCTGTCAGAAGTGTATCAAAGTGTTTTCCTATCTTAAATAATTTAACTCAGATATAATAATGTAAGTATTTTGACATGAAAACGTTACATACTGTGATATATCCACTTATCTTAAAACAGACATCTTTAACTTTAAAAGAAAGAAGCATGGTAAGACAAAACAAAACAGAAATAGGAATTAAAAGAGGTGAATGACAGATGGAATTAGTTTTATTTAGAAGATAAAAATAAAATCCTATTAGCATTATGACCAGAGAATGTAAAAATGTTTTACTTGAAGCATGATTGATTTTTTAAACTATCATCATGATGGAAGTTTAGACATACGTAGGACCTGTTTATGGAGTAAATGTTTACTGCTAAAATTATCCCTATGTTTTATTGGTATATTATGTATTGTCTTGCCCCCAAAAAAGTAGATGCTAAAAGTCAGTGAAATTCAAGATAAAAGGGAGGGTCTAAATCGAGCTTGTCTTCAGGAAATTATCCAACAGAGCACACATTGGTCTCTCTTAGTAAAGGCTTTATCACTTTTAACAAATGTGCCACGGGAAATTTATTAGTATGCTACAAAGAAATTTTCAAAATAATTAAGGCTAAACTACACTTGTCAAAATAAATGAATGAAATACAATTTTGAATCATCTTTCTTCACTTATTGCTCATTTGCATAATTCAGTAACTTACACAGGAGTCTTTCAGTTATTGGTGTGAATTAGCAAGGTTCTGCTATTCCTTGTTGTACGAGCGGGAATTATGCTACCGTGTAATTAGCTATTCCAGACATGGACTAACGGGAAATACCAAAGGGCACAGCAAAATCTAAAGAGACAAGGCAGGGAATCTGAAGACAAGAGACAATCAAAGACACCCAACAAACTCAAGCTGGTAGACCACAGGGAATTTTGAATGAAGCCTCTTAATTTATTTTGAGAATAAGGAATCAGTAGTATGAGAGAAATCTCAACAAGATTAGCTGACTAAGCCTACTTAAAAAAAAATCTCTATAGTGCATGGTGTGCCAGGTTAACCACTCCTGTTTGTTAGTCTGTATACAGCTCAACAAATAGCCGGCAAAGCCTTTCATGGGTATATAGTGGCTTTCCATTGAGGTTTTCACTCTTTGAAGGAGGTCGTTTATACCAATGAGATCCGTAGATGCAAATTGCTTTCGCTATATGTGAGGGGTCATTCCTTTCACAGCAGACTTGCTCATCTCTTTTATAGAGGTTTTGTTATTTTTCTACTGCTCCCAAAGGAATGATGGGAATCACGCCCCCCCCCCAACCCCCCATCTAACTTAGCATCCAAATCTTTTCCTTCCAGCTCTGTGAAACTTTTGTGTGCTGATCTTTGGGAACAAAACAAGCTGTTGGCAGCAGCCCTTAGCACTGAATCAGGAAACTTTTTTCCTTCTTTCAACCTGAAATATCATTTTTAGATTTGCCTCTCTTTTTCACCTAATTCTTTCTTTTTTAATAAATTTATTTATTTTTGGCTGCATTGGGTCTTCGTTGCTGTGCGCGGGCTTTCTCTAGTTGCGGCGAGCGGGGGCTACTCTTCGTTGCGGTGTGTGAGCTTCTCACTGCGGTGGCTTCTCTTGTTGCGGAGCGCGGGCTCTAGGCACGCGGGCTTCAGTAGTTGTGGCTCACGGGCTTTAGAGCACAGGCTCAGTAGATGTGGTGCACGGGCTTAGTTGCTCCGTGGCATGTGGGATCTTCCCTGACCAGGGCTCAAACCCGTGTCCCCTGCATTGGCAGGTGTATTCCTAACCACTGTGCCACCAGGGAAGCCCTCGCCTAATTCTAAGAGAATTTCTTGCTCATTGCAGCAGTGTGTCACTGTAACATGCTAGGGCATGTGGGAAATTCTTGGAAGCAATGTCCTGAAAATGTCATTTTTAGTTTGGCTCCCAGATGATGTAAGCTCATTGGAACTAGAGGAGCAGAGAAGTGAAGAGATCTGTTTTAAGGGTTAGCTATGGAAACCTAACTTCTGATCCCATTACTGAAGTGGAGGGAAAGATAACATTTTTTTTTTCCTAAGCTTTTAAGAATCATACGAACAATCATAGGTTTTAGTCTATTATGTTCAGGAGTCTTAGGGAGAAGGGTTTCAGGCACACTGTGGGAGCACTCTGTAAATATTTGTTGTTTCTCCCTCCCTCCCTTCCTTCCTTCCTTCCTTCCACTAGCATTTTTTGAGCACCAAGGGCGCTGACCTAGGCTCCTGAAAGGCAGTGTAAGGTAATGATTAAAAGCCTGCTCTCTCGAGCTGGAATGGCCAGTTCAAGTTTTGGCTTTCCACCTCTTGCTAGATAAGTAACTTTGGGGCATGTGACTTAACCCCGTGCACCTTCCCTGTACAGCTGGGAGGAATATAGGGCCTGCCTCATAGGGTTCAAATTAAATGGGATAATATGGAAGCAGGGCGATATGTAAAATGCCTAGAATAGTGCCAGGCACGTAGTAAACATGCAGTAAATGTCAGTTGGTTTTATTATTTCGGAAAATAACACTTTATCCAAACCACCGTGATAGTCCTTAGTATTACTGTTACTCTATCTGAGTTGGTTTCTGTAGCCTCTCATTGACCATGTTTTCTGTTTATATTTGTATTCCCAGCATCTGGCACAACACTGCAGCTGGATGGTTGCAGTATGAAAAAGGCATGGTTCCTACTCTCAAGGGGCTTAAAATCAATCGTGATGACTGTCATTCAATTCTGTCAGTACTAATAGGAGAGGTTGAAACAAATAATCCACAAATCATTTTCATGTTGTTTACATATGTCCCTTATCGGTAATAAGTGTTGCCTGTTTCCTAGGGAGGGTAAAAAATAGTTGTACTTGTGTGCAGAAATCTGGCCAAACCCAAGTTCCCTAATCACATACTTTAGCACATTACTTCTTAACAACCGGGGTATATCTTTTACACTTTTTAAAATGACAGGTGCCCAGATGCCACCGCCAGGTATCTGGTTCAGTAGGTCTGGGGTGGGGTCCCAGTGACTGTGTATCTTAAAAAGCTCCACAGTGACTCTGATGCACATAGTATTGAGAATCTCAGAGTTAGTAAAACTCTTCAAACTTTAATATTGCTTCATGTCAAATATGTATTAAGTATGACTTTGATATAGAAAGGGAGATTGGTTGGTATCTAGATAACAATTTAAATAGACAGTAGAACGGAAAATGAAGTCAAACACATGAATTATTTCTTCGATAAGGGAATCATTTATGGTGCTATATGAGCTAATACAGCATTCAAGAATAAAGCGAAAGAGAAAAAATGGGCTAGGGAAAAGTAAGCTGGAAGAAACTGGGTTTTGGTAACGAGAGAAGATGAAATAAATGCATTTCAGCAAGATTGGCAATAAGAACACTTGTTATTTTCAACATTAACATGATGAAAGTAGGGAAGGGCCACCGTGGAGGGTGGGGAATCCCCAAAGAGACTAGCTGGGTGCCTGGGAGGTATCAAGGTAGCAGCTATCCCAACCCTGGCATTTAAGCGTCTGCATAGTTGGGATTTCTGGGACCTTTCCCACCTCCTGTGGTCTTCTCCTTACCTCTGGGCCCATCTGGCAGGGTCTGGGGTGGGGCCCCAGTGGCTGTGTATTTTAAAAAGCTCCTCTGTCCTAGTAGATCAGCCCTTTGCAGTTTCACATTGCTGCCTGTCACCCAAAGGAGGTGGGACCAGGTGGTAGTCCTGGAGGCATTGGAAGGACATGTCTGGGCACCACAGTCATAGTTGGGCTTACCTTGGGTCTCCAGGCAGGACAAATAGCTTGGTTAGCCCCATTTCCCAGCATTGGGGTCTTGGAGCTAGAAAAGAGTCTCCGATCAGCCTTATCTCAGGCTGTTGGTTTCAGATTGCCCCCCTTTTGCCTAAAAGGATTGAGACAGCACCTCCGGGGCACCTGCAGATTAGACCCCTCCCTGGGCGGGCCTTGACTCCACCATGGCTACCTCCCCCTGCTCATGAGTTTCCCCTGCCTGCGTCGCCCACCCCAATCCCATCTCTCCCTTGTGGTATTCTGTTTATCCTTTAAGGCCTCCCAGCTAAAAATGATCTCTTTGTCCTCCAAACTCTGTGCAGCTCTTAAGCACTGCCCCTCATGCATTATAACTTTGTGAGGATGGGGACCATTCTTGAGATGTTATTTTGTGTCTGGTGGCAACTTACACCTGATAGGCACCTAAGAAATAGTATGTGAAATTGTTTTCTACAATACTTTAGCGTGGAAGCATAATACTTTGTTTCTTATAGAATACGTTAATGTTTATAGCATAGTTTTCTGACTCCCTCCTCTCTTCTCTCTTTGCCATCGTACCCTCCAAGTGTATGATGAAACTTTTCCCATCCGTGTATATCTATACATTCATCAGACATTTAGCCCATGCCCTCTCCTCACTCCACATGGACTTGATTTCCCACCCAGATCTACCTACTTTCTGATAATTCCTAATAGAGTTGGGCTGTGATTCCATGCACCTCAGGAGATGGCATAAATTCCAGGCTAGAAATTTCTTGTTCGAACCTTTAGGTTATATAAATCAAATGGACGCCCTACTCTATTAATAGAATGAATCAAAAAGTCCACAGATGGACTTCACATGAGGACCATCTCTGCCCGGACCCACTCCTTGCCCTCCAGAACCTGTATACAGATCATAGCAGCTGGCCATTTTGCTTGTGGGTTTTTCTAGTGGTTCACAGCTCTAACTCTTTAATGAGCTTGCCATCTTTGAATTTCTCTGAGCACTCAAAATTTGTTATTTGGTTTTACCAGCTTTTATGATATCTCGGTATGCCTGGAGGCCATCTCTGGACAGCTGCCTGAAGGTGGGGAGATGGGGGTGGCTGAGAGGCTTGTAGTCTGCTCTGTTCTTGTCTCCCTGCGGGACCCTCGCCGGAGCGGCAGGCAGGCACACATCTTAATGGCACTGTTGGTCTGTAAACACTACTGTTATTAATAGGCTGGGGCAGGAGGGGGGATGTAGTAAGCCCACATGAAATGTGGAGATAACCTATGTCTTGGGTGTAACCTGCAGGACACACTATAACAGAGTAATCATTGCACAGTATAATTGCAAGAGAATGAACAAGCTAGAAAATCTATTCCTGGTTTGCAACTGACTCACTTTGTGGCATGGGCAAACCATTAATTACTCTTGGATTTAGTTGTCTTATTTGTTCAAAGAAGGAAAAATAACGTGTGTTTAAGAAGAGTAATTCCCCTGGAAGGAGGTTTGTAAGTGCAAAGTACTATTGTTTTTATTATTATTATTAGTATTATTAGTGTTCTGGTATGATTTAGTTTTATGCCATGTAGTCCACAGATGTTTCAGTGGTTCTCATTGATGAGTTACAAAATACTTCTAGTCCACAGATGTTTCAGTGGTTCTCATTGATGAATTACAAAATACTTCTATATCATTCTTTTGCATCACACTGATAACAGTTTAGCACATCTTTGTTTTAACCCCAAAGTATATATCCAAAATAGATCTCATTAATAAAATACAATTACCAAATTAAATATATCTATACTACTTTCTATTTTTTTTTTAACCTCCTTAAAAACATGGTTACTGGGGCTTCCCTGGTGGCGCAGTGGTTGAGAGTCCTCCTGCCGATGCAGGGGACACGGGTTCGTGCCCCGGTCTGGGAAGGTCCCACGTGCTGCGGAGCGGCTGGGCCCGTGAGCCATGACCGCTGAGCCTGCGCGTCTGGAGCCTGTGCTCCACGACGGGAGAGGCCACAACAGTGAGGGGTCCGCGTACCGCAAAAAAAAAAAAAAAAAAAACCACGGTTACCAACAACTACTAAGTAAGACCTTTAATTACTGCCAATCTTCTCTTGAAAGTAACGATGCTTATCTTGAGTACTTCGAACTGTAAGTGGTATTCAGTACACAGTGGGGTTGTAATGCGATTATGAAGTGTACCAAGTTAGTGATAAATAAGCATGATAAACCATATATTTGTATTAGAAACAATATTTGAATTATCAACTGAATAAAAAGGCTGCAACTGCTGGTTCCTTGGGGTGGGTATATGATAACAATAAAATACAGTTAAGTACACTTAGAATAAAAAATTGTGTATGCTTCCATATACAGTACAGAAAGAAACCTTTTTAAATTTAATGGGCTTTTGAGTGTGCAGTATTTAAATTACTGGGAGAATTAAAAGATTTGCTTTGCTTTCTGGCAGTAAGCTTTCCAAATTAGGAATTTTTTTTAATATCTCAACTCATTCATCAGTAGAGACCTATGGCTTTTATATAAAGCATTATAGTTCTTTCCCAGATTTCCAGTAATTTTCCAGTGGAGTAGCAGTATAAAAAGAAAAATATTTTCTTTACAGTAAAATGTGTAATTTTCTGTATCAGTTTCTTTTTTTCTTCTTTTTTGGGAATTTGGTTCAAGAGGACATAAATTCTTTATTTTCTAAATTTGGGTCATTTATTATCTTAAAGCATTTAAAGCCCATGTGTGTTTTTTAAGTGTTATATTTTAGTAACCTAGAAATAACTTTAATACTGGGGAGTGGTAATCTGTATAAAATAACACTGTGAATTTCATTTCTGTTTCACCATGAGGTACAGTGAGGAATAAATTGTGTGCATTTGTTTGTAAGAGTGTCCTGAGGCATGGCACCACCAATGGAGAAGGAAGTGTAGCTGCCATGTGAAACCAGAGGTCACAGAGTAGCAGCTGTGGGCCGCATATGACCTCTGAGTATGTTTAAATTTGCCTGAAGAATATTCACCATTTTTAATTAGTTGCTAATATTTTTTTTAAACTGGAGATTTAATATAAAAAGCCAAATTTCTGGGTTTCTTTCAAAAATCAGTGTCTGGCTACACTAGGTCAGCTTTCCTGAATGGCAGCGATTGGCTGGAGCCAAGTAGCAGCTAAAGCAGTTGACACAGAACTTGAGTTCCCCAGTTTGCCAGCCACTGCCCTACTTCAGCCCCTTTCGTTCATTTCTCTTACTCATGTGGCACTTTAGGCATTTGTTTGCTAAAAATATCTGGAAGTGTGCTTTCTTCTATTTTTTTTTAACCAAAAAAAAAAAAAAAAAAGAGGAGGAGGAGGAAGGGAACGGGCCATAGCCATAAAAGTTGGGATTTAAACAGTAAAATATATCCAACTCACGTTAAAAACACAGAAAAAGATGAAAGTCGCCTTCATAAAGTACAAATCACATAAAAATATACAACTTCCTAGTAGCTAACTTTTTTATGGCAACTCTGATCCTCGCAGCGTCCCAGGGAGTTAAGATAACAATTACATACTACTCAATCCACCAAGGAGCAAACCAAGTATTAGTGAAGCTCATTAATTTGTCCGGGTTTACAGGTGCTAAGTGGAGCAGCTGAGGTATGACCAGCTTCAGATGGTAGTCTGGAGTAGCGCTGGGCAGTAGAACTTTTTGCAGTGATAGAAATGTTCTGTATCTGTGTTGTCCGCTGCAGTAACCTCTAGCCGCATGTGGCTGTTGAAAAGTTGAATGTGGCTAGTGTGACTGAGGAACTTGAATTTTTAATTATTTAAATTGAGAGAGTCACGTGTGGTTAGTGACTGCCTTGTTGGGCAGTGCAGGAATCTAGAGCTCTTTTTTTTTTTTTTCCTTCACCGCATGGTCTCTGTATTGAACAGTCTTACACTGTTTAATAAAATTCATCAAAAGGTTTCTGTAAGGTTTTCTCAAGTTACTTACCCAGTGGCAAGTATCCATTCTGCCAGGAGTTTAAGGTACGTTGAATGTTTTCTGTATCTGCATAGATTTCTCTGCATGAAGGCTTCATCATACACAGTAGTGTTCTTTGTAACAAAGTTGGAGGTCCTAGTGGTAAGGTTCTTACATACAGAATCTCCCAAGATTCCTAGCCCAGATAAAGACCATAATTGGTGGTATGTTTTAACATCGGAAATGTATAGATGACCAGGACAGTCTACTTCCCTAGTCTTTTTTATGATCAAGGATACTAGGTCTGTTACAGAATCGTGAAAGAAAATGAAAAATCTTTGATGGTTAGCTGGTTTGAATTGGGTCACAGTGACTTTTAGAAAGGTGGCCATTAGCTAACCTCTCTGTCAATAAACATATATCATTAAATCTAAAATGGCATCGAGGGGCTTCCCTGGTGGCGCAGTGGTTAAGAATCCACCTGCTAATTCAGGGGACACGGGTTCGAGCCCTGGTCTGGGAAGATCCCACATGCCACGGAGCAACTAAGCCCGTGTGCCACACACAACTACCGAGCCTGCACTCTAGAGCCCACGAGCCACAACTACTGAGCCTGCGCCACAGCTGTTGAAGCCCATGTGCCTAGAGCCCGTGCTCTGCAACAAGAGAAGCCACCACAATGAGAAGCCCGTGCACCACAACAAAGAGTAGCCCCCACTCGCCACAACTAGAGAAAGCCCGCACGCGGCAACAAAGACCCAATGCAGCCAAATATAAATAAATAAAATTTAAAAATAATAAATAAAATGGCATCGATTTAGGACACATCCTGATTTCGAAGATGTTAAAACATGGGGGAGGGGATTCATCTCAGAATTGGTGAAATATAGTTTGTCAATGGGCTTCATCTCGGTTTGGTCAGCCTATAACCAGGGACAGCATTGAGATGCATATGTCCACTTTGCCCTGTGGTTAACTAAACCCTTCACTTGGGCTGTCCCCTTGCACACTACCTTATGTTGGTCCTGACTAATTAACAAAGACTTTCAGGTGGTTAGGAGTGGGTTTAAGCTCTTGCTCAGTAACAATTTGATCACTATATTCACTTTCTTTAAAAATCCCCCTGCCCCATAAATGCAGCCGAAGATGTTTTATTATCATAAATAGTACCAGAACAAGCTTAACCAATCACCTTCCAGCACAGGGGCAACTCTGTAGCACGCCTTTTCAGAATACCACATGCTGTAATTCAGATTATCACATTAGCTATCCAAACGCACCATTTGTTTTTAAATACTGGAGTGTTTACCTGAAAATTTCCTCTTTTCATCTTCCTGCCCCACTTCACCGATACATTGTCACTGCGGTGACAAGTTTATTTATGTGCCTTAATATCTTCACTTTCTGTTATTTTTAAAGTATATTCATATGTCTCCATGAAAGTGTTCTTGAGCATCTTAAGGTATTAGTTATTATGGAGTAGGTTCCTATTATTCATTTTTCATGATGCTCTCTCGACTCTTGCCTTTATTCAGACTTTGAAATATTTCAGCACTTCTAAACTCCTGCCTTAAAATTTCTGTACCAGTCTTACTCTGGAAACTGAGCATGTCCTACTGAAATCTTAACAGCTCTTATAAGAAATTTGGGAGTTTGAATCAACAAAAACAGAAGCATTTCTTGCCCACAAAGGAGTCTGACACCTAATGGTTACCATTTCATACACTGCTGTGAAGAGTTCCCAGATACAAGCCATTCAGAGTTCACACGTACAAAATTCATGCATGAGTTAGTGAATATCATTCATTATGTACTAACAAGGAATCCTAAGTGCTTTGATAAATGTATTCGTTTGAACCATATAAAATTGCTGATGTTTGACCATTTTTGACCTACCAAAACAAGCAACCTCACATGATCCATTCTAATACAGGTTCGGACCAGACTAGTTTATATAAACTGCTTTCTCTACTTTTGCTATTTTCTCTTTTTATTTTTTTCAATTAGTACTTTTTTTTTTTTGGCCGTACACGGGCCTCTCACTGTTGCGGCCTCTCCCGTTGCGGAGCACAGGCTCCGGACGCGCAGGCTCAGCGGCCATGGCTCACGGGCCCAACCGCTCCGCGCCATGTGGAATCTTCCCGGACCGGGGTGCGAACCCGCGTCCCCTGCATCGACAGGCGGACTCTCAACCACTGCGCCACCAGGGAAGCCCTCAATTAGTACTTTTAACACAACGACCTTCTCCTTGCTACTACCCTTTTGTATTTCTCACTTAATAATATTTTTTCTAGTACTCTTCCCTTCTCAAATAATTCCCCAAACCAAGTCTCAGAATTACTGGCACAAAGAGATCTGGTTACATAGCACCTCCAGGATGCAGTCAATACTTAACTGCTTCAAGTGTTTGACCTGTTTTGAGAATTTCATTATCCTAAAAGGTTGGTGTCATTGAATACGTTTACTGCCCAATAAGCCATCATAGTTCCTTCCTTCTCAAATGAAAGAAGCAGAAGGAAAAATGCTACATTTTTGTTCAGTGCTGTTAGAGGCCATGCTGTGGGATATCTTTGTTATGACATGATTTGCCTAAAGCATCTCTGGAGAATAAAATTAACAAGTATCCTTTGTTACATTCACCTTTTATTCAACTGAATGTAAATTAATAAATCACTGTAGTTTTTGAATAGTATTTTGTCTTTGGGTCTTTGTCTCAAAAAAGAAATGGGATGTATGTTATATTTTATTAGAAGTTTATTAGAGACATCAACCATCACTTGGTCTGAAACTCTAGAAATTGTACATTCGTATTTCTATCCATTTGTATTTGCAGTTTCCTAGTTTCCAGGGGTATATAATGACTTCATATTTTCAAACTCAACCGTATTTTTGTTATTATTAATTTGCTGTTTTTATTTAAAGAGGATTTGTCAGTGGTAGTTTGTAATGTCAAATAAATAAAAAATAAAAATATTTAAATCCCTTATTGAACAGTTCGACTCTTTACATGTGGTTATGCTGCTCTTTGCAATAATCTGCTAGCTAGATGTTCTTTTCCCCATTTTACAGATGTGAAGCAGAGGTCAGCCTAAGTTATTTTCTTGGACAGTAATCTAAATCTAGTATAGTTCCATAACTGAAACGGAGGCCAGCAGACTCCAAACACTTTAACCCCAGCCCCCAGCCCACCCTTCTTCTATGGCATCCTTCCTAACGATTTTAAAAGAAATCCTTAAACATCTATATCACTACAGCACCTCTCATCATGTATATTACTGTCCTATTTTTTTATGAGTTAGGTTTTTTTTTTGCTATTATTTATTTTGGGGTTTTTTTTAAACATCTTTATTGGAGTATAATTGCTTTACAATGGTGTGTTAGTTTCTGCTGTATAACAAAGTGAATCAGCTATACATATACATACATCCCCATATCTCCTCCCTCTTGCGTCTCCCTCCCACCCCTCTAGGTGGACACAAAGCACCGAACTGATCTCCGTGTGCTACGCGGCTGCTTCCCACAAGCTATCTATTTTACATTTGGTAGTGTACATATGTCCATGCCACTCTCTCACTTCGTCTCAGCTTACCCTTCCCCCTCCCTGTGTCCTATGAGTTAGTTTTTAATTTAGGAAGTATTTACTGATGGCCTGCTGTGCACCAGGCATAGTCAAGGTGTCTGTTCTCATGGCACATTCTACAGGAGAGAGACAAACACAGTAATTTCAGACAATAATAATCCGTCCTGGGACAGTAAAACTGGGGGAGTGGTTTGATGGACGTGGGTAGGATGTTCTTTGCAAGGGGGTGGCCTGAGTGACAAGAAACCAGCCATAGGACTAAGTCTGCAGGCAGGATATTCTAGGCCAAGGGCAAGGAGAAAGAGCCTGGGGCTGGAACATCTTGCAATTGCAAGGGGGCAGGTGCGGCTAGAGGACAGCCAGCGAGGGGGAAGTAATAGGAGATGAAGCTGGAGAGATAGGCAGGGGCTAGATGCCGGGTCAGGGGTGTGAATATTATCCTCAATACAGCAGGAAGCTCTTCAACACTTTAAATAGGGGAGTGGCGTGATCTGATTTATGACTTGTGCAGTGCTGGCTACTGTTTGGTGAGTGACACTAGACTGTATTTCCACTGTGGGAGCCTTTAGGAAGCCCCCTCTACCAAGTGTCCAGTTCCTGGAAACACCCCATGTTTTTCTTCTGGAAATGATGTGTGCAGGCCCAGAGGAAAATGCTAAAGCCTTGAAAATTGTGTATTAATTAGGGAGAGTGTGAAGAGCATCACAACTTTAAAAGGTGACTGGGCTCACCAGCCTCATTCCTATCTCTCCATGGTGCTTGTTGCAGGCTCTGCTAAGCAGCTGCTAGGGACCTAAAGACCTAGAGTAGTTAAATTTGTAAGCTGTGTTGCCTCACACTTATAAGAGAGATGGAGATCAAGAATTGTGTTCGTATACATATTCTTGCTAGATGGTAATAATCGGTGCTAGAGAACTTTCTACATTGATTCCAAGTGCCCTGTTGTTTCTAAGTGTCAGTAATAAGACCTTTTGATTTTGGGGTTTTTTCTTTTTTTTTGGATACAGTTGAAATATGTTATTGACTGAAAAAATTAAATATACCTTTCACTTAAATATTATATCTTTCGAACTTTTGAATATGAGAGTTGAAATTTCTGATGAGCGAAGAATTGTGTGTGGGATTGTTTTTAATTACTGTTTTTAAAAAATACATTAAGGACTTCTGGTGATAGTAGAAAATATTAATTCCTTTGAAAACCTGGCCATGTTGCTAGATCCACGTTTGCTTTTCTGTGTTTTTGTGAACTGATCAAATTAGATTCGTCACTCTTGGCTTGTGGTGATTTGAAATTGAAATGGAATATATTAAAGCAGCCAACCACACTGATTACATTGCAAGCCTCATTTAATTTCATACATTCACACATTACAGTGAAAGGCGGATTTTTTTAATGCATGATTGTGACTGTACCTTGAGCAGCTCCAAAGGTCATCTGTAATGGGCACATAATTTGTTAGTGTTAGATATCTGATTTATGGTAGGTGTTCCTCAGCCTGATTTGTCCGAGTAGCAAATATGGCGAGCATCACAAGTCGAATCTGTAAGAAGTTCAGCCTGTCACGTTTGGTGGTATTGTCTTATTCTTCATTGGTCAGTAGACCACAGTAAATCACGGAATAGCTGTCATCCTCAACTAGAGAAAGTGCCAGAAGTGCGCCCCTGTCGCACAGGGGTTAAATGAGCTATTCTTAAGAGAGCAGGCTGGCCCAGGTGAAGGCGATCAGAGTTACCAGCTCAGCTAACAGCACTTGCTCACTTAGCTACTTGAGCCTTAGTCCCCAAAAAAGGCTATAAAAGGACTTTTTCAGTTTCATAAGAGGAAGAACATTTGTGAGTTTGCTTTTTTTTCTATCAGTTTTACTAACTTCATTTACTCTGTGCCTTCCTGTGTGACAGGCACTGTGGGGAGACCCCCCCCCCCCCAGAGATCCAGAGCGTGATTAGTACCCAGTCTTTGCCTTCAGGAAGAGCATGAGCAGATACAGCCGTTTGTCCCACTGCAGAGATGGCATTAATCCTGTCAGCGACTCAGGAGCACGGCTGGCTCTGGCAGCTCCCGTTGTCCCTAACGTGGTCGGATTTGGGGTTAGCACTGCACGGGGAGAAAAAGCTCGCGTGTGCTTTATGGGAACTCAGCTGCTTTGTTTGAGAACCAGGCTGTGGAGTTGCCTTTTATTTTGTTTACGATGGTGGAGACTTGTTCGTTTTGATCTGATATTCCTCACAGTTTAGGGTTTGCTCAGGATGCGTCGATTTGTTTTTGTTGACTTTGATCAACGTTTGTTATTTTTCAGCTTTCAATAACAAAAGGCACCTAAACCATTTTTAAAGCTGAATTATTGAAAGTTCTGAATGGGGGTGGGGGGTGGGACTAAAACAGAAATATCCTACCTAACCCCTACTGGAGGGGTTACTTTTAAAACTTTCTTTTTCACCTCACATATTTGGGAAGGGGAGAATATTTAAGTTCTATTCACTTAGTTAATTTTAATTATGCAATACAGTGTTATCAACTGTAGTCACTATGTTTTACATCAGATCCTCAGAATTTACTTACCTTATAGCTGAAAGTTTGTACCTTTTGACTAATCTCTCCCTATTTCCCCCAGGCCCTGACAACCACTTTTCTAATCTCTGTTTCTATGAGTCTGACGCTTTTTTTTTTTTTTAAGATTCCACTTATAAGTGATACTGAGCAGTATTCGTTTTTCTCTGTCTGGCTTATTTCATTTAGCATAATGCCCACAAGGTTTACCCATGTTTTTGCACATGGCAGGATTTCCTTCTTTCTCATGGCTGAATAATATACACACCACATTTTCTTTATCCATTCATCTGTTGATGGACACTCAGGTTATTTCTGTATCTCAGCTATTGTGAACAATAAAATTTTTTTAAACTATAACTCAAGATTTCCTAGGAAAGTAATTCCATTATTAGAAACAAAGTAGACTTTTTAGACTAGTGTAGGGAAAGGAAGAAAAATCGAAGGGTGATTTTAAAAGAGCAGTGTTCCCAATCTGCATTCTATGTAATTCCAGTCCAGTAGTATTCCTGGGTTCCCTGACCACAGAATTTTTGAAACTGCTACACTCTCTATCCCTTACCCCTTTGTGGTTTTCAGTGTATACTGGCATATTTAAGGCTCAAAGATGTCCTTCAGTGGGGAAATCTGTCTAATTTTGTTTTAAGCCAGCTCTCCCCATATTTATCTGGTTGCAGAACATAGTTTGGGAAATAGCAGAAGAGATTTTTAGCAATTATTCATTCTCTTTTACTTTCAGGAAATAGGTAGTAGAAATTCAGCCCCTACTGTCTCCTGACCTAATTTACAAACATTTTTTTGAACACATGTTATGTGCTTAGTTAGCCATCATGAGAGATGGAAAGTAAGTGTCCATGTGATCGTGACCGAACACTCTAATTGGTGCAGTAAGCTCACCACCGCGAAACAGCAGAGACCTGTGTGGAGAAGCGCCTTGCACAGCAGCCAAGCTGCTCTGAAGTCCAGAGTTTGGGTGGCCTGGAAATGTTTATAAAGAGCCAAAAAGTAAGAGAAGACTAAGAATATAGGCAGAAAAAGAAGGAAAGGAGGAGAGAAGCAAGTAGCAGCCGTAAATTAGGATAAATAGTAGTGATGGGATTGGAGCTAAGGAAGAGAGCTGGTGAAGAAGAGACCAGCTTCTGGTTGGGAGGGAAGGACAGGACCTACATGTACATCATCGCCTCGCCTGTAGGTGTGTGAGTGTTGCCAGCTCGCAGACCGCAGGGCTTGCGGACACCAACGTGACACACAGGATGCTGTCATCTGGGATGGTTCAACATTTGAGTACCATGCCCTGGCCACTGAGGCAGGGATCACAGCCTCCTGAGACTCTAGGGACTGGGCAAGAAAGCTGGCAGAGCAGGCGAGGTGTGAGGAAATAGGAGTGGAAGGGACTGTAGTGAAGAACACATGTTTTCATACAGAATACATGGGCTCTGTTTTGCCAGACGTTCTGATTTCTTAAGAGGAGCCGGAAATGTGGGTATTTCTGGGAACTTGTCTGATTTTTCAGCATCGACTTAAGTTTTCATTTCATCCTCTGTTTCATCAACACTGGGGAATACTGGGTGAGGAAATGTAGGAACTCTCTTACGTTTGCTTATGGAAGTAAGTTGGTATAGAAAATTTGGCAGTATCTAGTAAAACTGAAGATGTACAAATGTGACCCAGCAATTCCACTTTTCTCTATATGCCCTGGAGACCCTCACACACCATGCTCAAGGAGACTTATGGGATGAGTGCCCCAGGTAAGCAAGGTGCAGATAGCAAAGTGCGTGGGAAATGATTTCTATGAAATTTATAAACAACAGTTAGAACTAGCTCTATGTATTGCTTATGCTTACACAGATACATAATAAAGGTATAACACACATAGCACGGAGGCGCAGCCCTTTCCGGAGAGTTGTTACCTATAGGAAACGGGGTGCGGAAGCTAAGTGCTCTGGGAAACCATTGAAAATTTTAAGCAAAGAAGGGGCATGACATGATCTGATCTTTTTTTTTTTTTTTTTTTTAATTTTGGCTGCGTTGGCTCTTTGTTGCTGCACGCGAGCTTTCTCTACTTGTGGCGAGCGGGGGCTACTCTTCGTTGCGGTGCGTGGGCTTCTCATTGCGGTGACTTCTCTTGTTGGGGAGTACGGGCTCTAGGCACGTGGGCGTCAGTAATTGTGGCGAGCGGGCTCTAGAGCGCAGGCTCAGTAGTTGTGGCGCACGGGCTTAGTTGCTCCATGGCATGTGGCATCTTCCCGGACCAGGGCTCGAACCTGTGTCCCCTGCATTGGCACGTGGATTCTTTTTTTTTTTTAATTTATTTATTTATATTTATTTTTGGCTGTGTTGGGTCTTCGTTTCTGTGCGAGGGCTTTCTCTAGTTGCGGCGAGCGGGGGCCACTCTTCGTCGCAGTGTGCGGGCCTCTCACTGTCGCGGCCTCTCTTGTTGTGGAGCACAGGCTCAGTAGTTGTGGCTCACGGGCCCAGTCGCTCCGCGGCACGTGGGATCTTCCCAGACCAGGGCTCGAACCCGTGTCCCCTGCATTAGCAGGCAGACTCTCAACCACTGTGCCACCAGGGAAGCCCGGCAGGTGGATTCTTAACCACTGTGCCACCAGGGAAGTCCTGATCTTTTTTTTTGAAAGGTCACTGTGGCCACTCTCTGGACAACGTGCTGTAGGGGGACAAGAGGGCAAGCGGGGGGAGCAGGTAAAGATATTAAGGGGGGAGAGAGGTAGTTGGGATTCCAAACAGTGGAGGTGAACCTCTAGGCCAGTGGTTCTTGACCTTGGCACTCTTGGCGTTTGGGGCTGGATCGTTTGTTGTTGGGAGGCTGTCCTGTGCATTGTAGGAGGCTTAGCAGCATCCCTGGCCTCCACCCACTAGATGCCAATAGCACCAGTCACCTCCTAGTTGTGGCATCCAAAAATGTTTCCAAAGGCCCCAGTTGAGAACCACTAATCTAAGCAGTATATTGTGAGGTTCTGAGTATAAATTTCAAAGCTTTATAAGAGGAGGAGACCAGCAAGCGCTTGAGTTAGTTGGGAAAGATTTCATGGAGGAGGTGAGGTGTGAGGTGATCTTTGCAAGTAGATGGAACACAGACAGACATCCCGGAGACACTAAGCCTTGGCTGTTTTGGGACTTAAAACAGAAAGCTTTTCCTAAATCTCATATCCCCCTCTAGTTACTCCCTCCCCCGCTTCTCCTTGACTTTGAAGATTCTTGTAAGATAGCTGTATACATGCTCTTCACTTCCCTAGCTTTCAGTCAACTACCAGCTCCATTCCTCACCCCATGGTCCTCAGTGACTTCCTGGTTACCAAACCCAGTGGAATCTTTCCAGCCTTTATTTTACAGTTGACCTCTCCACCCCGATTGTTTCCCACTCTTAAAATTATTTCTCCTTATGTAATCAAAAATGTAGACCACACTTCACATATAGAGATGTTAATCTCTATATTACTGTAATTTGAAATTTTGTGTCTCCTTTGTATCATAGAATATTGTATAACCATTGAAACTCACTTTGCCAGAAAATGTATAATATACAAGGAAATGTTCCAGTATGTATGAAGTAAGAAAACGGGCTTCAGATCTGTGCAGTCAGTACACTCTTACCCACGGTGACACACACATACGTTCATGCACTTGAGTTTAGAAAAGGGCTGATAAGAAATGCACTGAAATATTAGCAGTCATTTTCCTGGCAGGCAATGTCTTACTTTTATAACTGGCGAAAAGGGAAGGTGTCCTTGAAGACATAGGTTTCTCCAGTTTTCCCTCAATTCTCTTCTGACTCTGCACATTCTGCATGGATGATCTCATCTCGACCCGCCACACCAAGGACAGCTCTGGCTCTCTACCAGTCTGGTCCTGTTTCAGAGTGACTTTAGACTCGCATACCTAATGATCTCTGGATACATTCAAGTGTCCCAGGAACATCTCTCAAAAATCAACATGTCAGATGGTTTCTAGACTTAGCTCGCGGATCATAATGTATGCAAACGTCAAATCAGTATGTAGTACACCTGAAACTAACATAATGTTGTACGTCAACTGTATTTCAATTTAAAAAAATCAACATGTCCAAAACTGAAGCCATTGTGTTCCTCTTTCCCCATGAGCCGTATCTTTGCCCTCCCTTCCCCAGTCAGTGGCACTCACCATCCACCCTGTCACCCAAGCCAGCAGTTGTCCTACAGGGACTTCCCTCATGGCACAGTGGTTAAGAATCCACCTATCAATGCAGGGAACACGGGTTCGATCCCTGGACCGGGAAGATCCCACATGCTGCGGAGTAACTAAGCCCGTGCGCCACCACTACTGAAGCCCAAGTGCCTAGAGCCCGTGCTCCGCAACAGGAGAAGCCACCGCAATGAGAAGCCCACACACTGCAACGACGAGTAGCCCCCGCTCGCCGCAACTAGAGGAAGCCCACGTGCAGCAATGAAGACCCAACACAGCCAAAAATAAATAATTTTTTTTTAAAAGATGACTTAAAAGAAGAAATCATCCTGCAGACGCTTCTCTCTTCCTCCCTCCGCAGCCAGTCCACCTCCAAGATTTGTAAACTGATTCTGCCTCTAAATGCATCCTGCAGCTCCCCCCAGTCCATTTGCACTTTCTGTGCCTTCGTTCAGGCAGGCCTCTAAACAGGATTCCTAGACAAATATATTTTTTAAAATTTTATCAAAAATTTTTTTCAATTGAAATATAGTTGATGTACAATAGTATGTTAGTTTCATGTGTACTACATAGTGATTTGACATTTTCATACATTATGAAATGATCATGGTAAGTCCTTTGTCCCCATACAAAGTTATTACAATATTATTGACCATATTCCTTAT
Source organism: Aethalodelphis obliquidens (assembly GCF_003676395.1). Classification (NCBI taxonomy): domain Eukaryota; kingdom Metazoa; phylum Chordata; class Mammalia; order Artiodactyla; family Delphinidae; genus Aethalodelphis; species Aethalodelphis obliquidens. Next base: position 1,244,539 of record NW_020838051.1, on the reverse strand, counting down.
GCTGTACATTACATCCCCGTGGCTTATTTATTTGATAACTGGAGGTCGTATTGGAGGTTTCTTAATCCCTTTCACCTATTTCACCCCCGCTGCACCCAGCCCTAGACAAATCTTATTGGTCTTTCTGCTCCTAGACCTGTTTTGTCCAACACAGTAGCCACTAGCCGCATGTGGCCATTGAGCACTTGAAATGTGGCTAGTTTAAATGGAGATGTGTTATAAGTGTCAAAAAATACACCTCATTGGGGCTTCCCTGGTGGCACAGTGGTTGAGAGTCCGCCTGCCGATGCAGGGGACACAGGTTCGTGCCCCGGTCCAGGAAGATCCCACAGGCCGCAGAGCAGCTGGGCCCGTGAGCCGTGGCCACTGAGCCTGCGCGTCCGGAGCCTGTGCTCCGCAATGGAAGAGGCCACAACAGTGAGAGGCCCGCATACCGCAAAAAAAACCCACCTCATTAATAATCTTGTATTGATTATACAATGAAATAATATTTTGCTGTATTAGCTTAAATGAAACATATTCATAAAATTTATCTCACCAGTTTTATTTTAGTTTTTTTTTCAATATGGCTACTAGAAAATTTTAAATGACATACGTAGCTTACATTGTATTTCTGGTGGACTGCACTGCATCTAACCGTTTGATTCGTTCTCTGCATTGCTGCCAGAATACCTTGCTGAAAAACAAACTCCCTGAGCTAAAAATCCTTTGAAGTCTTTTGGGATAAAATGTAACATTAGCTTAGCACACCAGGCCTTCCCTAAAGGCCTTCAGTTTCAAAAACTTTTGAAGCACTGTGCTGTCCAAACAAAGTGTCCGGCTAGATTTATCTGGTAGCTTGGCAGCTTTCAACTCCTAATCTAATGACTGCCATCTCTGTAGCACCTCTACCTTCAAATATTCAACAGCTATTAGACAGTTGATACACTGTAAATAGATTCAAGTCGAGTTGAGCCTACTAGAAAGTTCCTTGTATCGATTCTTCACAAGTACTAAATTTAAAAGCTTAATACAGACTCTTAAAGGACAGCTACATTCCTATTACTGCTGTTGATAATTCTCTGCTGGACAATGCATCTCGTGCTGGTGGACCAGACGTGTGAGTGGGCGCTCTGAGGGGACCCAGCCTCCACTTGCAGATGATGGTGGGGAAACCAGCTGGGAAAAGAAACCCCAGTGTTTTGACCATGCCAGAAAGATGAAAAGCTGCCTCAAATGCCCAATAAACCCTATCCCGGGAGCTTAAAAAAAATCCCAGTGCCCAGGCCACCCCCCAGACCATTTAAATCAGACTCTGTGGGTGGCACCCAGGCATCAGTATACTTTAATGCCAGCGTGCAGCCATGTTTGAAAACCACTGTTCTAAAAGCCTTTCCTACCTTCACGCCTCTCAAAGCTTGTTCCGCGACTTAGTCCTTGAGAATATGGCCATGAGGTTCCATAGAGGAAGAACATTATATTGTTTGTCAGGACAAACTATAATGCCACCACCCACCGACAGCTGTCATTTATTGATTACTTATGTGTCAGGCACTCTGTTATGTCTCTCTATGTATGTTATCTTTACGTTTTTACTACATCTTTATATATATTATATTTACTTTTTGTACTTTACTATATTTTACTGTGTTTAATTTTAACTACGAAATGGGTCTTATTATTACCATTTCACAGAGAGGAAAAGGAAGTGTTATAGAGGATAGATGATATGGTCAAAATCACACAACTAGTAAATGAGGGGAAACAGCTGATAATAATATTGATCACATGTTAGATCAAGAACAAAGGAGAGAAAAACTAGGAAAAAAAGTTTGTGTACTAATTACCATCAACAGTACCAACAGTTTACCATTTGTGCCTAATTACAATATAGTACAATAATGATTATGATTGTAAATACCTTTAAACAGGTACCATATTAACTTGGGCAAATTTATTTTGATTATAGAACAGCTCAAATTTTTATTATAAATAGGTATGGAATGAATAGCTAAAATTTTATTGAGTGTACACTAGGTATCACAGTAAGTGCTTTCTGTGCATGTCATTCAACCTGACGAAAAACAAAACTCTCAGATCTGTACTATGATTTTCCCAGTTTTGTTGAGATAAAATTGACAAATAGCATTGTATAAGTTTAAGGTATACCACATAATGATTTAATGTATGTATATATTGTGAAGTGATTACCACAGTAAGTTTAGTTAACATCCATCACCTCACATGGTTATAATTTTTTTTTCTTGTGATGAGAACTCTTAAGATCCATGCTCCTAGCAATTTTCAAATACGCCATACAATATCGTTATTAGAGGAGAGGAAGCTGAGGCTAGGAGAGATTGAGTAGCTTACCTGGTAAATGGCACGTCCAGCTCTTCAAGCCAAAGCTGTAGGACTCAACGGCCATACTCTCCAGCCCTTCACTCTTTCATCTCCTTGTTTAATATGCTGTAAATGAATACAGCAGTTCACGTATACACCGCCTTTGCACTTATTGCTAATGTGGAGTGGTTCTCTGTTTGAAACTTATAACATGGCTTGTTAGATGGGTATAATTATTTTACAAGTCTACAAGAGTTTTCGTCTCTGCTGTTAATAGTTTTAATTTTGAATATCTGTAATGGTGACTTCATGAAATCTCACTGCTAGATAAGAACAATTCCTATTTATTTATTCTCTTCACTGTTCAATCATATAAAACCAACCTGTCCTCTTCGATGAAAAAGTAGTGACTTCCAGAGTCATCTTAGCTCTTGAATTGTGTGTTTCATTAAGGAATTGTAGAATCTGTGCATATTTAAAATAATCATTTTGTATTAAAAATTGACCCCAAGCATGCATATAGAAAGGCTTGAAAAATAACAAATATTTGAATGAAATGTTTCAGGTGGGAGGCATTCAGTTGAAAAGATTATTTTTGAAATAACAAATTCTCAACCCAGAGGACCCCAACAAGATATCTGCATATTCATATGCCAAGAAACTAAATGACATGTCCTATTCTAATTCATGGTGGTGGAAAAAGAACTGCCTTGTCCCAACCCTGGTTCAGACCAGTCATACAGGGTTGGAAGTGATGCTCTGAAAAGACTCTTTTGTCTCACCTTTGTCAAACCCCTCTTCGAGGGGTTACAGCTGGTGGAGAACCCATAGGCTTGGGGCTCAGAAAACGTGGGTTCCCATTGTTGTGTCTCTGTTAACTCTCCAACAGATTGCCGTGCTGTGAGTTTTCCAAAGTTCCTCGAAGAGATGTTGCAGAATGAGGAATAACTTAGTAATGCTTCAATAATGCCTGTCCTTCATATGGTTAGTATGTAGACTAAATAAGATTCTGTCTTACATAGCTGAAATCCAGTAAGTGCAACTTGCTTGATTTACAGTGATAAGCCTATGATAATACAGAACTCTTATTTGTAATCATATAAGGAATCTGTAGAACCTTTTCAAAAATCCCTTAAAAAGAAAAGAAAGCTAGTGTATTATGTCAGTAAAATCCCACCTGGAACCATTTAGAAATAGGTTATACCTAATTTTTCCTCCAGCCTAATAACTCCGTGCCAGTCATTTCTTGGCAGTACAGAACTATTTTCAAATCACTGAAACTCTCATAACCTAAAAGATTTGATGTTTGAAGGAGTTTGTGCTGCTGTTCCTCTTGGGGTGTGCCCTGGTTGCTAATTGAATCAAGTTCCTTCTGCATTATGATCTAATGCAGAGGTTGTAAAGTCAAACCCCTTCAAGGATCAAATGCCAGGGTGCCTGATCCAGGGAGGTGTTGGTTGGTGGGAACTAGGGAGTGCATGCCCCACCCAGAGGCATTTAAAGTTTTAAAAATATTGAACATCAGCAGCTAGACAGAAGAACAAACCTTCTGAGTACATTTTACTGCAGATCTACCAGTTTACAGAGCTTCAGCTACTAAAATGTCTTGTGATAATGAATCCTACCCCCAGAATTGAAATAGTTATTTGCCACTTCATACTTGTTGATGAGTTGACTGTATGTAAAGATTTGGATACACCAGGAAGTTCACAAAATCAATTATAGTTATTAGGGCTCACATTTTAATAACAAACAACTAAAGAACCATTTTCTGCCTGAGTTCTGATGTTCTTATATATATTCTAAAGTTCTTGAATTACATATTGATAAAATGTCATCCTGGCATTTGTATGTCATACTAGCTTATTGCCTTGCACGTAATAGGCACACAAGAAGTGTTGAAGTTAGGTAGTGGTCACCAAATAAATCCTTCAGGCTTTTCACAGCACAGTCTTATGAAATCTGTAACTTTAATTTATGGACTATTAATATTGTGCATTTTGAAAGGTACTTTTTTCCAGTCATGTTCACCCTGAGTAATTCTGTAATTCCTCAGAGATGACAAGGGGGAAGAGGCTATGGCTAAAGTATCATAATACCCTCGGCGGTTAATACATCAATAAAAGAGCATAACATTGAAGCTTTCCTAGGCCAGGTGCCTGCTCTGTGCCACACACAGTGCAGGCTCTCCTGACGCTGCTTCTATGCATCATTCTTGTTATTTCACCTGTTGCAGATACTCAGTCTTGGGGTGATTCCCATGTGGATGGTAACAGACCTTTCTGCTTCTAAATTAAGTTCTATGCTGTTGTGCTGGAAACATCTGTTACCACCACCATCTCCAAAATTACTGCTAAGGCCATCAGTGTATCGATTGGAGTAATTGAATGAACCTAGGTAACCTGGTAATGTGTCCTCCGTATTAGGTTGCTCTAGGGAAAGAAGAGTTCAATTCCTTCAAATTCTCAGTAGAGGGTATGTGCCCCCATCGACCAATCTGTCTGGATATCAGACACTTTGGTATCAGTGTACACTGTGTACAGAAGCTGTTTGTACTAGAATTGTATACACAAAAGTACATAAACTAAAAGCCTGCCCATTACTGGAAAACATTAACATATGCTGATGTCAAGGCAAGCTTGGTAAATGGAAGATCAATATGTTTTCTTTCCAAAGTTAAACTTCTGATTTTCCCTCAGTCTCTCCACTCCAGCTGTAATCAGGCTTCCCCAGCTCAAACATGGCTCCTTTTGTGGAAACTTCCTCTGGCCCTCTGGGTGGAGTTAGGTGCTCGCCTCCTCACATAGCACTTTGGAGGTTTTGTCACATCTGCTTCTTCCCTTGCACCTCTCTTCCACTAAACTGAGTTCCTTGGAGCCAGGGCTGGGTACTGTTGTTTTCATCCTTGTATAGCTGAGGGCAGAGCCCAGCCATGTCTGATGGTGGATGTTCTTTGTGAGCCTGACAGTGAATGAATGAATGAAATGATACCAGTGCCTGACCTCAGCGCTCCCACTCCCTCCCATCATCTGCTTCTCGGCAAGTCAGGAAGCCAGATTCTGTTGCTGAGCTCAAAAACAGTTCAACTATGTCATGGACATTAGTCTGTACTTTGACAATTTATGGGGAAAAGGGTAGGTGAGCTGCCGACCAAATCCCTTCATTAGAAATTGCATGAAGACTGGTTCCAGGACAGTTTTCTTTTTCTCCTGTATGTTTCTGCAGTTTTTTTCATCATTTCCAAAGTTGAATCTGGAACCCTCTCCTTAAGAATTCCTGGTTCTGGACTTCCCTGGTGGCACAGTGGTTAAGAACCCGCCTGCCAATGCAGGGGACACGGGTTCGATATCTGGTCCGGGAAGATCCCACATGCTGTGGGGCAACTAAGCCCGTGTGCCACAACTACTGAGCCTGCGCTCTAGAGCCTGTGCACCGCAATTATTGAGCCCACACGCTGCAACTACTGAAGCCCATGCTCTGGGGCCCGCGTGCCGCAACTACTGAAGCCCGTGCTCCTAGAGCCCGTGCTCCGCAACAGGAGAAGCCACTGCAGTGAGAAGCCTGTGCACCGCAACGAAGAGTAGCCCCTGCTCACCACAACTAGAGAAAGCCCTGTGCACAGCAACGAAGACCCAATGCAGCCAAAAAAATTTTTTAATAAAAATAAAAAATTAGATTAAAAAAAAAAGGGTTCCTGGTTCTTAGGAGAAACAAAGATATCACAGAAGAGTCCTCTTTGCTCTTTCCGCAATACCCTCCCCTCAGTTGACAGTTCAAATAAAGTTTCTGAAACTATCTAACGTAGCTTATAAGACCGCAAAAGCCCCATATTTAGTAATGTGTGATTGAAGTCTTAATAATTTAAGTAACGTTCTAAAATTTATTATTGTAAAATATTTACTCCACATAGTTCTCATTTGAAAAACTAGTAACTGCTTTAACCACAGGATTGCATTGTTCTTCAAGTTTGGGAAAGCATTTCAGTTTGACTTACTGGACTGTAAACCTTGGGTGCTAACCTTGCCTGGTAATGAAACATCGTTTCTTCCTAGTGCAACTTAATGGAAAGTCTCTTCGTGTTCCTCAGCAGACAACTGCTCTAAATGTACTGGAGGTATAGTCTCGTTTTCTAGAGAGGGAAACAGGAAAAACACCACTGCTGCCGCCCCACCCCTGTTCTCCAAAAGCAAATGCACCCGCCTCTCTTGTCTGCTGTACTTTTTTACCCTTCAGGTTTATCAAGTAATTTTTTTCTTTTTAAGATTATGAAGAATGCTTAATGTTATAAAAGTTACTTGGATGGCTTTGAAATCAGGGTTACAAAATACGTTTTAAAGGCATAGCAGTAATCTGAGTGAGCGTTTGGAAGAGGGGCTAGATCACGTGGCAAGTCTGGCAGCAATCATTTCTTCACTCCTGCCCCGTTTTTCCTAAGCAAATACACTTAGGGTGCTCCTCAGCGGTAGTGTAGGTGAAGGATTGTCTCCAAAAAGAGATTGGCAGCTTTAATTTGCTTGATATGTGCAATCATAGTCCGTGTTAAATTCAAAATGCTTGTCCAATCAAGGATTCAATATAGAAAAGAGGCAGTAACAAGCATGCTGCACGCTGTAATAAAGAAATCTGCTGATTGAAAACAGTTTATATATTTTGGAAATGAAATATTAGGGAATGTAATTGGTAAGAAAGAAAAGGATAGGGCTTCATAAATAATGGGAAATAGAGCATATTTTTTACTGATAGTACTAACTCGATTTAATAACATTTTGGTGTTGGATTTTTGTATGCTAGAAAATAAGAAAGGTGAGTCCTTTCTTGTTACTCTAAATGTCATGATTAATGGAGTGACCTTTGTTATTTTTGTTTTCATAGAGAGCAGCTCTTTTGGGTTGAATCCGAGGTAACAGTGGGTGATGGGCTCCAGTTCTTTAAGAACTTTCACGGGACATCTTTCTTTTGTTTTCTCATCTAAGAAGACTAGATACAATTTTTTTTAAGTTACAAGTGCTACATGAATGTATTTTTGTGGTAAAAGATCCCAACAGTAGAGAAGTGTATAGAGCGAATAATGGTCCCCCATCCTCTGCTCCACCCCCATTCCCCTCCCTGAGGTTACCACACTGGTTCTGTGGGCATCCTTCCAGCATCTTCATACATAGCTATCTGGATAGATTCATATGCAGATCATTTGAGGGGCAGTCTCATTAAGAAATTGGATTTTGCTGTTCATGTCATTCTCAGGCTATTTTCTGCACAGATATAAATCTATGTATAGAATCACAGCCTGGAGGGCTGATATTCGCAGCTCTGCACTAGAAACGTGTTGTCGATATGGACACCAACAGCTGTGTGTTGGGGTGGTTAGCGGAGACCCTCTTCACCAAGCTCCACCCCAGGTCACAAGCATCCCTCCTGAGGCTCCCTCACTCAGGTGGCCGGTATCCAGCTTTTCTCTCTGAGGAATAAAACCTTCAACAACTTGAACTTAAACCTCAACTATTTACCCTTAACGGTACCTTTACCTGTCTTCTGTCATATTTACCTTTTCCCCTATTTTTTTTTTAGTTCCTTTCCCCATTAATTTAAAATCCTACCTTTAGACTTAGCACTAGTAATCTCATTTTATATAAAAATCCAACTATTCACAAAGTTCTAACTAGAAGTGTTCACTGTGCCATATTGGTGTGTGTTCATAATGATGGGATGTGATGTAAAGGAGACTTACAGAATATAATTTGTTATTAATATGTGCTATTGTATTAACATTTTAACAATCGGTCTACCATCCTTTATTACCTTTCCATTAACCATCATGTTGAGGTAACCAAAATACCTGGTTCCCCACATCCATTCTAAATAAACTGGACTTTAGTATGTAAAAAAAATGAAATTACTAAAAAAAGTTAAGTACCACGTTTAAAAAATTAAGTATTTGCCGTAAGAAGAATAATCCATTGTCTTGCTAAGTTCTTTTGGTGTGGGACTGCATTTTTCCTCCAAGCATCAAGCCTGGTGTGCTGGTGATGAAGAGGGGAAGACTAGAATGGTGTGAAGTCACAGATGAGAAAACAGGCAGCCCGCCCCCCGGGAAGGCTCTCACAACAGAGTTCATCCCTGCAGGGAGGAGTTGAACCAGAATGCCATGCGCTTCTATGCTGGGAACAGGGCTCCCTGAACTTTTTTGACTTCATACTCGAGCATTTTTTTTTAACCAAAATCTCTGACCTTATATATTTAATTATAGATATGTAGGTCATCTGAAAGAGCATGAGTATGCTCCCCCTGTGTAATGTATCCTATGGAACAAACACAAAAGATAAATTCTTTAGTGGAGAAGGATGAGAAACAGTGTTTTTTAAATACGTGTATGGTATCTTCAATCCAGGCCTTTTTTCCCAAGAATCTTTTAAAAGACCATTTTGAGAGGTTTCATTTAGTTAAAACTAGTTTGAGTTAAAGCCACTTAACTGGGCAAACAGAAACTTGACTGTGTCCCACTGTGGGGAAAGCGGTCCAGCCTGTAAGGGCCCCTCTGTCAAGCCCTTGCCTGTGGAACAGGATGAGACAGACGAAGACAAGAGAAGAGACCCCTTGACATTCCAGCCACACGTGCAGTATCTGAAACTCAGACCAAGCGAGGTGCAGCCATTGTCCACCCAAACAGTAAATATTAAGGTCTTTTTTTTAGATTTTTGAAAATAAAAGAGAAATGTCCTTCATTTCTCCCCATAGGTAATAGAACACGAGCATTTGGGGTGCCACAGGCACGCAAACCCCCGTATGCATAGATTAGCCCAAGAGGTTCATGACCATCGTAGCCATCCTGTGACTTCAACACGTGCCTTTTCTGGTCATCAGAGCTCAGTGTGGCACCCTCTCCACTGTGTGATGCCCCACAGCTGGGAAGAGAGTCTCCATCTGCTCTGAACCCTCCCTTCTACAATTCAGTACACCCCATAATGCACAGGACACTTAAGCCCAGACTGTCGTGCTTGTGGGCCTCGGGGGAGTGAAACCAGAGTGCCTGTCTTTATCTGCTGCTCATCAAAACTGTGAAAAGGTGTGGCTTGATGCGCAAAATGCTCTCAGCTTCTACCAGAGTATATTCAGGTTGGTGGTTTTATTATCTCCAGTGAGATACAGCAGTGGTGACAGGTTCACTGTAGTATGTTCACCGCGCCCTTAGCGTTACCTCGCTGCTCTAATACATGGACCAAGGTATTATTCAGGATTTGAAAGAGAGTTGGAGGGATTTCATGAAAAAAGGAAATCTATCATGTAGGCAATACTCAGGATATAATTTTTAAAGTTACTAGAACCTGAAAGTGTGCTGAAGATAAAATATTCAGAAGAACTTAGAGAAAATTATGAGCTGGTATCAGGTCTCCAGCAAGACTTCTGATGGCGGTGAATTTTCTGACTTTGGAAAGGACCCTCCCTTCTGCTTGCAAAGCTCTGTGGCAAGTCCATGAACTGGGGGTGCATGTCCATAGCCCAGCCCAGGTGCTTTCCTTTCTGCTTCCCTCTTTCCCCTTGGCTCTCTCATCTCTTTCTGAGCACCTGCTCTTGTTGGACCACCGCTGTCCCTCGAGTTTTAGTAGAGTTCTCTATCAGGAACCATACTGGACTGAAAGGGGAATTTGTTATGAGGATCCAGAGACTCTCAGACCCCAAGGCCAGAAAGGCAGCTGGCCCAGAGGCTAGGTGGCCACCTGGCCTACTCCCCACGTGCATCTTGGCTCCTGTCTTGCACAACAGCTCGGTCCCTTTCTCTCCTGACTTAGAGGGACTTTCTGACAGTCTCTCAGTCTTTTCCTGAGAAACCAAGGCGTCTATAAAAACAAGTAGGCTTCCAGGATTAGTCCCACTTTCCTTTCAACAACAGTTAGCCTGTCTGTTGACACTTAGCTGGCATAGTTGACAGGGTTCTCAGTTCCTCATCATTTTTGCTTCCATCACCCAGTTCTGGCTTGAATATTAGAGAAGGGACCCTAGACAAAGAAACTTGGACTTGGCCTGAGGAAGATACGGGTGAGGTCTGCTCATGGATCTGGTGGAATCTGTAATCATAACGAGAAACTTCTTACAAGTTTTATACCTGGATCCGAGCCTTCCGAGTTGAGGCCTATCTTGGCCTCTGTCCTGACACACGTGGAGGGTCTTCCCTTTTTCTGGAGATCTCCAAAGAATGTAGAGCCTGCAGTAGCCTGCTCCCTCTCCAGCCTCTTCCATTCACCTGAAGTATGTTCATCCACCAAATAGAAAGGCAGGCTCTCCCCTCTGATCATTCCGAACTGGCTTCTCCATGATCTCCTCACAGTCAGGAGTCCTCCCTGGGAGCCACTGACCCAAAGCAAAGCTACATGTCCCGTTTTCCTCACCAGCCCCAGGTGCACCCCAGCTAGGCTGCTGTTTCCTGTCCTTGGGGACGCCTCTAGTTCTCAGCCCATTTCAGAGCAAAGATATCATGAATCAGGGTTTGAATTATTTTTCCCAGCCCCATATTCTCTTGAGTAGCTCACTGTTCATCATCGTTCATCTTTCCTTTTTTCCCGTTAAATCCCCACCCACCTAGGAAAGTGGGTATTTCTTTTTTTTTTTAAGAAAAATAGCCACTTAACAGTTGAATGACAGGAAGAATTCCCACCCTGAGGAGGAGTCTTGGTATTTATTGGACACATGTGAAGAGTGAGCCTGTCTAACAGAGGGGTGGTTATCCTTCGTGAGTGCACTTAGGACAGTGGTTCCAAACCAGGGATGATTTTTGCCTTCCAGGGGATGTTTGGCAAAATCTGGAGACATGTTTGATTGTCACAACTCCGGGGAAGGGTGCTACTGGCATCTACTGGGTAGAGGCCAGGGATGCTGGTGAACATCCTACAATAGACACAGGATGGCCCTCACAGCAGAGAATTAACCACAATATCAGCAAGTTAAGAAATCCTAAGTTAGGGCGAGTGAGATGGACGTGGGTGGGTGAGCTGCTGAGGAAGGTCTGGGGCCATTGTGCTAAATGCTGAGGAGACCCTAGATAGTATTTTGTCAAGTCAAAGGCCACCAGGAGAAGTAAACACAATGATGATCTTCCGGGCATGATGAAGCCTCGGTCTTTGGGTCACTGATTTTATAGAAAGGCAGCTGTGTTCCCTTGCTGTAGAACAGCGGTTTTCAGACTTGGGGTCTGGGGACTCCTTTACATGCTTAAAAAGTATTGAGAGCCCTAAAGTCACTTTAAAATAACAACAATAAACTCAAGTATGTCAACACAGAAACCTATTTTATGAAAATAACTATATTCCCCCACCCAAAACAAAATTGTGAGAAAAGAGCAGCATTTTGAATGTTGGCAAATCTATTTAATATCTGGCTTAACGGAAGACAGCTGATTTCAAATATATACTTCTGCATTCAGTCCATGGCAGCGTCATACATCATGGAGCCGCTGGAAACCCCACCGTAGACTCAGAGTGAGAGTGAAAAACACAAATAAGGTCTGAGTATAATTTTGAAAAAATTTTGACCTCAAGGACCCCTGAAAGGGGCTCAAGTCACCCCAGCCCCCAGGAGTACCTGGCCCACACTTTAAGAACAGTTGCTCTAGAATGAGGGGGTCTGTGAAGCTGAATGGGAAAAAAAAATTTAGCCTTCCTTTCAATTATGCATGGAGACCTCAAACTACAGTGGTATCAGTAGCAGAATCTATGATGTTGTCACCAACAGAAGTCAGGGATATTTTCAGATGGCGTTACAGTTGCTGCAGACACCTAAGATATAATTTTATACTCATCATTGCTTTGAAATTGCAGTCATTACAGCATTAGATCTTGTTGTTAATGTTAATAAGAAAGTACATACACTACTTACCATAAATAGGTTCTTTAAATATTTTGATAAATGTATTTCAGTGTAATTGCGTTCCTTTGTAATCCTATGTGTTTTATTAAACCTATTTGAAAACATTCTGAGGAGGGGTTCATGGGCTTTATTTAGTAGACTGCCAAAGAGGTCCTTGGTATGAAAGTACTTAAGAAGCCTTGCCCTAGAGAGTTACACAGCCAAAAAAGCATCACTAGGCCATTTTGGGGAAGTGATCTGGCCCAAAAGCAAGCTGAAATTGGGATGTGTTCCAAGAAAGCAAGTTCCAGCACCGCTGTTGTCAGCCTCTATATGGACCGCTGCCATTCCAGGTCCTCACGGGAAACAGGGTTCAACAGTTTTCAAGAAAGAGGTCAGCATCCTGAATTTGAGAAACTTTACAAAAGTTTCCTTTAAAAGTTCCCATAATTCACGTGATCAACTTCAGCCTTCTCAGCAAACTCGGCTACCCTAAGAGTTCCAGACAGCCAAGGGTTTCCTGCCACTGTGACACATTAATAAAGCTTCCCAAAATTCCTGGACAGGCACAGACAGGGGCAAAAATGATTGCTTCTGAGAAGGGGCCTGGGGTGGATGGGAGACTTTTTGTTGGTTGGTTGGTTCTTGAATCTCGTCCGTTAAAAATGCACATAATTTCTCATATCAAAAATTCAGTTTGGCTGCTTACCAAAAGCAGTCCCTTTTCCCATAGCGTTCCCCTTCCCCAGACGTCAAAAGCAGCCACTCGTAACTCATCCTGCTGCCGCTGCTAGTGTTTCCTCCTTATCTCTGAACAGCTGGCACAGAGTGCAGTATCTGGTCGCTTCCTACAGTGGACAGCTCCCACCCCCACCACACACGCCGCCTCCTGCTCCCTCCCCCACCCCACGCTCACAAGGCAGTTATCAGGATTCTGACAGCTCAGCAGTCAGTATTTATACATACCAGACCTTCTCCTGGTTATCTAAACCTGCTCTTAATCCAGTTCAAACATACCCGGTATTCTGGGCCGATGGCTGTCATGGCCTGATGCACAGCTGTTATCCTGGGGCGCTCCCCTTACCCTCATCTGGGCATCGCCTTCACTTAGCACTTATTTCAGAGTGCTCGTGTCCTACATTCTGGTAACTGCTCCTCTTTTGGGGGAGAGGTAGAGTAAGTATCTCTTCCAGTAGCTTCTGAGAAAGCGTCCATGGCAGATAAAGTGTTGAGACCTTGCTTGTCTTAAAATGTTCTTAATCTGCCCCATACCGAATCAATAGTTAGAGAATTCTAGGCTGGAACTCAGTTTCCTTCACAATTTTGGAAACATTATTCTTCTGTCTTTTTTGAAAGCCTTTTAGATTCCTAATCCTTTCTATGTGACCTTCTTAAATCGCTGGTTCCTGTTTAGAAACTTGTAGCATCTCCCGTGCGCCTAGTCATGGCCACATTCACGATGGTGTGTCTTGGTCTCGAGCAGTTTTCACTCCTGCTGCTGGGCACTTTCCATCTGAAAAGGCAAGCCCTCCAGTTCTGGGAAATTTTCTTGAATTTCTTCTTTGATTACCTCCTCATCGTTTCCAGTTAAGTTTTTTCTTTCTGCTATTACGCTTTCAATTTCTAAGAACTTTTCCTTCTTCCCCAAGTGTTCTTGTTTCACGGATGAAATATGTCAGTAACTGGAGTGTTTTTTCTCGTGGGCTGGTCGATTCCCCAGAGTAGACTTTTCCAGTCTCCTACGTTGGGCAGGGGTGGGAGGGGAGGGATGAGGCTGGCTGCCAGCATCTGGGAGGAAAGGGAACTCAGGGTCTCAACATCCAGTATAGGCCCATTGTCCCCTTCATTTCAGAGACCCTCACTAGAGAATAAGCCTTCTGCCAGAATGAAGGTGGATATCTGGGGCCTGTTTCTGAAACCTACTTCAGCCAATTTTCTAAGGGCACCCTTCAACTGTTCTTCTAGAGATAATCTTGGGACACCAGTTCACAAGCCCTTGGGAGTTCTGTGGAATGAACCAGGTTCCTTTTCAACTCTCCCTACTGCCTGCCTAGAATTCTGCCTTCCAAGATCTGTTAAGTAAATTGCCTCTTGTGCTTCTGTTTTCTGACTTTTGCTTTCGGCACCTCCATTCCTGTTTTCCTCTTCCTTGGAGTTGATTATGCCTATAAAAAAATCCCTTACTGTAATTTTAGTGGAGATTTAGGAGTTCATGGAGCTAAATCTATGTATTTAGTGTGCCACCTTTAACCAGAAATTTGGGAGTTTTCATTGCATGCTTTTTTGTGCAGTTTGAATTTTGTCCATATTTATGTTCTAAGAATTCAAAATATAAATATTTGGGAAATTCCCTGGTGGTCCAGTGGATAGGATTCTGTGTTGTCACTGCTGTGGCCCGCATTCAGTCCCTGGTCGGGGAACTAAGAACCCACAAGCCGCGTGGCACGGCCATAGATAGATAGATATAGATAGATATATAGATATAGATAGATACATATTTGTAAACAAAGCTTCCTTCTTTGTTCTTTATTACAGTTAAGAAAGATATTTCCACTTAAATCTGTACTACCATTTGAACATTCACGAAATCCAAAGGCCTCAAAATATGGAATAGAGGAGGTTGGCAGAGGTCTTTGTGCGCCCTCTTGGCTCATATTCCACGTGGGTCAGATACGATGGGAAGTAGTTCTTTCTGCGTCTTCTTTCCTTTTTGATTAGATTTTAGATGAGACCCATAATTCAAAGTATAGTATAGTACTAAGTATGCAAATAGCAACAATAATAGTTAACATTTATTGAATACACTGAGCCCCAGATACTGTGGTAAGCGTGTTCTGTGTTTTAACTTAATTCCCGGAACAAACTTATGAAGTAGGCACTACTGTTATCCCTATGTTACAGATGAGAAGATGGAAGTACAAAGATGTTAAGAAACCTGCTCAAGGTAACATAGCAAGTTGATGGCAGAGTCAGGATTCAAACCCAAACAGTCTAGCTGTAGAGCACATTTTAAACTTACCTACTTATGTGCACAATACTAATGGTTTGTAAATCATGTGAATAACTAAAAGTACTGTCCCCAACTTTGTTGCACATGTTCCCAAACTTCCTTAATGGACCAATTGCCATAACTTCACCAACTTATAGCTCTTTTTTCCACATAAAACTTGCCAAAATGTCACTAGACTAAGGGAAAAAATTCTTCACTATCTACCTCAAATAAAATATTATTAGCAGAGAACTGGTTGGTATTAAGATAATTGCATAAAACTTGATTTTCATTGCATGAAAAGGATGTAAATTGGCCACTTACCCTAAAATAGTACTAGAGAATGCAAGTGATAAAACATGTCAGTATTCCTCTTTTTCCCTTTATTAATAATTGAGGGATACTTTAAAAATCATAAAAGATTACATAAGAGCTTTAGAAGAATTCAGATTTTCTTTACTAGCCAGTCGTGTTCATTTTTATAAAACTGACATCACTGTTAAACCATTTTTACCTCAGGTTAAAATTTGACTGACCTTTTCTGTTACTGAGTCATACCAGGTCACTGAAACCTAAAATAAGTATGTTCTAAGCATTGGGCAACCATCATAACCTATTTAGAGCCAAGATCCACTCAAGACACGTTGACTTCTTGTATGTCACCACCGAGATGGCCAACACGTGCATCAGTAATGGCCCCATGTTCTCATTAGCTCTCCAAGAAGGGAAGGATGCCAGGAAGATGTGCAGAAGTAAATTCAATGGACTCTCTTTGGTCCAGAGTTATGGCTGTTGTTCTATATGTCAGCCTGTTTGTTGCTAACATTTTTTTTTTTCTGCAATAACCTATTTTGCGATTTGACTTGACCCATGGTTCATCTGAATCCAGGCAATTACACTTATAGTAAAGGTTCTGCTGTCCAGTTTTTCTCCATCCTGAGGAATGTCAGGAGGCGAGTATTCTGCATCTAAAGGGAACATGAAAAATAAAAAAGGAAACACCTGGAGAGTGCTTTCACTCACATTAATCTGCTGCTCTTAGTGATGAGGCTCTGCTCTGCACGTGGCCTCAGAGCAGGAATTAAGAGTCAGACTGAGTGATGCTGCCTTGGTGTTCAGGTAGAAAGGCCTCATTGGCAAGGATAATAAAATGTACTGACTTCAATTACAAGGGGAATTTTGCCCGTTGAGTTTGAGTTGGGGAAATGACCTACAAATCACTAATATCCACGCATTGTGGAAGAGATTTGGACCCTGTATTTTCCCATATTTCCCCCTTATTAGATGGTAATTTTCCTTGAGGGATTTGGGTTTCTCGAGGTATGCATTGATAGGGAGATGGAAAGAGAGAGTAATGAATTAAAATCATTTTATGGTAAGTGTCTGTGCCTTTTCAACTATACGCTTCTCTTTGTAGAACTCTAAGTCAGGAAAATCATTCAGGTGAAGACTATGCATTTTGATGTTAACAGATTCCACTCTTATAGACAGACAACCAGTTAACAACATGAAATGAGACAGTGATGGTTTTCGAAATGAAATAATGTTTGATGTAACCTCGGGTTTCTCTCTGAACTTTGGCCACATTGTTAGAAAAGCTAGGAGGAGGGGAGCAGCTCTGTCAAGCACAGAATTACACACGTGGAAAAAAAATTAATCTAACTACTAAGGGAGAAGCCTATGTTCTCTTGCATGATATTTAGCAGCAAGAGCAAGGAGAGGGCTGTTTCTTTCTTTGTGTAATGTGCAGTAGTTACAATAAACACAAGATTTCCAAATCTCAGAGGACTCTCTTGACAGTTGCTTGATAACAGCTTTTTTCATTCCATAGTTTTGACAGTTTGTGTGTGTTGCCATATCTAGTGTAAACTAAAACATCACTGTCATTCTGGTTTTCTTTTGTATGTGGCTTCTTTTTTTTTTTTCCATCTTTAGGATAATGAAAAAGATGGGCTTTTCACTTGTAGACTAGAGT
Organism: Aethalodelphis obliquidens; assembly: GCF_003676395.1. Lineage (NCBI taxonomy): Eukaryota > Metazoa > Chordata > Mammalia > Artiodactyla > Delphinidae > Aethalodelphis > Aethalodelphis obliquidens. Next base: position 1,227,419 of record NW_020838051.1, on the reverse strand, counting down.
AAGGCAAGTTGTGTGTGGAGATTAGCGTGTGTTTGTGAGTTCTGAAAGATTCGAGTTGACAGCAGAACACTGCTTTAAATAATTTTTTTTCTCCCGATTGCTTCAGTAAAAGTGTAAGTGGGATGTGTAAGTTTTCTCTTAATCTTTTGTTAAATAGCAAATCTTAAGCATCTGTGTGGGTACCTATATTTATCTGTGGTTGTTGAAAGTGAATGAATACAATAAATATCTGCAGCGCTCCTGGCTGTGCAGCCTTTGAGAAATGGAAAGCATTCTGTTCCTTGTCGTCTGAGAGGGCCTTGCCCTGCTCCTCCTTGGTACTTTCAGTCCCCGCGTATGCTTCCCATCAGCTGGTGGATCCCCCATCCCACCTGCTTCTGCCAAGTTCATAGCTAAATGAAGTCATCAGTTTGTTTTAGAAACAACAGGGTTTCAGTTGTTGTTTGTTTATCTGATCTTCGTTTTTCTGGAGGAACTCTAGAAATTAAACTGCATCAGCACCATTTGCAAGGCTGCAGGAGAGACAGCAGACCAGGAGCACATGCCAGGGTCATGATGGTCTTTACTCATCAGATGCAAACTCTCAGATTCTTCAGATTCAGGAAGGGGTCCCATACCTGGGATACCTTCCCCCCTCCAGCCCTGATAACCTTTTATGTGTAGAAACCTCGTGAGGTTATTTTGCCATCAAACCAAATTTTGCTGTAGCATAGCAAAGCTCCCGATGCCGTCACCTGGCATGTTACAGACAAATTCCAATTACTTTTCTACTTCGAGCTATTGTTAAACACTACAAGCTAGCTGACAGTAAAATTATAAATACAGGTGTTGTCACACTACACTATAATCAGAATTTTAATTTGAATTTTCATTTGTAAAGCCTTTTTTTCCCACATGAAAATGGGAATAGAATTAGTTTTATTGACAGTAAAAAGACATTTTGAAAGCTTCCCAAATCATTACCTGTATTTAGCAGGAGGCAAAATTGTGTATGTCCATGTAAAAAGAAGAGTTTTATTATCACATATTTACTCATTGTATTTGGTGGTAAATAAAACGGGGAAGACATGTTTGACAAATGATTGATGGAACTCACTAGGTTTTTGCCTCATCGGAACAATAGACAGACATAAATATATATTTTGCTTTTGTTTTGTTCTGCTATTCCTAATGCAGACCTGCAGACAAAATCTTCTTCCAGCAAATTAAGTACAGCCTGTTGGGAGTCTGCATGCCATGCTCAACTTTTTATTTGGCAATTTTCTCTTCCCCATATTCATCATCTGTGGTGCTCTTTTTTCCCCCTTTGCGTGGTGGTTGGAGTGGGTTCCCCCTTCTCAAGTCCCTTTTTTTTTTCCTCAAGGCATTTAGTGTCGTGTCTGCCAGATTTCAGTGATGAGCAGCGAATTGCTTTTAAAGTGGGCATTATGCCAGTTCAGCAGCACAATGGAAAACCAATCTTCCACCATTCTACTTCTGATGCTGTTATTGTAGCGTTTTAGATAACTGCTGCCACAAAAAAAGAACAAGAAAGGAAAAAAAAGATGTGCTCAATTGCTACCAGTTAGTCAAGTTAAATCCAGAGTAGCATTAAAATTACTCTGAAAACTGTTTGTCAGAGGTCATGTGCCGTCTGTGGCTGCCGTGCATAGGATAGATGTTCTGTTCTGGTGGGGTTTTTCCCTTTATTATTACTGTGACTGACCAGCTCTCTAAATAGCCCTTCACTACCTGTTTACTTATTGTCTTCACCTCCCTGTTGAAAAAAAATGTGTCAAACAGAAATGCTGAAAAGTTTCTTTAAAGTGCTGGAAATAGCAGGAGAGTGAGTTGTTCGGGGTGCTAGAGTTTGTACAGTGTGAAAGCAAAAAAAAAAAAAAAAAGTGGGGGGAGAGCAAGAACATAATTCTCTGGTTTCTATAGCAAGATTACTGTTTTCTTCTTTTTATCTTCACTTTTCAACCACTGGGTTCACTGTTCTACTTTTTTTCTTAATAGCACAAATGGAATTTATCCTCTCTCCATCTCGAGTCCCTCCCCCCCTCCACTGGCTTTGCTTGTGAATGAAAGGGACTCCCACTATGACTACAGGACAGATGGCAGCTGTATATGTTGTATTTGATGTATTTTGAAGTGAACCATATTTTTAAATTCAAGGCCAACGGATGGGCTATTTTGAGGGTGGCAGTAACACTATACTTAAAGCCTGCTCCACTTCCACAGAATTTATTTAGACTTTTAAAATTGCATAAATAAATAACCTATAATCTGTGCTCAAAATAATTGAGTTGTGATCTATTAGATGTATTGCAAAAATAATAAAAGCAACTCAGGTTTCTGGACTGCCTTTCTTCTAAAGAATGTATGTTTATTTACCTTTATACTATCTCTAATGGATTTTTCTCTCCATATCTATTATATCATCAGACTCTAAGCCTTATGCAGGCAGGCATTTTTAAAATTTATTATTTTGTTTGTTATATTCCACATAAGAGTAAAATCATATGGTCTTTCTCCACCTGACTTATTTCACTTAGCATAATACCCTCAAGATCCATCCATGTTGTTGCAAATGGCAAGATTTTGCCTTTTTTATGGCTGAGTAGTATTCCATTGTATATATATATACACCACATCTTCTTTCTCCATTCATCCATTGATGGTTGTTTCCTTGTCTTTCTTGGCTATTGTAAATAATGCTGTGATGAACATAGGGGTGCATATATCTTTTTGTATTCTTTTCGTATTCTTTGGGTAAATAGAAGTGAGATAGCTGGATCATATGGTACTTCTATTGTTAATTTTTTGAGGAATCTCCATACTGTCTTCCATGGTGGCTAAGGCAGGCTTTTTTTTTTTTTTTTTTTTTTTTTTTTTTGTGGTATGCGGGCCTCTCACTGTTGTGGCCTCTCTTGTTGCGGAGCACAGGCTCCGGACGCTCAGGCTCAGCGGCCATGGTTCACAGGCCCAGCCGCTCCGCGGCATGTGGGATCTTCCCGGACCGGGGCACGAACCCGTGTCCCCTGCATCGGCAGGCGGACTCTCAACCACTGCGCCACCAGGGAAGCCCAAAGGCAGGCATTTTTGTCCGTCTTGTTCATTCCTGTATCCCCAGGGCTTAGAACAGTTATCTGGCACATAGTAGGCACTCGATAAATATTTATTGAATGAGTTAATAATCCACGTTTCTCCTGTGGGTTCATAGAATTGTAGTGTATTTATTTATTCATATTTTTTAAAATCCAGCTAGAATGTCAAACGGTGCTCCTGAAGTATAGCAGTCATACTGATTTAGTCTTTGATTCCTTCCTTCACCCCTACCCCATCCCAAATTGTGCTTGACACCCTGTGGGTACTCAATAAATATTTGTTGAATGAACAAGTGGAGAGGCCCAAACACGGGTAATTTGCCAGTGGGGGATGTCGTCATTTGGTTGTAGAGATGAAGGTAGACGAACGCTCCACCTGTCAAGAGTCTCCGAGTTCTCAGCTTTATGTTAGTCCAGAGTTCTTTACCTGGTATCATGGTTTTCTGGGCTTGTAGTCAAGCATGTTTCAGATTCATATTTTCCCCAGTTTCTAGTTTAACATTTAATGTTAGCTAAAGCATTCAAGAAAAGGCCCTGATAATGATGCGGTCAGTATTCGTAAGCAGCCCATCCGCTAGTGCCATCTAAATGAAGACATTGCATGCTCTCCGGTGTGAGTGGTCCTGTCTTAACGTGGGAAGGAGGCTGCCCCGCATAGTGAGATGCATCCGTGCTAGCAGTTACATCTCCCTCTGCACCATTTACCTTTTCTGTGGAATTGTGGTTTAGGTATTCTGTCATTCCGTCACATCCTCCGCTACCTGCCTCCCTGGAACTCCCCGCTTCCATCTGCAAAGTGAGGGAAATGAGGGCCTAGAGGCTGCTTAACAAGGTCAGAGGGTTCAGAGAATTCAGTGACTTAATCACAAACTGTACCGTGTAAGAGACTCACCGCTCTCCCTTTTAATCATTGAGTCTTAAATGTGACATAGTTTTAAATGGATAGCAACAATTTGCAAATCAGTCAGACCCATTTTGTAATTAGCTTTGGACTAAGCATTAAAAAGTATACATTGAGAAAAAAAAAAAAAAAAAAAAAAAAAGTATACATTGAGGATTGTGATAGTAAAAATGCAGAGCAGTGTGTGTATTGTTTGTTGACATGGAGGTAGTGAGTGTCTCTAACTACTAACAGATTCTCTCAAAAGAATGCCTTGATAGAAGCCTTTTTTTTTAAGGAGCATATAAAAGGACTTTCTTAAGTTTTACCACAAAAAAGAACCTGAGAATGTGCAGTAGAACTTGTTAGTGGCTTTATTTGAGAAGCATCTGGAATGTGCAATAGAACTTCCCTGATGTGCTCGTTCCATCTTTTTTTCTCTAATCATTTGACCTTCATCCAAGAAGAACCAAAGAACACACTGAAATAAGAATTCATATTTTTATTAGAGCAGATTTTATTAGAGCAGATTTTAGATCTATAAAGTGAACCATTTGGCCTTACATGCCCTGGCATCAGCATTGTACCCCGGGGGGGGAAGATGAGCATGTTCGTTCTAGCATCCTGCATCAACATGGGCTAAAATTCCAAAGACTTTCAGTTGCCTGGGCCAAAGATGGGAAATCTTCCGTAAGAGTGCTGAGGAGAACTTGTGCATTTCTAAATCTCAATCATGCAGGCTGGGGGGTAGGAGAGTGCGAGTTACTCTTTGTGTCCCTCCACACTGAGTTTAGAGGAAAGAGCACGAGCCTTGCAAAAAGCTTCCTGGTCCAGTTTCCTCATGGGTATCGTGTCTCCTCTGTTTAACTTATGGCGTTGTTTTCATTGTAGCTGCTTAGCATCGCCATTGTGGCCATGGACAATTCAGAAACAAACGGGCATGGCTGTGTTCCACTAAAACTTTATTGATAGAAACAAGTGGCAGCCTGGGTTTGGCCTTCAGGCCATAGTTGGCTAACCCTTGCCCTATAATAATGAAAGGTATAAAACATAAAATACCAAAATTTTTTTGACTGCTTCTAGTAAAGAACCCCATTTGGGAGTCAGCCAGTATGGTCAGTGCTTGGCCACCCTTGTGAGGAAGAAGCCTAAAGGGACTCTGTCTTTCAAGAGAAAGGCTTCTGTAATTTTTAGGTCACACTCCCCAAATTCTTGCCAAATTCTATAGGGAGAATTTACATTCCATTCAGCTTGTGTTTGTCAGTAGCTTCACTTAGGCCACCTAGTCTCACAAGAGCCTTTAGCTTTTCTCTAAGAAAATGTTCCTTCCTTAAGACACTCAATTTCCTTAGAGCCTTGATGTAAGTTACGGTAGAGAAAGGATGCCCGTAATAAAATTGCTAAGTACGCTGGAGCACTGCCACTAGTTACCTCCCCAGGGCAACCCTAGAGTCTTTGATGGGGGAGAAGAGTTGATAGAGAGGGACAACGGCCATCTTGATGACCAACCAGTTAAGGTTTCAAGATATGTGGTCAGTTCTTTTTTTTTTTTTTTTTTTTTCTTCAGTATTTATTTATTTATTTGGCTGTGTCGGGTCTTAGTTGCAGCATATGGGATCTAGTTCCCTGACCCCAGGGATCGAACCCAGGCCCCCTGCATTGGGAGCATGGAGTCTTAGCCACTGGACCACCAGGGAAATCCCCTATGTGGTCAATTCTGTTGAAACTGGTAGAGAATCCTACTTAAAGAGTGTCACTGTCATATCCTGGAATGGAGTACACCACGGTCTTCAGGGTTCCAAGAGGCAGAATCATATTAGCTTAATGGAAGAACTTATCCCAGAGAAAGTACAGTATATCAGTTCATAGAATTTAAGAAGGTAGAGGTTGCTAATCCTGATACCCTGAAAACATTGGTATTTCAGACTTCATGGTTGGTTCTTTGAGTGGCTGGATTGCTTTAATATTTAGATTGTATCTGTTGAGTCAGAAATTCAAAACCACATCCATTTTACATAAACATAAAATCCAGAGCAGCCAAAAAAATCTACCTAATACAGAATTTACCTTCTTATATTTTCCTTGGATAACGAGTTTGATGGCATTTAACAGTCTGCCTTTGACTTTCTCTTTCGGCTTTTCCTCAGACTTCTTAAGGTCTTAGATTTCCACCCATTCCCTAGGCACGCCACGCTGAGTCAGTTAGCTTAGGCACTCCACACTGAGTGGCAGGTTGGCAAATAATATATTTATTCATGTTTTCCTGTACTCCCACCATTTGTCCAGGGCAGTGGCCCTCTCTGATAGGCCGATTCTAAGATGGCGCCCCAATGATCCCCGTATCACTCTTGTGCAGTAGCCCTCTTCCTTTGCGTGTGGGCTGGACCAAGTGACAAAAGGGATGGGATATCACTTCTGAGATTAAGTTACAAAAGAATCTGACTTCTCTCTTGAGCACGCACTCCGAGGGAAGCCAGCTGCCATGTCGTGAGCTTCCCTGTGGATAAGCTCGCATGATGAGATATTGAAGCCTCAGTCCAACAACCTGAGAGGAATATATAGTCATTTATTATATTATTATGTTGCCAGAGTACCTGTTTGATTTGGATTAATCAAAAATGTTCACTTTTCCTCCATAAAGAATGTAATTCTCACCATCTTGGGGTATGACATCTATAGATGCATGATACACAAGTTGGGAGGGAATGTTCACAACCCATGAACAAACATGGAACCCAGGAAAGGCCGAGAGCCCTTGGAATAATTGTAGCTGCATCCATCCCCAGTGTGCAGAAGGGAAAGGGTGTTGAAGGAGGCTTGCCTTAGTGCCAGGATCTAGGCAGGCACAGCCTCTTTTCTGTCCTCTGTCTAGAAAGTGGAAGTGGCCCTGAGCCCTGATCACAGCATAACTGTTAGCTCCATGTCCAACTATGGCCCAGTCATAGTTCTGTCCAGTTTACATGGATTAGAACTGTCCCTGACCCAGTAGCATGGGCCATGAGAACAGGAGGCTGGTGAGAAGGGAAGATACCCAGAGGATTAAGGAGCAACCAAGGCAAGGCCTATCGATGTTCTTTTGCCTTTATCCCTAAGAGGACAAGAGCTTAGCTGGTGACACAGCCTTGGGCCCAGACAGGGAGTGTGGAAGCCGTTCCCTTGGGTGCCCCTTGTGCCTATTTGCTACACCCTAAGGGCATTTTTCTTCTCCCACCTGCGGAAAGTGATCACTTAAACTGGACTGTAGCTTTTCCCACCTATCTGTCACCATCACTGTCGGTGACTAACATTTGTGGAGCATAACTTGACCCCAGAAACTGCCTGGGCACACTAACCCTTCAACCTACTCATTCCTTAAAGTGAATAAAAATAAGCAGGGGCTTGATGTCCACAGAGAAGAGCCCAGAAATGAGTCCAGAATTTCCAATTCCAAAGCCATTGCCAACTCCCAATCTATACTTACTGCATTTACTACATATCCATTTTCTTTTCCTCCCTCGTCTGCCCTTCCCTCCCAAAAAAGAGTGTGCCGGCCCACACCCACACCCTGTTAACTTCCCAGGGTAAATAATTTCCAGGTCCTGTGAGTAGTACATGTAACCAGATAGCACCCAGGTTTAGAAACCATGTAAGTAGAGATTAAGATAATTAAACATCAAGGTTAGAAATGGTGGGACTTCCCTGGTGGCGCAGTGGTTAAGAATCTGCCTGCCAATGCAGGGGACACAGGTTCGAGCCCTGGTCCAGGAAGATCCCACACGTCACAGAGCAACTAAGCCCGTGCACCACAACAACTGAGCCCGCGTGCCACAACTACTGAAGCCCGCGCACCTAGAGCCCGTGTTCTGCAACAAGAGAAGCCACCGCAATGAGAAACCCGTACACCGCAACGAAGAGTAGCCCTTGCTCACGGCAACTAGAGAAAGCCCGCGCAGCAACAAAGACCCAACGCAGCCAAAAATAAAGAAAAAGATAAGAAATGGTATGTGAAGAATAAAGATACTCTGTACACTTCTTGGATACTGTTGCTGACACAAGCCTTTGAAAGCCTGGAGTCTTCAGGAAGAGTGGTACAGGTGGAAAATGTTATTTCAACACTCTAAGGCTGTGAGGTCATTGAAATCAGACATACCTGAAGATTGTGTACTTCTGGTCCTCAGTGGGGGCGGGGGGATGGGTGTAAACAGCAGAATATGGGAATCTTTAAAACTCGAAACACATTTCTCACCCTCCCTTTCCCCACAAGGACCTATGAGAATGGAGTTGGGTGGTGAACGCTGGATGGATGTATTGAAAAACAAACTTCGCAGTTGGTTCTACTTTCCCACCTCCCAACCCAACTGCCCTCCCACCCCCACCCCAATTACTGCTGACCTGCAGCTAATCATCTTTGCTCTTGACTGTCATGGAACATTGATTAGGTATTAAGATACTTGGAATATTTCCATTTTCTGATGACTTCATGTGTATTAAAAAATAGCACTGGACTTTCCTCGTGGCGCGGTGGTTAAGAATCCGCCTGCCAATGCAGGGGTCACGGGTTCGGGCCCTGGTCCAGGAAGATCCCACATGCCGCAGAGCAGCTAAGCCCGTGCGCCACAAGTACTGAAGCCTGTGCACCTAGAGCCCGTGCTCCGCAACAAGAAAAGCCACCGGAGTGAGAAGCCCACACATCGCAATGAAGAGTAGCCCCCTCTCGCTGCAGCTAGAGAAAGCCCGTGTGTAGCAACGAAGACCCAACGCAGCCAAAAATAAAACATAAATAAATAAAATAAATTTATTTAAAACAATTTTTTTAATAGCACATCAAATCTACTGTAGCTGCCATCTATCCCATTGGCTTTGATGAAATAACAAGCTCATAGAATAGAGGGCCATGAAGGGTGTTTGCATTAGCAGCCATAACTGGGAGGGTTTGGGGAGAAACTGACGTGTTTTCTCCTGGGGCAGTAACTCAGAACTCTAGGTCTTTGGTAGAGTTTATCCTTAATAAAACTTAGTTTCATATTGGAAACCGCTTGTTGAAGGTCAACAATTTATCGCTACTTTTTCTGCCCGAATGCAGTATAGAACCATTTGAAGAATAAAATTTTGCTCGATATATCCAGAAGAGTTCCTATAGTTCTGATAGCTAACGGTGTACAATACTCTTGTATGCCACGATGATGGCTCTTTTTAAACATTAGGGTAGTTTTTTAAAAAGGCAATAAAGTCATTGTAATTCATAGAACATGCTGTAATACAGAGATACATGTAAAATACAATCTGTGTACCTGATTGCAGGTAACAGAGTTAAATGTGCCAGTAATTTCAAACGCAGTTTGATATTTCCTATAATAAAACATAATGCAAAAAAATTAAATATCCAATATCAGTGGATTCTAAATGGGTTTGATATTTCTTTTTGTCCTTTCCCATGAAGAGTAATTTATTTCCCTTTTTAAAGTGTGGGCAGAATGATTACTAGCGCACTGTAATGTAATTGTGTTGCATTGATAAAATAAAAATTGTCCTTTATCTGTGTCCTGATAATGTTCAATTTACAGGCTGGCTTCTCTGCCACCTCTTCAGTGCTTTGAGTATTCCAGCTCTCCTCCCTTCCTGCTCTGAGAGCGCACAGAACTGTTTGAAATCCACTGGTACAATTGTCAAATCAATTATTCATTCTCTGCAATTATGCTCGCACAAAGAACATTTTGCTGGTCTGAATGATGATTAAATTAACAGCTATTCCAGCTGCCTGATAACATCTAATAGAATATTCATAAGCCCAAAATGGAATGAATTATCTCCATTAACTTCATCATGCTCACTTAATTACATGCTTGTTATTGTATTTACACCTTGTTAGATACCGCTGAAGCTGATCCAGTGGCTGGCCGGGAATTGGAAGCGTCTGTCATGGGGCAGTTGGAGCGCGTTTTGTAGGAAATGCTATTTATTTTAAATGCTCCACCTGCTGGGAGCCGAGGTTAGTCAGCAGCACTGAGATGAATTGGGAAACGGGGTGTAAAAAGAAATAATGTGCTTCTGACAGGCTCCGTGGCTTTTAAGTTGCTCTCATTCAGCCACTTCACAAAAAATTATTTTATTCCATCTCTCAGTGATGATGACATGATTGCTTTTGGGTAATCATTTACCATTCTGATTTTATTTTTTGAAGTAAATTGTCTGAAGTAATAGGTTCTTGGAATTACAGCGTGGCTTGCTTTTTTCTTAGAACTTTATTTAAGCTTGTCTTCCAGCATTTAACCCGAGTCCCCTCTTTCGTTTGATCTTCTAACTTTATTTATACAACAGTGCTTAATGATCCTACACAATGTGTTTTTTTCCCTCTCTGTACCCCCCCAAAAAGAAAAATTCTGTCCAGTGTGGTTGACAGTACTTTTTGTAACCTCAGCAAGAGGGCTGCATGGGCAATTTTCTTCCGACATGACAAATACAAACACCCAAAACCCAATCCTGATAGAGTCACTTCATCCAGTTGAAAGGAAATTTTTGATCTCTTTCAAGGTGACTCTTTCTCCACTGAAACATGGTAAGGGGCACGACTCTCCCCTTCTGTTTTTCACTCTAGATGTGGCATTCTTTATGCCGGCTCACCCTGTCTGCTCCCCTCTTCCATGGCACTCTGCTCTTCCCAAACTTCCAAGCACCAGCCCTTCATGGTGGTGGCACCCGGCAGCGCCTCCCTTCGCTTGGAGAGGGAAGGGCGCTGTTCGCCACCACCAGGCCGCAGAAAGCCTCTGTTTATTGAACGTGAACCAGACCAGTGACGGAGAGAATTATAATCACACTTCTAAATACTTGTCAGATCAGCCCAGTAGAGCACTCGAGCTAAACCATGGATATTTTATTCTGTTGGAAGGCTGTATTGTGGTATCAACAGAAAAGAAGAGAAAAAAAATGGAAGATAATTATTTATCAGTAGGACTGGAGCTGGATAGTGGACTAACAGAAAGACTCTTCAGCCCTTAGAAATATTTTAACATCTAAGACGTGATTTAACAGGTGACAGTGGTCCTCTAGGCATTGGTTAGTTGATGAATGCATCGTATGCTGTGTGTGCCTGGCACTGTGCCTTGTAAATTTTTTTCTAAATAAGAATTCAATGGGAGATGGATGTTTTTTCTTTCTTATTTTGATGGAGAAATGTTTAATACTTGTCATTTGATTTGGGGCCCTAAATGTGTTTGTCTTTGAAACAGGGATGTCACTTGAGATCTTTCAGATCCCGTGCATTGTCCAGACTCGGTTATTGATTGATATTCAGGAGAAAGACAGCCAGGCTAGAGGCTCCAACAGCTCTCTATGGGTCGGATGGTTTTAAATTGTAAAGAGGTTTTCTTTCAAAATTCCCAAAGCTTCCTGCGTTCCACACCTTATAGCAAAGCTCACGTTGCATTGAGGGAGGGAGGCTACGGATTAGAAAAGGTGGGAAATCAGAGAACGGTATGGTGGGAAGCCATGCAATTAAAACACTGACTGAAATTATTACCTGATTTCATAATTGACAGAATATTTAATTCAGATATAGTAAATTGACACACCTCTACACAGAGACAATTATGACTGACTGTATAACACCTGACAGAATCAATTATAACTGACTGTTGTTTGATACCTTTGCACGGAAATAAATGAAACAGACATTCAGAACAGAGACGGCTGCTGCCTGTGTGCCTAAGCCTGCCTTAATTAAAATAAAATAACCAGTAGGCGATGTTAAAATGTCTTTGCCTCGTGCTTTCTAGTTCAGTGTGTTTCGTTAAGTCCAAAAAGGGTTTTACAAAGAGTAAAGCTGAAAAGAGATTTTCAGTTTACTGACACGGAAATAAAATATCTGAAATAGAGATGGTTTCCTTAGATGAGAGAATACTCCACTTTTTAAAAAAATAGTTCTGACATCTTATTTGATCAGTTGACTTTTAAATGAAATATTTAAGACAAGTTCAACATGCAGATGACGGTCTAGTTCATCCCATGTAGAAAATACTGTAGCTTGCATGATTTTGAGGTTTTAGACTCTACTTAGTAGAAACCAACTTTTAAATTAGCAGTTCATTTTCTTGTCTGATAAAATATTGTGTGAATAGTTAATAGTCTAGTCTGACTCGGTTTTCATTGTTTTCATAGGGCTTGGGGACAGGATATTTTTGGTAATGAGTGTATAACCCTAAGGAATCATCATGTAGAAAGGACCAGGGTAAAAAAGCTGTAGATACATGTTCCTCAAATGTTGTTCCCAGGAAAAGTAGATTCGCTTTGCTGGTGTATTAAGATGAGTGCCTTCCAGTGTTACTTCAGTCCACTAGAGTATACTTCGCTGGTGTGCTCGTGTGTTCCTTCCCTGTCTTGAAGTTTGGATTTTTTTGTTGGTTGTTGAGACAGCAACAGCCATGGCCAGTGGCATCTCTGTGGGTGGGACGGGATGGCTGCACGTCTTCTCCGCCTCTTGCCTGATGTCCTCTTGAAATCTTTTAGCAGTTGTTGCTTCGGGTCAGGTGCTCGTGAGATGGCCTCTTCCCTGACTCCCAAAACTGGAACAGGGTGAAGGAATCAGGTTCTACCAGCTACATGAACTGGTTTCCACCATTTAACCCTGGGATTTTCCCTTGAGTTCTAAAGTGGCGGGTGGGTGTAGCATTAAGGGCAACAGAGTGACAGAAGCCTAACGTGGGTGGCCCAGGTGCCCAAAGCAGGGAGAGAAAAGCCACGAAGAAGGGGTGAGCCCTTTCCCCACCTCAGCTCCCACCCCCGATGTGGCCTGTGACAGCTCGTGCAGTTCTGTTTCCTAGAAGACCTTCCAAACATTATTGAGTCAATTCTCATTGGGGAAGCAAGTAGGAGCTTTTTTCTGCATCTCTAACCGGCGTGGAATGGTGCCTGGGCTGTATTGACCGGCTATGGGATATGCTGGCGGTCACAGTTGTCTTTCACGAGGAAGAGCACCAAGTGACGCTGGTTGTCATTCTAACTCCGCTGTGTAGCAGCGTAAATAGTCCCCTTTCTAACCAACCTGGTGGGAAAAGTCAATATCCCATCAGCAGAGGAGGTAAACACATCAGGAGCTGTGCCCTCTCTCTTCCTCCCCTGCTCCGTCTCACCACAGCTCTGTAAATGTCTCTCCCCGTCACACATGCATTTGTGTCATTCACATGCATGGGGCGCTGGCCTCGGGCCGCCACTGCTCAGGCCATTGTTGTGTATTCCCAGCCACTGCTCGGGCCATTGTTGTGTATTCCCAGACTCCGATAATTAGAACTCAAAGTGTCTCTCTCCTCGCTTAACGATGCGCCCCCTCTCTCTCTTCTCACCTCTTTCCACCCGTTTTGGGCATCTAAATCCTCTCTACAAAACTTTTTGTTGTTGTTTTTCGAAAGGCAATTGATGTAATTTAGAAAAGGTTGTGGAGAACAAACACGAATGTGTAGCTAAGGAACAAAAACCTGGAGACCAAGTTTTCATTTTCCAGGTGCTTTGTAGACTTCTCTGTTGCTCTGTTGTTTCCGAGGGGTTTTTTCTTTTGGTGATTGATATGCACTCCCTTCCGTGTTTCCTTCCCGATGCTTTCCTACCCCGGGGCGCGGGACAGCCTCGCTCCCCCCAGCCTCCTTGGCCCAGGCCAGCATCTGGGAGCCTGCCCGTCTCTTATCTGGGAGCAGTGACACGGGGTGCAGGGACAGTGAGGGGCACGGGGCACAGTGAGCCTTGCCGAGCGTGGGCTCAGGGTTTTGGCTACCTGGGTTTGCTGTTTCTGCATCCTAGATCTCCAGCTATGTGCCCTGGGGCAAGTGACTTAACCGCCCAGTTTCCTCAGCCGTCCGATGGGGAATTCTTTTTAGAAGGGCCTCTCCAAACACCTCACAGGGTTCCTGAGCAGCTTTGAACAAAAGCTGTATCATCTTAACCATTCTGGGCAGGGTTGGCAACCCCAGGGCTCACCCCCGTCCCCAAAAGACCAGACCTGGGTATCTCTGCCCAGTGCTCCTTCCAAAGAACCAAATGTAGAGGTCTCACACCCTGGGGAGGGAAAGGAAGGACCCTCTCTCTCCGGCTGAGAGTACCCTTCTCTAAGGCCAGGGATGAATGGGGTGGAAGGAGCAGAGGAAGGACGGCTGCACCCCTCAAGTTCACGGGCACACAGTGTGGACAAAGAAGAACAAAGCAATCTTGCCAATGGGCAGGTACTCTCCAGACAGCCTACCCCTCGCCTCTGAGCAGAGGAGATTCTGTGTAATAGAGGGACGCAGATGGAAGGGACTAGAAGAAACTAACTCGGCCCAGCTGATCTGGGGAGTTTGAGTTGGGAGGCTCTGCCTTCCTTTTGAGACAAACTAGTTCCTGCCACACCCGAACTTCGCATGCAGTTGTGTGCGTGCGCTGACAGTGCCGCGAACCCGGTGTCTGGGAGTGGAGTTCACCTCGCTTGCCGCTCACGGCCGTGCACCTGCAGTTCCCGTCAGTCGTCAGTCGAGGGTGGCTCTGTCCCCGGTGCGCTGAGTCAGCTAGGTACTGAGAAGTGGCGGGCAGGGGGAAAGAAGAAAGGCTTCTACAGAGGAATCTTGGGGTCCTTTCCCCACCCCCACCCCGGCATGGGACTGGCCCCAGGGGTAGACCAGCCACAGGACCGTGAGGACATCTGACCTGGAGGTGAGAACAGAATGCACAGCCCCTGCTTCTGGTACTTGAGCAATACTGAATGCTCTTTAAAAGAAGCTGCCTCTGAGACTTGTAATCCTTTTACTTTTATTTCTTTTTAGATAAGTTGAAGAAGCAGTTTTTTACTCCCAAAGTTCTTCAGGACTATAGAAAACTCAAGAACACAGCAGAGCAGTTCTTGTCCCAAAGTGGCTACTCCGAAGTGAATCTCAGCAAACTCTTTGCCGATTGTGCTGTGCGGTCCTGAGGGGTTCCCGGAAGTGGACGCTCGGGGGCGGTGGAAGGAAGACCCGCATCCTCGGCACCTGCACCGTGGCCCTGGCTGCTTCTCCTGCATCGCTTTTCCTTTGGGACTACATATCATGTTTGTGTGGATGTTGCTTGGGAGGGGGATTATTAAGGGCGAAGGAACTGCAAAAATATTTAATCTGCCAAGCACCAGAGAACAGCAAAACCGCCTTCCCCTGACAGTATACCTCGTGCTGTCGAAACACCACCTGGAGATGGCTGCGTCACATTTGCACTGGGGACTGGATTTCTAGGGGAGGGGTTGGTGAGGGAAGAGAAATTGAGAGTGGCTGGGATGCAAGTCGCCCCAAGCTTTGCCCCAGGACCTTCAGCAGAGGCGCCCCCAGAAAGAGGGGGGTTCGTGGAGCTTGGTCGGAGGGCTGACACTTTGCCTTTTCACGGGCCAGTTAAATCCAGTCTGAACCCAAGTGCTTCCCGGGCTGCGGGCTCCAGGAGTGGCTATCCTTTTCAGTCTTTCTGTCATATAGGTGGCCGAGGGGGGAGATTTAGAAGCCTTGCACTGACTAGATAGATTAAACAGAGCTTACTTGTGTATTGAATTTCTCCAAAGCCCACCATGCACGCGTACATGCACACTGGGCAGCCGTTTTACACTCACCTTCCTTTTTTATTTCCTCAAGTAGAAAATCTAGGTAAAGGTTTATACAAAAGGAAAGCACATGTTAAATAATTTCACATCCTATAGCATTTCATTAAAAATGTGTATAGGTTGCGGTGAGGATCATTGTGTTATATTCAGAAAAACTGGGGGGAGAGATGGTTAATCGGCCCTGGCGCTATTTTTCTCATTTCTTCAGAACGGTGCCTTTTTGCCAGAAGCCAAACGTATTTCAACGTATCAGTCTTTCCTTTCTTACGTTCTTGGTAAGATTATACTAACAAAACATATTACCCCTTGTACAACTATGCTATATTCTTAAAAAATATCTACCTATGGATTTTCATAAAAGAAACATATGCTGTGCTTTTCCTTTCACTTCGGAATAAAGCTTTCTAAAGGGAAATCAGTTGCAGTGACTCCTTATCAGGTGCGAAGACTGGACTGGAGAGGGCGGCCAGGAGTAAGGGATGACTGGAGACCATCCCATTCCCAAACCTCAGCCCGCTCAGGTCTCCACTCAGAGATCCTCGGTGTGATGTATGTTCCAGTGTTCTGAGTGGCATTTCCATGCACTTTGTGTCCTTTAAGAGATGAAGTATGGCTTCTCATGTGCTTTGCTGACTTGGACAGCTAAAGAGAGCTAAGCCGAGAGCCCAGTGCTGTCTCCTTTTGGAAAGCAAGGCTGATGGCTCCTGGGAGAAAGGTCACCCGGCTTGGACCCTAGTAAAGGCTTACTTGTTAAGCAGTGGAGGTGACGCTGCCCTGTATCTTGCTTTGCCTTCTCTTTTCTTTCCCTCACCCTCTCCTCATTTCTCCTCTGTCTCCTATACTCAGGTTCTAAGTAGAAACACTGGGTTAATGGCCGTGTCGGTTAATTAATTAATGCCTTGGCACCGCAGGCTCTGCAACCTATCAGAAGTTGCAGCACCCAGGCTGCTCTGGGAAGCTAAGGATTAGGTGGTTTTTCCTTGCTGTTACCGTAGAGGGTTATAGAGACGGTTCTCTAATGTATGCTTCCTGAGCCCACACTCCCACTTTGCTTTCCGAAGAGAAGGCGCGTTTTCCTTGATTTCTGGGACCTGGGGTGATTATGGTAAATACAGATAGAGGGTTATCTTCAACTTGCTCATCAAGAAACTCCAGGAGGGGCTTCCCTGGTGGCGCAGTGGTTGAGAGTCCGCCTGCCGATGCAGGGGACACGGGTTCGTGCCCCGGTCCGGGAAGATCCCACATGCCGCGGAGCGGCTGGGCCCGTGAGCCATGGCCGCTGAGCCTGCGCGTCCGGAGCCTGTGCTCCGCAACGGGAGAGGCCACAACAGTGAGAGGCCCGCGTACCGCAAAAACAAAAAAAAAACCAAAAACAAATCACTAAAAAAAAAACTCCAGGAGACAGAAACAGGTTCTCACTGGTCTGCTTCTTGTCCCTGCATCTAGATTGTAATCACGGTGAGGGCAGCAACCATTTCTGTAGAAAGTCCATAGAAAGTCAGACATTTCTTAGTACAGTTCCCGAAGAGTTAACACAGTGGTTGATGGTTTTTAATTCAGATCAGTAACTCCAGGTTAGTTAAGAGGCTTTTCTGAGAGGCACCTAAGGATTCCAGGAGGCATGTGAGGCTTCCAGGATTTTATAGAAAGTTGAAACTGCAACTCTGTGAATTCCACTGGATCTCTCTGTTGGAAGATTGGAACATGGCATGGTCGCTTTTCCCTGAGAAAGGTTTCTACTCCCTGATTTGCATCGGTTGTCAGCGCATGGGTACAGAGATGCTACGCACTTCTTTGTCAAGGGGGAGCCTCCCCGTATGTCTCCACAGGCTCCCTGGCACGAGTGTTAAGCTCAGGTGATAAAAGTGAAACAGGCTGGGTTCACACTAGAGAGTGGCAGGGCCTGGTAAACCCAAGTGGCCATGTCCCGTCCAAAGGGGGCAGCAGCTACTCAGCAATTCTGGGAGGGACAGAGCCCAGGGTGGCCATACGATCTGGTTTTCAAGAGAAGCCAGGAATCCAGATATGCCACGAAGTGTCTTGATTTCTAAACCTTGGCATTCTAAATGCTGTGGGCCAGACTAAATAGGCTAAATTTCCTTTAGTGCCCTAAAGGAACCCATCTGAAAGGGGCATGTTTCCTGTTGAATTTAGGGTCTGCCTACAACAGGGAGCACGTCTATCTAGCAAGGGTCACAACCTGCTCTCAACTCTCCTTCATGTAAAGGGGAACAGGGGAGGCCACAAGTTGAAAATCGTCCAAGAGCTTGCTCAGTTAAGGTTTTAATTTGTCTAGGAAACAGACGGGGTTCGTCTCGAGACTGTTGCCCAAGACGTGGGGCTAATCAAAGTTGACAGACTGGAGTTTGGGACAGGCTGGTGAAAGGGGATGAATTCGTTGCCCCTCACAGCCACTTCCTTCTCCAGCCCATACCTCCTCTTACCAACAACACACATACAGACACACCTCAACACGCCTTTTCGAACATAGCATTTAAATTAGTTTGGCAAGTAATGCAAAGATAAAGAAACTCCAAAAGCAGATTTCCCTATCTTGTGTCAGGGTTTTGTGAAAAACACACTGAACCCCAGACCCTCAATTCAGTTCCCCCATCTCTCATCCCAAAGTTTAAGCCGCCTCGCCTTTCCTTTCTCCTTCTCTCTCTCTCTCACTGCTCACCTAAATATTTCTTAATTGAACGGTTTGCTGTGGAGCTTCCTTATAGCAGTTTAATAGATTAACTCATCTGAGCCAGCCTCAAATTTCAGATTAAAATTCCTTCATCCCGAAGGCAGCATTATCAGGTTGTTGGAGGCTGTTTTCAAACCTTGGTTTTGAATAGCAGCGGCTCTGCATTAATTTAACCACTAAGCTAATAAGTAGGTTTCGTTTTGTTATGCTAAGCTTTATTGCTTTTCTTTTGATCAGAATGGTGTTGTTGAGCAAAGCAGCAGACAAGGCATTCTTTGATGAGGGAATTAGCGCTCCATTCTTCCTCTATTATTCATAGCACAGTGGAATATGTAAGTACCTGAGGGTGTCAAAGGAGCGCAGGTTCTATTGCAAAGTGCTCGCCTTGTTTCTCTCAATAGCTGACTATGAGATGATAAACCGCTTAATACACTGTGCTAATTGGATGAGAGCAAAAAGAGATGGGAATTAAGGCGAGGCAAAAGGAGAAAGTGCAACCAGCCTTCAATTCACTCTTTCACCACTTTACCAGCACCAAAGGAGGCACAAGCTTTCTATAAGCAGACTAGAGGTTTTGTGCAGAGATAAAATGAACGTGTTAGTGGATTCAAGTAATACACTAATTATTGCACAGTATAAATACCACTACTGGTTTTATAACAGGGAGGTAAACTTCTTTTGAGAGGGTTATAGGATTGCTTGGCAGTGGTGTAGAACCTAATAAGGGCCCAGAGTAATAACCCCCTGGATTAACAAAATTGCTGCTTGTAGAAGTATGATTCAGACTTTTACGAAGATTTCCAGAGAATGAATAAAAATTACTGAATGACATTTCTTAACGTACAACTGGTAATCACTCCCTTTTCTTTAAAGGAAAAAATGTATACTTCAAACTGGACTGTTAATCACGTCTAGGGACAACACAACTTTTTCCTTTGAAAAATACTTCTCCCCCCCCCACCCCGCCCCAGTCAGGTGACAGCTTTTCTTCTCCCCGCCCCCCAGCCAGGCTGCCACTGTCACTTAAATACATAAGCAATTGCTCCGTGGAACTCGGTGTTCCAAAATACCATTTTAGGGCCCATTTAAGACTCCCTTCATTCAGACACACTTCTGTGTATACACGTACGTGCATGCTCACGTACACATTTTTCTCCTCTAAAAGCAAGTTGAAGTAACTTACGTATAATTTCCTTTCCTCTAACATCAGCCCCTTTTCCATTCTAGTAAGATCTTTGCACTCAAGATGGTATGAAAAAGAGAAGTACAAGTGCCTTGTCTCTTGGCATTACAGATCAAAACCAATAATAATAAGTGTTTGTCCCAATGGGCGGCGGGGGTAGTAGGAGAAAAAAAAGTGGGAAACTGGCCAGGACCAATAGTGGTGACTTTAGCTGAAGACTGAGTTTCAAGTCCCAAAACCTTCCTTTTGGCGGTCACTCTCCTTAATTCATCCACTTTCTATCTTTCTCACACAAACCTAAGCTGTCCTCCCTAACTGTCCACAGTCCAGCCCATGGGTAGCTGGTGACGGAAGAACACTTAGGGGCACCTTCTGAAAATACTTTGCCAACTGCTCCCTTCTTGCCTTGCCTTTTGGGGCTCATTCCGGATCTGGCTAGCCTGTCTGAAAATGTAGCAAATTAACTTAGCCTTTCCCCTCATCCTTCCCACGGAGGCCAGACCGGGCTCCCTCACCCCTTACCCAAAATGCTGTAGGGGTGGCCCTGGGAAGGCGGGTGGTGGGGCATTTCGGCCTGGGTGTGATAGGGAACAGCAGTACCCCCATCACAGGGGCTCTCCCGGACTCCCCTGGGCTCTGCACGGCCTCCTCTAGGGTGGAAGAGGTTTGCTTAGGGTTGGGGGGGGGGTCAGCCGCTCCCAGCATTGTGACCGCGTTCCCAGATATTGGGGCCAAATTGGGTTGCCATTCATTAATAATGCTCACAATAAGATTAAATCATTCTGGAAAATCTCATAAAATCCCCCTAAGTACGCTCCAGTGGCTCTTTCCAATCCCCATCATTCAGCACTTGGGGAGGTTTGGAAGGAGAAGAAAATTGGTTTCTTTGCTTCTAATGCTGCTTTGAAAAGATACTCAGAGTTTGTCATGCGTGACATGTCACATGTTTAATGTGGACTTGCTGGAAGTCAGGGGGTCTTTAGCGTGTGATATTTATGGGGAATATTAAGTGCAGAATGAGGTCCCTCCAGCTGGGGAAAGTTGAAAGAATAGGAGGCCCAGGACCGGGCTTGTTTGCGGCATCAGAATGACATAGGATTAAGAGTTTGTAAAACAAGGCAAGGGGTTCTCATTGGCCAGTAATAAATGTAATCCTTGGAGGTAATTTCACGCAATTTGCTTCTGCTCCATGGAAGGGTCAAATGAGAAAAAATGACTTAAAAAAGACTTCATTAACAGGAAGAATGGTACTGTTTCTCGTATACCATCCAACTGGCAGCCTGGAGGGGGGAAAAAAATCCGCTACCTAAACAAAAAGCCAAAATCGACGGAAAATTGATAGTGATCACCCAAAAAAAAAAAAAAAAAGCCCTTTCCCCCCCCCCCCCCCCCCCCTTCCCCCCCCCCCCCCCCCACCCAAAACTCCCGAGTAGCCCTGCCCACCCCAGGAAAGCGGCCTTCACCCCAGGAGACCCTGTGGAGTCTGAAGGCTTGAGACACTCAGACCTCGGGGCATGTCCTAGAAAGTTCCCGCCGGGCCTGCAAACCCCGAGAAAGGAGCATGCGGCAGAAGGGCTGAGCGAAGGTAGTTGGCGATTACTCCCGGTGCCCCGGGCCGGGCCCCCGCTTGCGAGCGCCGCCCTCGCAAGCCCAGGGCCGGGGCCGGGTGGCTCAATGCCAAGGTCGACGGCCAAGGTCCGGGGAGCCCCCTCAGCCCTGAACCCCGCGAGCATGCTCCCCAAGGTGTCCGGGGGACGGGGAGCTGCGGCTTTCCGGCCCGGCGGGTGAACCGAGGACGCCCGAGCCGGAGCGCGGCAGCTGCAGAGCGCGTCGCCCACCCCCGAGTCACCGCTGACCTCTGCCCGCCCCCGCACCTGCCCCTCGGCCGCGCACGCCTGCGCCCTGGGCCGCGAGAGGGCCCGCCCCCCCTTCTCTGGGGCGCGGCCGGGGAGCGCGCGCGGAGCCCGGCGGGTCCGGCCCGGAGACACGCCTGCGACCCCCGCCGCGACCGACTGTCCCGCGGCCTGGCGGGGCGGCGGCACCGGCTCCGAGAGCCGCGCTCGTCACGCCGCAGCATTCCGCACCCCCCCCCCCACGCCTGCCCCTCTCCCCAAAGGTCCAGCGCGCTAATTACTGCAAATTGAAACTAATTAAGCTTCTCTTCCCTTTCCCATCACCCTGGGAGCGTTGGCGAGACCCGGCCCCCGCGGGCGGGCTTACACCGAGCGGTCACCCGGCGGGGCGCAGGCAGGGCCCGGGGGAGGGAGAAGGTACCGTCGTCGCCGGCGAGGGGTGCGCCCAGGAGGGTGCAGACTGCAAATCTGTTTGGGTCTCCTCGCGAAACCTGAGTTGTTTAGATTTTTTTTTTAAGTATATACATTTCCCAATGCCTGGATAAGTGATGTAATGACATTTGTCGAGTTAAGATCTGCCACTTGGATACCCCTCGCTGCCTTTCCATCACTGTTCCTGCGTTCTCTCCCTCTCCCTCCCTCCCTCCCTCTCTCCCTCCCTCCCTCCCTCTCTCTCTCTCTCTCTCTCTCACACTCTCTCTCACACTCTCTCTCACACACACACACACACACACACACACACACACACACCCTGCTACCCGCGCGTGTACCGTGGAGCCCGCCCCCTCGGAAGCCAGCGCCTGGGCTCCTCGCTCTCGCCATTACCTGTCATCTCGGACTGCGCACTTCCTTGTACGTGGCACTTTCCACAAGCAGTTTCCTTCGTTTTCCGAGCCAAGACTCCCGCTCGCTTCAAATTTCTGTCTTCACCGTCAACAATGCCTACGGTACACCCTCCCTCCCTCAAGCCCACCCCATCTCTGGGCCCCGGGCCCCCCAGCTCCCGCTGCGACACGACCCGGGAAAGCCGAGATGCTCGTGGAAAGCGCCGCGGCGGCAGCGATCTTAACCTTCGTAGGAAACCCTACGGATCCTTTGAGGATCAGATTCAAACCAGGGGCCTCTGCCAGGAAAACGCGAGTTCAGATAAACCCCGGAGGTGCCGGGGCGCAGGAGCCCACGCCCGGCCTCTGGGGGGCTCCCTACTACTGTCCCCTCAGAGCCTGTAGAGAGTATTCACACTTCCTTTTGTTAAACATATATATATATATTTTATTATTTTGAGCGTGACACTTCTCCACTAGATAGCAAGGAAAAGTGATAACAGTTACACATTACACAAAAGTACTGTACGATTGCCTTTACCTTGAAGGTTTCGGAAGCCTCTACAGTTAATAAGTTAAATAAAGGGCTTGAGTACATAAATATTTGTCTAGGAACCCTACCGTATCTACAACACAGTAAGAATCTACAAGAGGACAAACTTTTACCATACCACGCTGAGTGCAATTGCGTTATAACATTTCAAATATACAAAGCTCTGTTCTTTTTTTTTTAATAACAATGGTATGTACAGAATCAATAATCACAGTTTGGTGACTTCAACAGTCCATATTCTAGCAGAGTATTTCCCTTTGGTTTGATATAAAAACCTTGGTTGGTGTATGATAAAGAAGAGAACAAGAACAAGACGCCCCTTTCCGTTAAGTGCACTGTTAGCTATCTTACAGATTCGCATTCGCTTCCCCGGCCCGGAGCCGGGGCCCACGCTGGGGAGATAAACTTAGAGCGCCAAAATGCTATTAGGAAAATTTTAAAAAAAGCTAAGTAGGGTGTCAGGAGGAAGAGAGGTTGG
Source organism: Aethalodelphis obliquidens (assembly GCF_003676395.1). NCBI lineage: Eukaryota > Metazoa > Chordata > Mammalia > Artiodactyla > Delphinidae > Aethalodelphis > Aethalodelphis obliquidens. Next base: position 1,204,310 of record NW_020838051.1, on the reverse strand, counting down.
GCTTTTAAATTTTTTAACTTCAATACCAGGTGTCTTAGGGAGAAAAACCTCCCGGATATTTTCAGTAAAAGAACGGGAGAGAGTGGACGTTCGAGTTGGAGCGAGGTTGGCAGAAGCAGGCGCAGGGGCAGAGGCAGGGGCAGGGGCAGGGGCAGGGGCAGGGGCGGGTGGACAGCCAGCCGAGGAGGTGCCACGTCCGGTAGCGCCGAGGGCTGCCTTGCCCGCGTCCAGGCTGCTGCGAAGGCGGCTGCGCTCTCTCAGTGCCGTCTCGGGAGTGTGCTGGTCCTCTGTTTCCATTTGGTCTTAAGTGGTGCTGAGTGAGGTGACCTTTCCGGATCGCGCCTGGGGCGCGAGGGTGGAGGGCAGCCTTTAGCACACCTCCTTGCCCGTGCTGGTGCCCGGCAGGATGTTGAGCTGCGTGAGCTGCGCGGCGTGCTCCTTGGCCTTGAGCCTCAGCGCGGCTATGCTAGAGGCGCGTCTGTCTGCGGCCGCCGTGGCCGGGTCAGCCAGAGCGCCCGACGCCACCGCGCCCTCCACGGCCGGCGTGGGCTGTCTCAGCAGCGCGGCCGCAGTCGACGCGCTGGTCAGGGGGGCCATGGTGGAAAAGAGCCTGCAGGGAGAGCAAACAGCGCGGTCACGGCCCCGGGAGCTGCGCGCAGCGCCTCGGGCAGCCTTCCCCGCCGCCTCTCCCCGGGGGAGCAGAGGGCACAGAAGGGCGCAGAGGGGCGCCGCCGCTGGGGCGGGGAGTCGCAGGCCCGGGTGGGCCGCGGGCTGGGGAGTAGCTGGACCCGCGGTCGGGAGGCTGGGGTGCTCTGAGAGGGTTTACTGGAGCAGGGAACCAACAGAGGGGGAAAAAAAAGACAGAGGGGACAGAGCCGCGGCGGAGGCAAGCCCCGAGTCTCAAAACCCCATGGCCCAACTGCGCGGATTCTGTGCTTTCGCTTAAGAAGGGGGGTGTATTCTTAGACCAGGAGCTCCAATTGCCTGTAATACTATTTGCCAGGAGAGAGAAGAAGAGAGACAAAGAGAAAGAAGAGAGAAAAGGAGAAGGGAAAAAAGGGAGAAAGGAAGGAGAACGTGGGATCAAAACTGATCAAGACCTGTGCTCCACTTTGTACTCTCTATATAGGGCGCCTTCTCGGCCCGGGGCTCCTTTTACCTTGAAAACACCGGTCTTGTATGCCGGCCTTCCCTCCGCTGAGGCCGCCCTCCCGCGCCGGGCTGAGCTGCCAGTGCCCGGCCGACGACCGCGAGGGTGGGGGCGCCCGCCTGTAGATTTCCGCTCGCCAGGCGGCTCTAACCAGCCAGCGGCCCCGCGTCCCGGAGCGGCGACACCTCTCCCCCACCGCCTTCCCTGCGCCCCTGCAGCCTTTAGTCCCAGAGAGCCCCGACCCGCGACCTCCGCGCGTGGCGCACGGCGAAGCCCAAGCCTGGGACTCCAGTCCGCGCCACCGCCTCCGGGAGGCGCCGGGATTGCCCCGCACGGCGCCTCCGCTCTCTTCGCACTGCACCTATGACCTAGCAGCTGAGGCCCGAGCCGCCCCTGACGCTCAATGCCACCACCCCTACCCCCGCCGCTTCCCCCCAGGGCTTTGGCTCCGGGCCCCCGCAAGGCCAACTCAGGGTTTCCACGATTAGAAATGAGCCCACCTGGGCTCGAGGAGCGCCTCCTGCTTCTCCCAAGCCCACCCTCCACCTCTGTTATCACCTCTGTTATTTTTACCACCCGCACCGCACTCCTCTTCCAGCCTCTCCAAATCTGGCAGCCGGCACTCCAGCCGTGGTTTGCCAGCTTTTACAAGTCATTTGTTGTGAGAAGGGTAAAGGAGAGGGTGGAGAGCGAGGGGCAGAGGACTTTAACAATTTTTTCCAGAAAGAAATAAAGTGTGGCCTGGAGGGGGCGTAACATGCCCTGGTTCCACTAGGTAAACTGAGTCACTACACTTCAGCGCACTTTCTGTTTACTTTATTGGTTTGTTACAAGAAACTAATTTTACTGAGTCTTTTTTGAACATTTTCTCCAGATGATTTTTTTTGTTAAGTGGCTATGCAGTTGGATGAATCTATTATTTCTTTGTTCTCCCAAAGAGAGATCATTGAAGCTGCATTCAGTTTTATTTTCACTGCACTTTCCAACTTAATACATCTCTCCTTTGTTTCTTTGTCTGTGTGATTATACAGACTTTTAATTTCATCATTCGATGTTCATTTAAAGAAAGGGAGTTATAACATATGATGAACTGTTTCTTTTCTTTCGTTGTCTTGTGCCGCTTTGGGGGGGCCAGGGTTTGTATATATGGGGGTCGGGGGTATGGTTGGCAGTGGGTCACTTGAATGACAAGGAAGATAGAGTCTGGGGAAGAAGAAAGAATCCTTTGCACCCAGAGGGCCCGTGGCTCCAGGGCTCCTGTGGGGGCCAGGGCTGTGTTCCTCTGGTTGCCAGGCTCTGGGGCATGAGGAAGGATTTTTGCAAAACTTGAAAAGTCATTCTGGCTCTGTGGCCTACACCTGTACCCGTTTACACACATATCACCTACGGCCTGGGCTGTTGCTGCCTTCAAATTGTACTGGTGCAGCTTTCATTGAACACTCCCAGTTTCCACGGTTGCTATTATCGTCACTGCCTTTCCCTTTGCCGCTCAGTCCCAAGTCATTCCCTTCAAGATCCACATTGTTTAAGGCAAAATTAGAGATTATTTTCTTTGGCTAAGTCGCTGAGGTTAAGCCAAAGAGAAAAGATGTGTGTAGTCCCTACCCGTCTCCAGCCTCCTCCCTGGACCCAGGCCTCTGTGCGTGTATGAGAGAGACAGACTCCCCGAAGCCGCGTATTACCTGCCGAACGCAGGGCTGATAAAGGCCGGGTGCCGGAACACGGCGGCTCCTAGGAAAGTGCTCAGGCCCAGCGGCGCCCCGCTGGGCGGCAGGCTGGCCGAGCCCGGAGGCGGAGGTAGGCTCGGGAAGGCAGCGGCAGCGGCGGCGGCGGCGGCAGTCCAGGCCGAGTCGAGCGCAGGGTGGTGCGGGGGGAAGGGGCTGGCGTCCAGGTAGGGGCTGAGCGGGTGGGTAGCGGAGAGCGGCCCGGGGAAGGGCAGACCCGGAGGATGGGTCTGTGCGCCCGCCTTCTCCCGCTTGCGCCACTTCGCCCGACGGTTCTGGAACCAGACCTGCAAAGCGGAAAGAGGCCGGGGTCGGCGAGGCTCCGGCCCCCCCCCCCCCCCCCCCCCGCCTCTTCCCCGCGCGCCGCGGGCCCTGCCTCTTTTCCCCTGCGGCCTGCGCCCACCTCACCCCTCTCTGGCCTCAGGTTGTTCAAGGACACGTCTGGGGCCAAAGGGGCAGTGAAAGAGGGCCCAACTTAAAGCGAGCAGGAAACACTGGGCAAGTGAACCCTCTCCAGTGGATATTTCAACCAGCCTAGTTCCTTTCCAGTTTTTAAGGAAAAGTAGTTTCGTGTGTTCAGGAGTGAGGAAACCAAGGTTTAAATGTCTGCGCTGCCGTTTGCTTGCTGTGTGTCTTTAAACAGGTCACTTAAACCTCTCTGAACCTCACTTTTCTAATCTGTAAAATGGGGGTAATAAAAGTTTCCTCATAAGGCTGTGATGAGGAACGAGCAGAATAAGGCATGCAGAAGTTGGCATTCAGTGGTGACTCTTGGGACCAGGCAGCCACCAAGAGAAGAGTGCTCATCAGCTTTCTGCCTCAAATCAGCTATTTTTGCCTATTTCACGTGTACCCAAGAGGTGGCAAAATTCTTGCTCTGCACTGAAAAGGGAATCGGGGAGGCGGTTCACTTGATCTTTCCAGAAATATTTATTGAACGCCTATGAGCACTACACTGGGTTCTCGGGCTTGGGGAGAACCGGGAGGGAGGGAAGAAATGGCCACAGTAACTAGCAAACAGGCATACAGTTTAGGGGCCCAGTTCTCCCTGAAATGAAGTGTGGGGTACACAGCCTGCTATCTGCAGGGGCTCTATGCAGGGCCGGGTTCTGCCGAGTAAGGCACTGACTGCGGGGACCAGGTATTCAGCAATACCTGGACACAGAAACCAGAGTGTAGGATACCTGTAGACTGTGCACATATTCAGAGCTAGCGAACGGGTCCTTTATTTCTTCTGGGGATGTGGTTTAAATAGGTTATTTAAATAAGATAGTTCTAGGCTTGGGGGAGGTTTTCAGCACAAGGTATCTTGCTAATTGTTAATAGAAAGCAGTTTTCGTAGAGACCTTTACCTGAAATATGGCAGCTACCATAGTCTAAAAATAACTCCTAGGAGCATGAGATTATTTTTATGTGACCTGCTCATCACACCCACAGCTGAGAAGATATGCTCCTTCTCCCCTGAAGGCATTAATATTTTTAGGACTGGGTTTATGCCTGCACACAAGTCTAAAAATTAAGAATGAACTCCAGGGCTATACGGAGTTATATTAAAATGTAATGTAAATGATCCCAGAGGAAAATGTTTAAAATTTTTTTAAGACATCTGTGCCTTTCAGATATACACAGTGGGGGCTGTCGTTACTAGCACTAGTATCTAGGCTTCGTTTGACTTCTAGACAGCCACCTAGGGCAAGAAAAATCAAGAATCCAAGTCGGCTGATTACGTAAAATTCTGCCCAAAGGGGGCCCATCCGTAACATTTCACAGCCCTCAAATAATCTATTTGAGAATCACAGAAACACTCCAGTGTGGAAATTCAGAGACTTGAAAAAGGAAGACTAGATGGGACCGGGCTGGGTGGGCAGCTTTTGTGTATCCAAATCTGTCTAGACAATATCCACCCCTTCTCGAGGGCAGTGAAAGGAGTAAGGGTGGGGGGGTGGGGGGAACAGTGGAGGCAGAATGCCCTCAAAGAAAGTGGAAACCTTCTACAGATGGATCCGCTCTCCCGGCTCGACTGCAATTATCAAGATGTCCCCCTGCAATTCCTCATTATTGAATTAATACCTCTGAGGCCCCCCAAAGGTAAACGAAAGGACTCTAATAATTCATATTCACTTAATTACATCTTCTCCCGTGAATAGGGAGAGAGGAGAAGGGGAGGGGGGCGCTCTCTTTCTTTTTAAAAGTTATTTAACTTTCCCACGACTCGTTCCCCTGAGCTGAAAATGCGGAGTTGCTGTCACATCTCTGTTTGACAATGGAGAAATGTGTCAACAGAAAGGAGGGGACAGGCCTCATCATTAGCCCTCTAATGCAAGAAGCTGTTGTGTATTAAATGAGCCATATGGAATTTATTGTGCTTTATCAGCACCTGATTTTGACTGTAAAGTGATTCACTCAGCTCCTAACCCAGGGACATCTGTTTTCTGTTGGCCGTCGGGGCTGCCCAGTGTTGATCGTCTCTTTGGTTATGAGGCCTGGGTTCGGAAATGCACTCTGGTATGGGGCTGCAAACACCTTTAATAGCATTGCACTCACTCCCTATTAGATCAATGTGGGCTCATTGCTATAAAAAATGGGAAATCAAATAGCATTAGCCGGCTCCTTGTGCGGGCAGAGGGGAAATCAAACAGCATTTTGCCTTCAAATGGCCCTGTTTGTTCTAGCACTAAGTGGGCTTTTATGAAGCCCGATTGGAGACTTAATCGCAGCCAAATACCTGCTTGGAGCTGAGCGGATTTGTCTAACAACCAAATCCATGCTCCATCCCATTATTTCAATCAGGAGAAGTCAGTTCAGTTCGCAGATTGTTTCCTACAGGGGCTGTGGACCAGGGGGCTTCTGAACTGCAGTCTCAGGGACCCTGAAACCCCTCTTCTGATCCTGGACTCCTTCCACAAGGCTCCCAAACCTCGAAATCTTCCCCTTCAACCTCCCAGGTGTTCATATTTTAATATAGTTTTGTGTGTGAGTGTCTGGGTTTATCTTTCTGATTCTGCTTTTCTTCATTTTATGAAGGGGTTCTCTCAACAGCCCTCCAATCCATCGACCCATCTCTCTTCCACTCTCCCCCCAGCCCGCTGCCCCTCCCTTCCTCCCTCTCTGCAGTGCAGCTCACCTGGACCCGGGCCTCAGTCAAGTCCAGCCTCATGGCCAGTTCCTCCCTATAAGAAAGCAACACACAGGCAGGAGGTCACTGCAGGCTCCAGCAACCCCCGTCAGCCCCCTTTCCCTCGCTGGCAGCCTCCTCCATTAGGGTCTCACCCCACACACCTAGGCATCGCCATCCCTTCAACATTGGAGTGCCTTCTATTTGACTGAAGACGTAAAAACGCAACACACTCCCAGATATAGGATGTTATCTATTATACTGTATCATATTATATTCAAGAGTGACAGGGGTGACTTCTTGAGTCTCTAAGTCTCGGATTCTCTCTCACTTCTAAGCCAGAGTTAGACAAGACACACACACACACACACACACAGTGATTATAGCCTCTTTTGTCCTAATAGTAAATGGGAGAACTCAGCACCCAACTAAAAACATTTCTTTCGCCCTCTTGGTTTCTTTCTGCCTTCTTTAAAAAATGTTCTCTCCCCCTCCTCCCTCTCTCTCTCTCTCTCTCTCTCTCTCCAGCTCTCCGCCTTTCCTTCCATCTCTCTCTCTCCGCCGCCATCCTCCCTCCCTCACCCCTTTAGGTCATACTCCCCATTACCCTCTGGAGATATGTTAAGCTTGTTAAGAGTTCAGTGGGGTAATTTTTCGATTAAACAAAATTCTGCGCACCTCCTGACTCCAGTGCCCACTACAAACCCTGCCCATCTCAGGGGAAGTCAATTTAACTGAAACCCTACCCCGTCATTGCAGTTATTACTGCGACAATTAAGGCAAATAGGAAACCATTAAGATGCTGTAGAATGGCTTACGACCTGTTTACCGAAAATACGAGCGCGCAGAGAATAATTGGCCCTCCGCTCGCTAATATGAAAGAGCGGGGGCCGCCCCAGCCTCGGACCTGGGTCTGCACTGCTGGCAGTGCCCCTGGCCCACACCTGAAACTTCAGGATTGGGAGAAAACCGGTTCACTGGAGAGCTTCCCTCTGCCTTCTGCTACAGTGAGCATCAGCAAATCTAAAACCCCCAAACCACACTCCCGGCTGGATCCGGGCGGGAACCAAGGGGCTCTAACTAACCCCCTGGGTCGGAAAGAGGTGAGCACGGGGTGGCGAAAAGGAGCTGCCCCTCTTCATGTACTTTGGTTCCCCTGGAGAAGCTAAAGAAGGGCAGACCTGGGTGCCAAGCGACACCACATCATATTCTTCTTTTGAATTACACGTGTGATAAATGAAGAAAAGCAGGTCGGCCGGTTAGCTATTTGATAGACACAATTGTTTTAAAATTTATTTTCTTTTCTAAAGGTAACGAAGGGACTGGATGAAAGAGGGGAGGACCAAGTTTAGCTCAGGGGATGATCAAGTTCAGTGCCTTTGCCCCGCATCAAATCTACTCTTTTCCGTTTCTGATTAGGAGACAGTTTGGCAATTAATGGCTAGACCAACTACACTTGCGAGTTGGCTCGGGCCTCCTGAACACTGAGCGATTTCTCCTCCGGTTCAAAGGGGCGGACAGCTTTCCGCTGCTACTAAAGTGCACGTTGAAAAGCCGCACACGCCTCATGCGAAGGTGCTGCTCGAGCTTTGACAAGCCCAACGCTAGGCAAGCACCCATCTCTTTCTCCCTCCCCGCTGGGGAAAGTTTGCCCTAACCGTGGCTCCTCGCCGAGCCAGACCTAAGCCTTGGGGTGGGAGAGGAAGGCCCCCAGCCAGGCCGGCGCCCCAGGTAGGATTAATAAGCTGGCCTTCAGAGGCCCAGTCATCTCACAGGTACATCTTTCCCCCCAAAAAACCCGGGCGAGTGTGAAGTGGAGCGTAACTAGGAGAAAAACCCGGGTTGGACAGCCGTCCAAAGAGAAAAATTCCCCCAGCTGTTCCGTCTACTGCCTGCCAGACTTCCAGCAATCAGTGCCAGCCCCTGTGAACCCGCTTACATTAAACCAACACTGGGTTTAATGTGTGTGGAGGGAGAGAGGGCAGCGATGAGAAGGGAAGACTATGGCCGGTGCCTCCACAGTTGTACAGATACCAAACACTGCCCCGTTTTGACTTCCTTCGGTTATTTCAGGAGTCCTCAAATGACAGAACTCGGATCTTTTTAACGGCCTTCTCCGCAGGCACGGGCAGCTTTACTGCGAACTGCGTTAACTGATACCCAGCAGGCGCCCGGGGCATCAGGCAGGGATGGCGATCGCACCACACGGCGGCCCAAAATAGCCCCTGTTTAGCTCTGGCGGCGAGGGCCGGCAGCGCTTCCTGCGCCTCGCCTGGGACCTGGCCCGGACTCCGGACCGTAGCGCCCGGGGCCCTGAGTGTGTGCGCAAGGGTGCGCACGTCTCCAAGGTGGCGTGTTCGGGAGGCCTTTGGAAAGGCCGTTTCTTTTTCTCTAACTAAAACTCGTAATTTGAAAAAATTAAACTGGAGAGACCTTGGGAAGGACTAAAAACAAAAAACATCCCAGTCTAAACTTAAGGCCCGGAGTAGGGGGGAGGGGGGGAGTAGTTTTTGGTCAACGGGGTGGGTGCATTGGGAGGGCGCGCCTGGGTAGAGTCCAGGAGCGGAGTCCCTGCCCCAGCCCGGGGCCCCTGCCCGCCCACCTTCCCTCTCCCGGACCCACTCGCTCCCTCCAGCCGCTGCCGCTGCGACCACCCCTCGCGCGTACCTGGTGAAGACGTCTGGGTAGTGCGTCTTCTGGAAGGCCCGCTCCAGTTCCTCCAGCTGGTAACTGGTGAACGTGGTGCGGTAGCGCCGCTGTTTGCGCTTCAGCAGCCCCTCCTCTGAGTCGCTGCCCGCAGACAGGCACACGCTATCCTCGCCGTCCTTGCCCTCAGCGTCCTCTGGGTGCAGCAGCAGCTCCTCCTTGGGCGACAGCTCCCCGCCCTCAGCGGCCACCGCGGCGGCAGCGGCGGTGGCCACCGCTCCGGTGGCGGCCACGGCGCAGCGCCGCGGTTCCTTGATCAGCGCGCGGGCGTCGTCCTCCAGCAGCTCCTCCTCGTCGTCTTCCAGCAGCTCCTCTTCCTCGTCCTCGTCCTCTTCATCCTCCAGCAGCTCCTCCTCCTCGTCCTCGGCGCCCGTGCCGCTACTCGCCGCCGGGGCGCCGCCGGGGCCACCGGCCGCGCCGAGGCGCTCGTCCGGGTGCGCGGCGCCCCCCGGGCCGCCCAGCTCGTCCAGCGCGGGCGGTGGCGGCACGAAGGGCGCCCCGTTTTCGCGGTACGACTTGCTGCGGCTGATGCTCACCTGCGGCGCCTGGCTGATCTTGAGCGTGTCCCAGGCTGCGGCGGCCGCGGCCGCGGCGGCCAC
>NW_020838051.1:996910-1194616 GCF_003676395.1 Aethalodelphis obliquidens | reverse complement strand
GCCGCCGCCGCCGCCGCCGCTGCCGCCGCAGCCGCCGCGGCGCCCTGGAGGAGGCGGCCCCCGCCCGGGCCGTACAGGCGCCGCAGCTTGGGCGGCAGGTGCAGCTCGGCCTCGAACGGGGCGCTGCTGCCCTTGGGGGAGCCTGCGGGCAAGGGAGAGCGGTCAGCGCGCCGGCCGGCCGGGCGCCCCCTCCAGAGTCGCCGCCCGGGCCGGCCCGCCGCCGCTCCCTCCGCGCCTAGGCCCTGGCGCGCCCCCCCGCCCGCGCCATCAGATTCCGAGCCCTTCTCCTCCTTCCCCAGTTTTCTTGCTGTTTCTTTTTCTTTACATTTTTCTCTCTCTTGCCCTTTCTCTTGTTTCCTTCTTTTTTCCTTCTCTCCTCCTCCGTCCCTCCTTTCCTTTCCCTCTCCCATTCTTCCTTTTATTTTCTTCCTTCCTTCCTTCCTTACGTCTTTCTCTGGCCCTTCCTTTCACTTTACATTCTCCTTTTCTTTCTCTCTCATCCCGTCTCCTCATCATTCTTTCCCCTCTCCCTCTCCTTCCTTTCTCTTATTTGTGCGCCCCCCCCCTTCTTCCTTCCCTCCTTTATTCCTTTCTTTTTCTTTCCCCTTGCCCTCTCCCTCACTTTTTTCCTTCCCATTTCGGGGCAGGGGGCAATCTGAAAACATTCAGCAACTTAAAAAAAAATCACCACCACCCTGAAAACTTTGCGCACGACCTCTGCCCTCGGCTCTGCCACGCGGCCGGGGCTGGCGAGAGGGGCCGCTGCCCGGCGGGCGACCCCTGCGGGGGAAGGGGGAGCGGCCCGTGGCCCTGAGTGCGGCCTTGCCCCGACAGACCCCAGCGGGAGGGGCTGGCGGCTCCGAGCACAGAAAAATCGTCCTGGAGAAAATGGGTTCAGAAAGGCCTGGGTGGGGGACGAAGGGGGTGCAATAGGCACAGGCCGCTCCTTCCCCTCGAGGAAGCGCCTGGCACAGGTGCCACTGCAGACTAAAAAAAGAAAAGGAAAAAGTCAGTTTTGTTTTAAACGCCCCCTTCTCCGCTGTCCGCTCCCGTCTTCCAAGTGGCGCTGCGGCTGGACCGCTGGTTTACGGATTTTAAAAGAAATCAACAATTCTTTCCCTGCGACACCTCTGCAAGCCAGCTCAAGGCGAAACTTGAGTGTAACAGGTTCGGGGCAAAACGACAGTTGTTCTGAAATTTTTAATTTTAGAAAAAAATAAGAGCTTTTAAACATCTCAACTGTTTAAAAAAAAATAACATAGCAGAGAAAAAAACAACACCCAGAAGCCGTACATTTCATACACTTCAAATACAATAAGGAGCATTTGGGGAATCCCAGGGAGACGTTTTCTGCAAAGCTTGGGTTTAAAAGGTCACAAGTAATCTACAATTTTAAAAAGAAGAAGAAAGCACAACACCACATATAAAGAAATCTTCCAGAGAAGAAAGGCCAAGGCTCATTCGGCCTGGGGTCCCCATTCACAGCTTTTGGGGTTCTTGTCTTCACCAAGTTGCTGTTACAAGAGTCCACCCGGCACCTGCTGTTTCTGGCCTGTGGCCCCTCTTCAGAGCACCCCCAAGGCCACCAAAGGGGGCATTTGAACGACCTAAGGACGGATACCGAGAACCTAAGGGCCCTTGAAGCGAAGCTCGGTCTCTGCTTTCTCTGGAAGCAGAGGGGGAGGGAGAGACATCCCCTGGCGAGATGTTTACCGCTCTTTGAGGCACCAGGCCTCAGAGTTGTTCCCTTTCTTTCCTCCGTCTCCAGTTGGACAACCGCAGGCCCCTGGCCCCGGAACATCACACATCCAAACCAGCGCCCAGCACCCTTTTCAGGTGCCCGGCGAGCACAGCCTTACCTTGAACGGCCTTTTCCTGGTCGGTGCGGCTGGCCAGCGGGGCAGGCAAGCTCTGCGCGGCTCCCAGCAGCCGCATTTTGCACGGGCTCCTCCGGCCCAGGATGCTGTCGATGCAGTAAGAGGAGAGCAAAGTTGGAGATTTACTTTTGCACTCGGGCCTCTCGGAGCAGCCCTCCTCCTGGTACTGATTGCTCATGGCTGGGGTTTTTTTCCCTGGGCGCAGAGAAGCGGGCCGCTGGCTGCCTCTCGGGGCTGGTGGGATGGATGGGTGTGTGTTGGGGGGGTGGGGTTAGATGGCTGGTTATAATGGATACTGTTGCGATCTCTGTGCCTCTCTGCCTCGCTCGGTCGCTGGCTGCTGGCTCCCGCCCTGCCGGTGGCCGGAGCTCGCCCTCTCCGCGCTCAGGACAAGCTGTAACAAGTGTAGTGAGCTGCGGGCGCGGAGCTCTGGAGTGTCTCTTCTCCACGTGCTGAGAGGCGCCCTCTGATTGGCTCTCGCCAGAGGCCTGCGCCGGGCTGTGGGCTCCGCGCAAAACCCGGACTGGATTCCGGGAAGGCCGGCGGTGGAGGTGGGACAGCAGGCACGCACCCGAGCCAATTTTATTTTTATATTTTGTTTTTAACTAACAACTTTCTAACTAACAACTTCCTGGAGCGCCTCCTTTAACCCTTTAGGGCTAGCCCGAAGGTCTAGCTTATTCGGATGTCAGGCCTGTGGGTGCCACTCGGGCGACGTGCGCCCCTTCCACCAACCCGAGGACCTCACTCCCTCGGAGACAAGTCCTTGAGGCTCGGCTCGCGTTCAGAACGACTTGGCCCTTTTCAAAGCCAGTGTTGCGCTCCCAGGACAGCGCCTTGACCTCAGTGGCCCTCAGCCGCCGTCCTCTTTAGGCTGGACGGGCCTCCGAGGTGCCGGGGTGACGGACGCAAGCAACATCTGCAGTTGGGGCGTTCAGTTTTTTCTTGCGGCCCAACGCCTTGAGCTGTTAGTCTTCACCTTGAGCCCGGCGGTTGCGCTCTTGCTGGTAGCGTCCCTCAACGGCTCTCATCTCCGTCTTCAACTCTGGAAAAAGTCCCCTTAAAGACAGAGCTCTGCCAAAGGCGCGCGGCCTTCCCTAGAGCACCTACAGGGCAGAAAGGGACAGGCGAGTGTCGGCTGCGAGGACGGGCAGCTGGGGACAAGTCCTGGAGTCTCCCCCTTCTCCCCGGACGCGCTACCCTCTCCTCCCCACAAGTTAGCCTCAGTTAGGCCGTCACCCGGAGGCTGGACACTGTCAGATCACGCGCAGGGAGCGGAACCTGCCGGGAGCCCTGAGCGCTCCAGGGTGGGAGGGACCCAGGTTCGGCTTCAACCAAATCTCAACGCCTAAAATTCTGAACTCCCCCTGGCAAAGGCGAGAGAGCGAGCCTGAGGGAGAGCGCGTTTCTTCCCAAACAGCTCCCTGCATGTCCAGCGCTGAGAACCGAGACTCAGCTCCGACTGAAGTTGGGCCGAGCCCAGGCGAGGGGCTAGAACGGACGCCCTCCTTTCCTGGGTGCAGGGCCCAAGGGACAGCCAGGGGCCCCGACGCTGTCAGGGTGGGGGCGAGCGTGGTGGGTGGGAGAGGGGCCGGGGAGGGGGAATCCACGCCGGGTTTTCCTCTCTCAACCCCTTCAATGTGTCAAAGAGAAAAGCGTTTTACAAAGGATTATACTTGAATCACTTACAGTCAGTATTTAAAAATACAAGGAGGCATAACTGGGATTTTTTTTCCGGCCATAAACATCTGCCTAACTCTTGGATGTTGGTGGGTGGGTGGCAGACAGATCAGGCTGGCTTGGCAGGAGCATTCAAGGCACAACTGGAGGGGATGAAGGGTTAGGAACAGGCACGTTAATAATGTTAATACTAATGCGGATACTACTACTATTAAAGGCTAGAGGACAAGGAGCGCTCTGTGTGCGTGTGTGTGTGTGTGTGTGTGTGTGTGTGTGTGTCTGTCTGTCTGTCTGCCTGTCTCTGGCTTTTAGTCTGAGTCTCACCAGTTTTTCCTACACTTGGATGATGGGAGTGGGGGCGAAGGAGAACCCGAGCTCTCTCTGACATTGATTTTCTTTTAAGCACTCTGCTGTTCCAAGGCCCCTGGGATCTTCTCCTATCTTTCCTGCATTCTTCCTTCTCCATCCTCACCCATAGTTCTGTGTTAGTATACTGTCCTGTTCAGCTTTAAGCTAACATTCTGCGCGCTGATTCCGTCCTCCTTCCCTCCCTGGCCCGGAGAGCCCACTCTCCGCTTGCGGGTCTCGACGCAGCCGCAGCCGAGAGGCGGACAGCCCCGTCGGTCTCCTCCGAGCGAGCCTCCAGCCGCGAAGCCTCACGGGCGTCCTTGCGGCTGGTCACTAGGAGACACAGGGGCACTTTTCCCTCCTCAGCGGGCCCCGCGTCGGAAATCCACAAGACCCGGCTGCAGGTGGCTCCGTGACTTCAGAGTCACACTCCCGCACACGCAGGGAGTGGGCTGAAAATTAGTCCAAAGAAGATCATGTGAAAGAAAAAGAGACACAAACGCACAAATCATTTCTGAGAGCCTAACGGGGTTTCAAGTCTCTCGGTGGAAGATTTCTTAGCTTCCGTCCCCCTCCTCCCCCTTCTGCAGCTGTTCTCCTTTTTTTAAAAAAGAAGTCGGACTTTCTGCTGGGGTGTATTCTAATTTTAATCATCCACTGCCAAAGGGGAGGTTAACATAGAATTTCTGATTCTGACTTAATGACCCCTGGAATTAAATCTAATTCTATTAATGGAATAGAATGTCTTTCTTTGGGAAACCTGGTGAAAACACTAGCTTTGTTATTTTATCTTGTTTATTTTTGGTATTTTCTAATCAATCTTCCCAAGTGAGGACGCTATTGGGAAGGCACATGCATTCACTTCGGGGAGAAGGGCTCGACCCAGCTCCATTTACAGCCAGCAGCCCTGAAGTGATCTTTGTCACAATTCAATACCCAACTTCAAAATCTACAATTGGCTCTTGCTATTCCTGAAAGATTAAAAAAAAAAAAAAACCAGAAAACTTTTCTAACATACCCACGGGGAGACAATCTGCTGGCATCTCCACAGCGTCTAATCAGAAGATGGGTTTAAGATATATGTGTGTTATCCTACATGTTATTTTAGAAAACAACATGATGCCTCTAATATCTAAGAAGAATTTAATTGATTTGTTGAGTAGGTAGACTTTTCAGGACTGGGCTATAGGACTATGTATAAAAGAACTTTTAGTTTAGCCAATTTAATGTCTACTCTGCCAGTAAGATGACACTTCACTTTCTTTTCACCTCACTTTTTCCACTTTCTTTTACCCACTAATCAAAAGCAATTTCATTTTAGTAATAATATTATTCGCGATTGTACTTTGTTACGACTCCTGGCTCCTCTAATCTTTGGGGTCTGTAACTGTTGGTTTTCTTTTCCTGGGCTGCCTGGAAAACAATGGTTTGCAGTTCATCTGCTTTTAAAATCAATCAATCACTAAGATAAAAATGACAATTATGGCCGGAAGTGAGGGTCTGAAGTGTTCAGAACTGTTGTTTATGGTGAAAAATGAGGCTTGTCCCCAGGACTGGAAATAATAATTACCTAGAAGAGGCGAATGGAAGAAACCCCTTTCTTTTCTGTGGTGAGGACTAATTCTACATTGTAGTTTCAAAATTATATTTGCAAGAAATGCGGGATAAGGGGGTGGAAGTTAGCTGTTATTATCCAGGAAAAAAAAATGTTTGGAGGAGAGTTAACCTTGCACACTTTTCATTTGAGATGTTTTAATTTATTGTGCAATATACACATAGATAAATAAAGCTGTAATGGGCTTCCAGCCACTCCAGACGGCTCAGGTCCCCTTAAATTATGCTCAACCTCTTCAAAACATATATTTAAACAATAGAAATAAACTTCACTGGAGTCTGGTGACCAATTTGGAAGCCATTGGAAGGGAAGACAATAAGTCCTGATTACACTAGAGGATTCTCTGTGATGTGATATCCCCTTTGCCAAGTCATTTTGCTGTTTTATTTATTTAATTTCTTTTTTTAAAAAAAACAAACTTTCATTCATTTATGGTCTTCCGCAACCTGCTAATTTAACACTGGAGCGCGTTATTGCAGTGTTAGGAGGAGAGAAAGAGGGAGCGAAAACAACAATACTGCAATGATCCAAATGATACAGTAGAATTATAGCAATTATAGTTCTACTTGTGGAAGAAAACCTTGCTGAGATCAGGCAAACAAACTGAAGCCTTGTGAGGATAACAAGCGTTGGGATTGACAGCCGGTGCTGGGAAGAGCCGGTGGGCACAAAGAGAAATATTCGCCTCCCACCCCCCTCCGCCCCCAACTCCAACCAGTCAAGGTTAACCTCCTCAAATGCTGCTTTCAGAGTCTTATCCACTTCAGGGTATGCATTTTATGCACAAATCGAGGTCTCTCCTCCTGGAAGTCTGAAGATAGGAGGAAATGTATCATAATCCGTTAGTCTAGCACTTGCCCCTCGCCTTCTCGGCCCGCTGCTTGCCCTCCACTCCCTACCCCTGCCTCAGTTCTCCCCACGGCTGCTGGGATCTGTCTGTGGACCGGTGTTTGTTTGTTGATGTGTTTACAAAGGAGCACCCTGTGGAAAGGTCCAAAGGGACTGAGGACTTGAATTTCCAGGGAAGCCTCCTTGGCGTTTGCTCATCCTTCCCTCTTCGCTGTGTTGTCCGCCCGAGCCCGGGGTTCCACCATCAGGGCTCGGCTGGGAGAGGTTTGTTGGGAAGCAGTGCTTTGGGAAGCGTCCCGAGGACCAAGGCCGAGCCCTCAAGGTATGGACGTGTGGGTGTGATTACTGTGTTAGGACAACTCCCCTTATTTTCAAACTTCGCCACTTTCGGTTGCCCGTCAGCAGCCAGGGGAAACGGGTCGGGGGAGCGAGAACTAGAGAGAAAACAGCCCCACCCCCACCCCCGCCACTTCCAATCATCCACCCAGGCGGTCAACCGAGGCATTTTCCAGCCTGGCTCCAAGCACAAAGCCAGGCGAGATGGCCACAGCCTCACGTCTGCCCTCGGGGGGCGGTCCCCTCCCACGGGCGAGAAGCAAGTGGTTGGGCTGTCACCCCGAGTCCCTTGGCCGGAGCCCCCCATCTCCTGCCTAACCCACCCCCCAGGTTTCCAGAGCGGAGAGGGAAACGTCTTGGCTCCCTGTAATCATCACCACCTGGTTTCCTCTCTCCATCGCCGGACGGCGGGCCCCCGGGTGCGTCCAGGGTCGAGGCGTCCCCCGTGCAGCCGTTACTCTGTAGCTGCTGCTCCCGGCGCCCCGGGACGTGGTGGGGGCACGGGTAGGAGCTCGGGTCGCGAGCAGGCAGGGACCCGACGCCGGCGTCGGTTCCGAGGCCCCGCAGATCCCGGCTGTCGGCGTCCTCGCAGCCGAGCCCCCTCGCGCGCTCGGCTCGGCGCCACGGCCAGAGCGCGCCCCCTAGCGGGGGCTCGGGGCGGACCGGGCCCTCCCGCCGCAGCCTCTGGGGACTGAAGTTGGCAGATCCCCGTGATCCGGCAGGAATGAATGGGGGAAGAAAACAAAAGCCTTGGAAACATTTCCAAGTGTGCAATAAAAGACCCATCTGTACCTTTCTTCTCCAGCGCGTTCGTGGTTAATGTCCCCCCATGAGCGCGAGAGGGGAGATAATTGCTGGGTGGATTCTTGCTGGCGAACCTCAGGAAACACTGGCCCGAGAAGTGGAATAATTGGGGGTGGCGCTAAGGCAAGCGTGCAGAGGCTGCACCATCAGCCGGAAGGCTGAATCCGCTGTCTGTGGGGTGTTCGTGGAGGCCTGGCCGCCTGCGCCCTCAGTCCCTAGGGAGGGGTCATCTGAAGGTAGCTACTCTGATATTTCTTTCATTTGAAATCGGTCTCTGCAGCACTCCTACATTCTGGTTCTATGATACCCTCCCTCCCCACCTTCTGACTCTAGAATACCCCACCTTCGGATTCTAGGATTCTCCCTTTTTTGACTTGCTGATCCCCCACCTTCCCTCTCTGTGATTCCTCCACCTCCGACTCTAGGGTCCCCCATCTCTCACTTGATGACTGCCTACTTTGTGACTCCCCGGGAATCGGGCCACCGCCCTGCATCTCCCCCAGGCAGCTGAATCTTCGCATCAGAAAATCGTCGAAGCCCAGAGTCCAGCACTCTCCACTACTCACAAATCATCTCCTCCCTCTTGGTGTGGCCAGAAATGGAGAAAAGAGAAAGCAAGGTTCTTGTCCACCCTCTTTGACTGTTCTACCTGGAAAGGATGACTTTTCTTGAAGCTCTTAGAACCTCTGGTTAAAAAAAAAAAAAAAAAAAAAAAAAAAGTTACTGATGAAGCTTTTACAAAGATGAAAAATTCCCGGTTCAAATCGATCCATAACTTATTTCTTTTTCAATGAGTGTATTAATCCTAGCTCATCAGCCACAAAAACACAAATCGTGCTTCTTAAGACCTGCGTGTCTGCAGTCTCATGTCCTCAGCCCTGCAGGATTTTCAAGTCATACTAAGGTCACCAAAACGCGTACTAGGTAAGGCCTAGAAAGGAAGAGTCCAAAAATAGGAGTGATAGCTCTTTTAGAATCTCTTATTTTGCGATGTGTCTCGCTAATTGGGAAGTTCAACACGAGGCTTTCCCTGCCCATGAAAGGCTGGTATTTCAGAGTTGGGGGGAGCAGACGGAAGGGGTCTGTGGGAAGGGAGGCGTGGGTGTCCCGTATTTAATTAAGAGTTGCATTGTGTTGAAGGGAGGAGGGAAGATGCCGAGGCTGAACAGCGCTCTGTTCTCTTCATCACAAAGTAACCTGCAAGGAAAAAGAAAGAAAAAAAAGCCCGCAACTAAGACATAGCCGGTGGTTCTGGAATAGATACCATTAGAACCACAGTGCCTCTGGAATAAAGATATCCAATTTCCTGCCGCAAATCACTTACCCCATCAGAAAACACAAATAGCTGAACAGAAGGGGAAAAAATAGAGGAGGAGGACGAGGAAGAAAGGCCCCCGGAATAAAAATAAGTGCGCAGAAGGGCTTACATTCCACGCTCTGACAGGCGTCTCCTCCAAATCTGGGGCAGTTCCGTCCTCTCTCCAGAGGCCCCCCCTTCTGCCCCCCGACTTTCCAACGCACCCGGAATCCGTTTCGAGGCCACTCAGCGTCTTTGGGGGAAGGGGGGAGGCTCCCGAGCCGAGAGGAGGGCGACGATGGAGGAGAAAGGGGACCCTCGCGGCCCAGGGGCCTCTTGGGGCGGCTGAGGCAGGGCCGCGGGCACCGACGTGCCCGGGTCTACCCGGCGGGCGGGCAGGGCGTCCGCTGGGTCCGCTTGGCCTCGGCGGCCTGGGCTTCCTCGTCGGGAAGGAGGCGCCCCCACCCGGGGCTGGGGTAGCTGCTGGGGGCCCTGCGGTGGCCACGTGGGCGCCCCACGTCGTCGGGTCACCTCCCGGGACCCGGGCGCCGGGGGAGCAGAGCCAAGACCGCGCCCCCGCTGACCCCCGAGGGCGCCGAAGCTCCGGGAGGAGTGGCCGGACCCGGACGCCCGCGAGAGGGCGCGGCAGGGAGGTGGCCGGCGGGGAGGGGCGCAGAGTCACCTATATCCCCTGGAAAAGGACCGACGCCGAGAGTCGAGGCAGAAAAGGTGGCAGAAGGAGAGCTCATCAATCTGCTCAGATGCAAATGCACCGAAAGTCAGCCGAGGCAGTTTTCCTTGGGGGATTAAATGAGAAGATCCCAAAGAGATTTCTTTGAGTGGGAAATCGTGGGTTTCTCACACCCGCCTGACACGTTGTGTTGCGTGTGCCTCTGAACTTCACATTCCTTCCCGCACTTCAGACTTTGCGGCTCTTAGCACAGTTCCTGGCACCCAGGAGCAGCTTAGGACATCTTTCCTGAACCCGAGAATTGCACTGTGACTGTGGGAGTGTAGAAGGTATTTTAATGGGGAAATGGCGATTGGTTTCTCGTTCTCGTGGGGGTGGGCGCTCATCCCTGTCCCCTCTCTCACCCCTTTTTGATCCCGGCCTCATTCTCTTTCCTCAATCCCCGCTTTACTACCGTTGGGGGCCATTTCATTGTTTCTTACTCGCCCAGCCTAAGGTTTGCAAGGGACTCAGAAGAAATTAAAACCAATGTACTTTGCTCAGAGAATCCCACAAAGGCTGGAAGGAAAGGAGATTGAAGCCCAGAGTTCAAGTAAAATTTAGACCCAGGAGTGATTTTTACTTATTTCCTTTCATGGATAATGGAGAGTTGGCGTTATCTGTCACCGTATGTTCTCCCTAATAAATAGCTCCAAGTCTATAATCTAACAGGTGTAAAATTTCCCTTTTCTGAGAAACGAAGAGACCACCAACACTATCTTTTAAATAGTACAAATAGAAAATGCGGTTGTTGACAATTTCCACACCGGAGGATCAATTCCAGGCCAGCTCGCTCTTGTCGCTTGCTTTCTGTTACAGGCCTGGCTTTGGGGGTGGGGTGGTGTGTACCCCGCACTGGGAATTGTAAACAAAGATCAGCTGATTAGAATTCTGGGGCCCCAGGCAAAAATACCCAGAAAGGGCTTTTTACTCTTTGCCAACTGCGAAAGGGTCTGATCATCAAAGAAGATGCCAGACCTTTCTTTCACCCTCTTCCCTCTATCCCCTCCAGAAACGTGGCCCACTTAGGTTTTAGGCTTCACAGGGTGGGGAGGGAAAAGGGAGAGGAGAGAGTTGTTCAAAGACTCTCACGTCTCTGCGAGGCCCCGCTTGCTTTGGGCGCACGTTGAGTCGCTGTTTTCCTCTCCAGATGGGCCTTGTTTTTGGAGGGTTCATCTGCGTTTGTTTGTTTACAGGCACCTCTCCCACAACTCCCCCCCCCCCACCTTCCAAAGCATCCCATCTTCAGGATCGGCTCCCGCTGCAAAGAATGCAGAAAGATCTCATCTGGAAATGTTTCATCAAAGTCAGGAAGGGAAACTGGCCCAGGAAATGCTGCCCATTATGGACCAACCCTTGCCTGTTTCTCCTCACCCTCCTCCTTTCTTCTCCAGCTTTTGGGTTGAAGCATTTTGGTGTTATTTACATAAAGGAAACGACGTTAGAGTAACCTTTTTATTGCATTACACTAAAGGGAGATTGAGCTATAGCTTTGAAGATTGTGACATTCCAATGAGAGCTCTATTAAACTGCTTAACAACATTTTGAAGGCATCATTGGTATTGTCTGTAGTGGTAAGTGAAACAAAGGCTTTCATAGCACGTCGGGTTTAGTACTAAATATGATCATATTTAAGACTTTCAGCTATTAAATAGAAGAGAGGAGAAAGGGAGATGGTGAAGTAGTAAATGAGGGGGATGGAGGAGAGAAGACAGTCCTGAGAATAACAGCCGACACGTGCCAGACATTGTCCTAAGTGCTTTACACAATGATTGATTAATCCTAACGACTGCCCTAGGAGGGTGGTTCTATTATAATCCCTCTCTTACAGCTGAGGAAATGTAGGTACAGAAAGAGTGACCAGCTGGTCCCTGTTTTCACACTGAAAGCCCTGCAGATCCTTCATTCCCGGGCAAAGTAGGATGGTTGGTCACGCCAGGCACCGGAGGGAAGAGTTTGCCCAAGGTCACAGAGCTGCAGCCAGGATGTGAACCCTGGCGGTCAGACTCAAGTCAGCATCCCTTACCTCTGTGAATCTTGCCCATTTTACAGATGAGTAACTTGAGGGTCAGAGAGGGGTGAACTGACCTGTCCACAGTCACACAGCTTGCGGGGGCAGGCAGGAGACGACACTTGGGGACTTGTGAATCACGCCCCTTCTCTACTCTCAGCTACCTTCTATAAAAAGAGTTTTTGTAGAAAAGCAGGTAACTTTGAAAAATCTTAAAGGTAGAATGGAGAAAAAAAGAGAGTATCCAAGAGAAAGATGTATACCAGATTCAGACACCTAGATCATCACTTCCTGGCAGTATTAGAAAATGTAGGAAAAGGAGGTCACCTATATTGTAAACACAATTTATAATGAAGGACAATTTAAAAATTGCCATAAGCACACAAAGAAAATGATGTCATGGAACATGCGGCCATCGGGCAGGGAACACTTTAACTCTCTAAAGCATTTGGTGTATTGTTTCCATCCCTTAATTGTTCACTCACGATGATGACTGTTCTACCTCACACCATCCTCGAAACTGGCAGCCTCCCCGCAGTGTTCAGTGTTTTCAAACAGCTTCTCGTGGGCCCTTCGGACAAAACTCCCAGGACCAGTTCTACTCTGTGCGTGTAGTTTGTAAGCAGCTTGCAGAGCTGGGCATTGGCCAGGAAAGAATGCTGGCTCTCTTGGAACACAGCTCATTGTAAAAAAAAAAAATGCAACTTGACATCAATAAACATAGTCACCATTTGATGTATTTCTTATAGTTAGAGGTCATCTCTTGGCGAGGCTTCGCAGTTAGCAAAGTTGTGATTTGGCCCCGGCGCCTCTCAGAGCCCTGGCGGGCGTCCTGAATGCCGTAAGCTTATGCACAACTTCAGGGGAGAAAACATTTTGGAAATGACGAGAAAACTGTGAGGGAGTTGCAACCGTAAACAGCAAATGTGCTAAAGAGTGGAGACTTATGCAGAGCTAAAAGAGGGCAGGTGGAGCGCGTTCTCGGTTTGTTTGATGTGAAGAAAACATTGGGCTGACTGCATTCTGGCTGTGCAGACCTCTGCGTGCCTTGCTGATTGTTGTTGCTTTATTTAACACAAGCATCCGGGGCTGTATGAGGATCGGGGCTTGAAGAGCCAAAGGACTCAGAGAAAAAAGGTGAACAGCTGTGGTTCTTGCCAAATACAAAGCCTCAGTCTGTTGTTTCATCATTTCCCCATATTGGACATTTGTTATTTTAATTGTTGTTGTTTTTACAAATAACATTATAATGAAACCCCCTGTGCGCTTAACTATCCTTTTGCATTATTTCCTTTAATTTCTAAGAATGGGATTACTGATCAAAGAGTGTGAAGGTTTTCATGTCTGTTTTGAAATGTTGCCCGAAATTTCTCTAACCAGTTGAACCAATTTACTCCACAACTAGCAATATATGAATGTATCAGTTTTACTACAACCTTGCCAGCATTACATATTATAGCTTTTTTCCCCCTCAAAACTCATTTACTTCAATAGCTACGTCCTTGAATCTAGTTCTTCTAACTCCAGGCTGGGTAATATTCCTCCCTCACCCCAGCAGTTCTATCTCTTGCCCTTCTGAGTGGCTTAAACTACCAGTAAGATGGCAAGGATAAATGAGAAGAAAGGTCATCCTGAGGCAGTGCGTATCTGTCAAGCTTCGGAAGGTTTTTGAGGATGTCTGGGGGAGAATGTGCAGTGCGGAAGAACTTCGGCTCTGGAATCAGGGAGACCTGGCTTGGATCCCATTCCTTCTGCTTTCTGGCTATGTGGCCTGAGACAACCTAACTAACCTCTCAGGACTCAGTTTCCTCACCCGAAAGGCAGGAATAATAAAAGTACCTGCAGCATAGTGATACATCGCAGATGCTAAATAGAAGTTAGCTGATTCTCTGTGCTATATGGATACTGAAATACATATTATATATATATATATTTGAATACTCATATAATTTTTATGAACTATCGACGAGATTGGAATTGTTCCATTGAAAGGTACATACGGATTAAACTTTATAGATGTTGACAAAATGCCCTTTAAAAAGATCGTTCCTCTTTATACACCCACAAATACCATCGATAACTCTGGGTATTTTCAATCTTGTTAAATACTGTTAACTTGATGAACAAAACCTAATAGCTTATTGTTGTTTTTATGTGCGTTACTTTCATTATTAGTGAGGTCAAGTATTTTACGTGGCGATCGGCCAGTTGTATTTCCTCTCCTATGAATTGTCTGTTCTTGATTGCTTGTTAATGGGCACAGATTATTCTACCAGCAGTTAGTGTTTTAAATGTTTACTAGGGCTTTTTTTTTTTTTTTTTTTGCGGTACGCAGGCCTCTCACTGTTGTGGCCTCTCCCGTTGCGGAGCACAGGCTCCGGACGCGCAGGCTCAGCGGCCATGGCTCACGGGCCCAGCCCCTCCGCGGCATGTGGGATCTTCCCAGACCGGGGCACGAACCCATGTCCCCTGCATCGGCAGGCGGACTCCCAACCACTGTGCCACCAGGGAAGCCCTACTAGGGCTTTATGAAGAGCTGGCTTGAAGGTTACTGTGAGATTATCATTGGTCTTACTCTTTTCTTTTCTTTTTTTTTGGCCACATGGCTTGTGGGATCTCAGTTCCCCGACCAGGGATCGAAACCAGGCCCCCTGAAGCGGAAGCACCGAGTCCTAACCACTGGACCGCCAGGGAATTCCCTCATTGGTCTTACTCTGATTTCCTTTAGCTTCTAAGCATAATGGCTAGTGTTTCTTTTCATGAGTTTTATACAGCAGTGGTTCCTCTCTTTGTCTCTTAGGTGGTTTGTCTTGAAGGGACATGAGACAAAGGCTGCTAATTGTTTCCAAATATCCATTCTCCTGGTGGAGGATTGAAGACGGCTGCAAATTCCGTCACTCCCCACATAGAGAAGTGCAGTTTATTTCTCCTCCTCTTGAACTTGGACTGGCCCTTTGACTGCTTTGACCCATAGAAGGTGGGGCAGTGATGCTATGCCTAAGCTTTGAGAGGGTTTGGAAGCTTCTGCTCCGTGTTTTAGGCCATGCTGTTGGAGAGAGATCACGTGGAGTGGAGAGGCCATGAGACCATAATGAGAGGGAGAGGGGCCCACGTGTCCCAGCATCATGGTTGACTACAAATCTGTGTGACCAGCAGAAGAATTGCCCAGCTGAGACGACTCAACCCATAGACCCATGAGAGAGAACAAAATGATTATTGTTATTTTTACTTAGTTTTTGGTTGTTGTTATTTTAAGCCACTGTTTTAGGGCAGTTTACTAGGGAGAGAAAGCACTCCCTATGTCCTTTAGTAACCAAACACCGATTTTTACCTGGACACATTGGAGTGCAGCTGAAAGACCACATTTCTTGGCCTCTCTTTCAGGGAAGAGTGGCCAATTTGACTAAATTTTGGATAAGGACGTGTTGTTCCGTGTTTCTAGGAAGTCACCTTAAAAAAAAAAGGGGGCAGGCCCTTTTCTCCATTCCTCAAATTTGCTACCTGGAACGGATGTGATGGCTGGAGCTCTAGCAGCCAGACTGAACCATAACAACAAGAATCGCATCCTAGGGATGGCAGAATGGCTGGCTGGAAGGTACCTGGATCCCTGGCAACTTCATAGAGCTAGAATACTCCAGTCCTGAACCTCCTACTTCCACACATATTTTATATGGGTTGGAAAGAAACTTCTTATCTGATTTAAGCCATTGTCTTTTTTTTCTATTCTATGCAGCCGATAATCCTAAGTGACATAGGGCAAGTCCAAATTCCATTATGAAGCACGTTACCTTGCCCTTGCAATAGGGGCCTATGTCATGATGATTCATTTTCCTACTTTGTGGGAACCCTGCCTAAGGCTACAGTGGTGAGCAAAATTAGACACAGTTCCTACCCTCACACAGCTTACAGTTAAGCAAAGAATCACAAAGCCAATGGAAAACTGTAACTGAGGCAAGCCCTTGACAAACAGGTTCATGGTGCCAGGAGAGCCTATAACATGGCCTTTGCCGAATCACAGAGGTCCAGGTCTGGAAGTGATGTTTGAGCTGAGGTCTGAAAGGTAAGCTTCGGTGAACTCAGGGATAAGGGTACAGAAGAAGACCATTCCAGGCAGAGGTGACAGCACGTAGAGGAGCAACGGCAAGTACAATGGGGAAAAAAATGGTGCAGCTAGAGTGGGGAGATGAAGTGAGTTCCGTGTGCATGAGGCTGGAGAGCGTGGTAGATGAGAGAACTAGGAGGTCATGTTTCTGAGTCTGGTCTCTGTTTTAAGAGCAATGGGAAACATTGGAGGTTTTAAGCTGGTGAGCGGACAGTGGTCTAAAAGAGAAGATAGTAGCAGAGGGGATGGAGAGAAGTCAAAAGATCCAAGAGATATTTCTCATACCCACTCTTGTGCTTGGGTCCCTGTCTTCGGTTTTTATTTGTCATTGAGAAGTTGAATTGACCTCACTCCTTAATTGCTGGTGAAATCAGGCACATTTGTTAGGATATGGTTTGAAGTGCGTGTGACTCAGTTACAATAGTGGTTTAGACAAATTGGAAGCTTATTTCTTTTTCATATAAGAGTTGGAGCTCATATGGTGGCTCTACTCCAGGAAGTCATCAAGGTCCCAGTCTCCTGTCTTGCTGCTTTTTTGTCCCTAGGATGTTGCCTTCATCTGTATGACCCAGGTTGGCTCTCCTCAACATTGCAGCCAATGGGAAGGGGAAGGGGGAAGGAGAGATTGTGTCTCTTCCATTTGGGGGCATGGTTTAGGAGTCACATGCGTTGCTTCTTCTTCTATCTCAATGCCCAGAACTTAGACACATCATCACTTAGCTGCAAGGGAGGCTTGGAACTGTAATATTTATTCTGTATAGCTATATGCCTGGCTAAAACTAGAGAGTTCTAGTATTATAGGTTACTGGAGGAGAAAATACAGCTGTGAGGGGACTTCCCTGTGGTCCAATGGTTAGGACTCCATACTTCCACTGCGGGAGGCACAGGTTCGAACCCTGGTTGGGGGACTAAGATCTTGCATGCCGTGCGGCCAAAAACCAACCAAACAAACAAACAAACCAAACCAAACCAAAAAACCCCACCTGTAAGCCAGATCCAGCCACGCCCATTCATTTACATATGGTCTATGGCTGCTTTTGCACTATAAGGACCCTTGTTTCTGCAGCAAGTAGACAGTCTGAGATCCAAAAGAACTCCCGGTATCCTATTGGTGGTTGGCTGCTGGCCTGAAGTTTCCCCCAGGTCACCAGCACAAAGGACTGACTGCGGGACTGATAGTGGCAGCAAGGGCCCTGGAGAAACAGCGGGAGGAAAGATGGTCGCCGACAGGGCTCTAGATTCCACAGCAAGTGGGCAGGCTAGTGCCCCGAGGGCTCCCACTCTCCTGTGACCCCAGTACGTGTGCAAGCTGTAAGGGACCCCTGAGCACCAGCTTGCTGGCGGGTTTGGGGCCGGCAGGTGGAACGGGCCTCCCAAGGGCTGAAAAGGCTCTCCATTCCATAGCACGTGGGAGGCTGACAGTCGAAAGAGCCTCCAGTCCTCCAGCACACGTGCAGGTGGGTACCGTGGCAGGTGGGCGGGCTGGTGACCCGAAGGGTCCATGGCCCCAGCGCGAGGTCAGAGTGTGAGTGGAAGGTCCCCCGGGTTACCAGTGCACCGGAAGGATGGTGGCTGAAAGAGCTCACTCAAGAGCTCACGGGCAGGGTAATAGCTAGAGAGGCCCTAGGCTTCCCAGTACCGGACACCTGTACAGTTGCCAGAAGTGCTCTCTCCACTCAACATCACACGAGCAGGCTGATGGCTGCATAACCCTTTTTTCCCCAGCACCGCGGCAGGCTGGGGGACGAAATGACGTGGGGGAACCCTAGTGCGTGGCCAGGTTTCTGGCAGGAAGGGCTCTCGGGACACCAGGATGCCGGTACGATGGTAGCCGAGAGGGCTCCTGCTTCCTCGAAATGCGGCTGGTGTTGAAGGAACAAAGGGTCCTCGGCTTTAAAGCACGTGAGGCCAGTGCACAGCTCTGGGCAGGTTCCCCAGCACGCAGAGAGGCTGGGGCCCCGAATGGCTTGGAAACCACGCGGGGTGTCCAGTTGGAGACCGGAAGGCCCTCTGGGACACCAGGGCGCCGCAGGAAAGAATCTCCAGAAGGCATTTGTCTTCCACAGCACTCTGGAGGCCTGAGAGTGGAAGGCGTTTTAGTTCTCCCGTCTGCCGCAAACTGGGCTGCTGAAGGATCCACGGATTTCAGGCCGGCTGGTGGCCAGAAGGGCCTCGAATTGGTTCCGCAGTGATGACCAGTGGGTAGCCGGAAGGGAGCCGGACGCACCAGCAGGGAGGAAGGACAGTGGCCAAGAAGATTCTCCCTTCCTCAGCACGCGGGCAGGTTGTTAACCGGAAGAGCTCTTGGCTCCACTCTAAGGCAGGCCTGTAAGGTGGCCAGAAGGGATCTCATGTCCACAGCGTGTGGGCAGGCTGGAGACCGGTTAGCTCTCTGTTCCCCAGCCCAGGAGCAGGTTGGGGGATAGAATGACCAGTGGAACCCTAGTGGGCGGTCCTGTTTGTGACCGGGACAGTCCCTTCAACCAGTGCAGAGTAGGATGGTGGCCCGGAGGCTTCTGACTTCCAGAGAGGACATGCACATGCGGCCTGGGGCCAGAAGGGCTCTGGGCTCCCCACCGAGCAAGAACCGTAGGATGGCTAAAAGGACCTCGCTTTCCCGCAGCACGCAGGCAGGCCCACGGCTGGTGAGTCCTCTCCCCCATCACGCAGCAGTTAATATCACACTGCCGAATCTCAGCCGCCCGCCTTTGTTGGTGAGTCTCTCCTTTTTAGCTGCACGTTCTGTGCACTCAACCTAAAATAAGGTCTTGGACTTAGGTTTCCAAATGTCTAGGCAGAGAATGTCAAGTTCGATATTTTTAAAGCCTTGAGGACTTGTCAAATAGAGGGGAATGTTTCCTTGTTCTTGTTAAAGCGCCCTCTCCCTCTTTTCTCCATACACTGTGGATCAAAGTAAATAAGACAGAATTGGTTTTTAGCTTCATAGAGATTACAGTGTGCTGTGAAGACGTGAAACACAGATAACTAATTGGTATACCTGCGTTATGTATTGTGAGAGACAAGTACTTTGTGCTATGAAAATAAACAGCAGGGGACCCGACCTATTGTGAAGGTCAGAGAAGACTTTCTAGACGAAGTGTGAGACATGAGCTGGAATTATCAGCAATGTTATCTAGATCAGTAGTTCTTAAACTTCAGTGTGCATCAGAATCAGCCAGATCATTTGAAACACTCCGAGGGCTGGGCCTCACCCCAGAGTTTCTAATTCAGTACGTTTGGGGTGGAGCTGATTTGCAGTTCTAGCATGTTCCCAGGTGATACTGATGCTGCCAATTCAGGGACCACACTTTTTGAGAATCACTCATTTGAGCCATAAGTATCTCCCAACAGGTGTGCTGGGGCCCGGTGATGAACGTGGGTTACAGAGGCCAGCTGAGAAATTGCTGTCTTCAGCTCTCGGGGGCAGCCAGGCTTGGGGGCTGGGGCAGAACTCAAGGATGGTCGTCTTTAGCTGGGGATGGTCTTATTTATTCCCCCAGCGTGCTTTACAAACATTACACATGTCTACCAGGGTAGTGAAACAGTTTGGGAAAGACTGACCTGGTCAAAACGGGGAGAGGTGGGTGGTAAGTGTCAGGGAGAGAGAATTTGTCTGAGGGCCTTGCATCAGGAAAGAATGCTGCGTCTTCAAAAAACTGAGAGAAAGCCAGTGAAGTTGTAGAGGAGAATATTCAGGGAAAACGGTACTGAAAGTATTTAGAGGGTCAGCTCATAAAGGATTTGGAGGTCCTCTTGAAGGATGCAAAATAATGGGAAGCCACTGAGAAATTTTAATCAGGGTAATGGATTGGAAGGCTGCAGGTATGCATGTGGGAAGACCCATTAGGAAATGACTGCATAGTTACAGGTTGGAAATGGTGGTATGATTCAAGGTGGATAAAGTGAAGATGGAAGCATTAGAAAGATGTTTTGGAGGTAAATCAATAGAACTGGGTGATTATTGAATGTAGAGGTTGAAGGATAAGGCGGTGTCTGATCTGATTCTCAGATGTCTAGCTTGAAATAATAATTTTTTTTCCTGAGATAAACCACACTGGTGGTCAAATTTGGGAGAAAGAGCAGTTTTGGAGATGGTGCATATGAGATGTCCTTGTTTGTATCACTCAATTGGAGATGTTGGGCAGGAAGCTGGATATGTGGCGCTGGACCACAGAGGACGTATATGTTTAAGGGTGAACACAGAGGACATGTGATGTGTATGTCTGGACCTTAGTGGACACACAGATATGTAGTCTGGACCTCAGGACACGCAGGTGCGTGGAGCTCGGCATCAGAAAATGTCCAAATGGATATTGTTGGTGTGCAGAAAGATGGTCCCTGAAGCCGTGGTAGGTGTGTGGAACAGCGATTGCAAACTCCAGTGCCCATAGGGGCCAGGCAGGTAACATATGAGAATGTAGGCCACATGCATATTTTGTTTGAGTCAGTGACTGGGACTGTCTACTCCAGCTGTATATTGCCGTATCATAATTATAGGGATTTTTCAGCTGAGGCCAGGAATCTGGATTTTACCACAAAATGTCTTGGTTTTAAATGTTGGCTCAATTTAAAAAGTTGATCAGGGCCAAACAAAACACATGTATTGGAAGTGGCGCACCTCTGCCAGTTGATAGCTTCTACTGATGGCTGAGAAGGGAGGAGTGTCTAGGACCAAGCTGTGAGGAATGCTGTTGAATGAACAAATTCAAAAGTCTGGTAGAGAAGGATGGAGAGTGGCCAGAGAGGTTGAATCAGGAGGGCCCGGTGTCCTGGAAGTCAAGGCAAGTGGACGTTCAGTCTTCAGTGCTCTGTGGTGACCTAGGTCCCAATGCCTCTAGGATGCATGTAAAGAAACCACTAGCTAGATAATGCTTTAGGAAACGCCCATGGTGGAAAATGTTTGTGCCGTGATCCATTTCTCTTTAATCTAGAGGACAGAGCCTCAAGACTTTAACAACTTGTCTGAATTCACATGTAAAGCCTTATAAACACTGCCCTGAGTCCCTTTCCTTCTACTGTCCAAACCTCACTCACGTTATAATTTTAAAAGTCTTGTTTTAATCTGATGGACAGATCTTGTTTTAATCTCGGGTTGTAATTTTATTTGATCCAGAGAGATAGGAAATTCAATTCTCGTGAAACGGTCATTGTCAGGCCACAAAAAAACTGTAGGGTTTGTTTCCAAGGCCTCCTTTTGCTAGGAAAGTAAGCTTGAGTTAAAACTTAGAATAATAAGCTGAATGCTGTATCAAAGAGAGTCAGATCTCAATTCTCTTCCATAGGTTTCTATTATAGTTTACTAGAAAGAGCGCCTCTAGAGTAGGAATAAGAAGACTTACTGTCTGGTCTTATGCACATCAATGATCCTTGTCTTAGCTGTAAATAAGGATACTAATACCTCTGCTCACACTTATAGGGGTCTTGTTGTATGGATCCAAAAGAAGAAAAAAAAATCAAAGTACCTGAAAGTGATTTTAAAATGTTAGTGTCAATATGAAATATTGATATGAAGTATCAGTATGGTGTTGCCAAACGCAAGTTCGTGTGCTCAATGCACGGTGAGTCCAAACAAACTGAAGTGTCAGAGTTTGGAGCAGAGAAAGTTTATTGCAGGGCTGAGCAAGAACAGGTGGCTGGTGCTCAAAAAACCTGAACTCTCTGATGGTTTTGGGGGAGAAGTTTTCATAGGCAAAATTTGGGGTGAGGGCTCCAGGCTGTGTGACTTTCTTCTGATTGGTTGGTGGTGAGGTAACAGGGCGGTGCTCCAGGAATCCTATGCTCAGCCTGAGGTTACCATCCTCCCCCTGGGTGGGGGCCTTAGTTCCTGCAGAAGGACTCAGAGATATACTGCTGTGTATATTCCTTGAGGAGGAACCAGGATGCCGCCCCATCTCTGGTGCACTATTGTTTCTTAGCTGCTCCTCCTTTGTTCCTGCATTCCCTCACTTCCCTGATTAGCAACTGTTGGAATCTGCCCTTTGGAACTCAGGGAAGGTCTAGGAGGCTGAAGTCCTTTTCCTACAAACAAGAAATGGGGGACACATAAGGGCTTTTGTATCTAGGAAGGCCCCGCAGGGTCCTGCTTGGTTTCAATAGTATGGTTTATCAATATGAAGTTGAACTTCTGCTTTAGAAGTTGAGAAGGACCCTCAACACAGACATCCATAAATTATGTTACCCAATACTTGCTTACATATGCTACTGATGGGAAATAACTTAAATGGACTATATAATTTATCATCCAAACCAGAACTCTCTGAAGTGTGAAAAGGGGTGCTATTAATAGTTCTCCAGGACAACAGGCAAAAACCAGGACTGTCCAGGGTGCAGTGGGATTCATGATCACCCCAGGCATCGGTAAAATGTCCCTGGATATATAGTTTTCTCAGACGGTGTGATGACATCAGCTCTGTGTGTGCCAAATGCTTTTTTTTTTTTTTTTTTCCTAAAAACTCACTCACTTGGATATGCAGTAAGGACACCTCAGTTTCACAAACTGGAATCCTGGGCTAAGTGAAAGGAAAGAAAATAATAAGCACAAAATTTACCATCTCCAGCTCCCATCCTTGTTTCTAAACGGCATTTAGAAATTCATCAGAAGGATTTGCTTCCATCTAGCATTCTTAACCTCAACGAAGTAATTCAGTTTTTAACTCTTAGAGAATACTGTGGTGGTTGAAAAGCAGATTGGATAAGTCTTCACTGAGAGGAAGGGAAAATACTACATAATGGCATTAGCACGCTAAAGATGGTAGGTTCAGTAGCGTCATATCCCAGGCAAACTAATGTACAATGCATTTATATTCTCATGCAAGTAGATGAGATACAATGGCATGCATAGAATTTGAATGTTTCAAATGACTCATTTGGAGCCTGGCTTCAGCTCTAGCTAGCCCCCTTAGGCCCCAGTGATTGGGGGATTGGAAGGTGGGATTAACAGGACAATAATCTACATATGTTTTCATTTTATGAGTTTTTATCTTCTCAAATTTGAGGTGGGTTTCATACCTTTGTTAGAAGTCTTGCTGGAATGTGATTGAATGCCGGTGGCAGCTGGTGTATTAGGCGAAGACAGTGCTAAGATGGACATTTCTCCATAATCAGGTAAGTAGGCAAGCTGGCCTTTGTTCTCTGCAGAGTCTGAAGTGCTCTCGGCTCTGCAGCATCGCACATGAAAAGCCGCCCATCTGAACTGACAAAGAGATCTTTATTTCTCTTCCACAATGCACAGAGAAAAGGTAGAAAGAGAACTGGAATGTGAATTTATTTCTTTGGGAGTATGTGCTCTCAGTTTGAGCAAAGGAAATGCTAATGGAAGTTAGGTTCCCGCTTCGTTTCCTGTCTCACGTTGTTGTGTTATGATTTTGTGATGGGTCTGGGTCCAGAAGTGCAGCCTCACTCTCAGTGGCCTGGTGGAGCAGCGCAAAGAGCGGCTGCCTGGGAGGGAGGAGGGGTCTGCGCTCCCCTCCCCCAGCTCTGCTCCTGGCTAGAAGGAACGTGCCCCGAGCCAGGCTGGGCCAGAGTTTCCCCGATTGGAAAATCCACACGTAGAGAGATAATTGAGGACATAATACTGTGATTAACATGTTAAGCCTTTGAGTCGGTGGAAAGAAAGTTGCCGTCTAAATATTTATTTATTTTCAGGACCACAGTTCTGTGTTGTTCTGTATGTAGTGACCCCGCTGAATTCAATGCAGACATCTTGGGCACATTCAGATAATGACTTTGGGGTTGGCAAAATAGTATTGATTAGAGACACTATCACCATTTTATGTCAGTTTATTAACCAAATGGTAAAAACAATTCTTGTTTCACTGTGGTATTTTGAGCATTTTTCTGACTACTCTAATTTGGGGTCTCGGTAATGGCTCTATTCAGAGCAGTAGCATTTGTTTGGTTGCTTTGTTATGGGTCTTGCGTGGTGGTTGTTACGCCAAATGGTGGAGGACTATTTCCTGCTACTTGTCCAATTTGAAATTGATTTAAAGCCTCTAAGTCCATATTGGGAGAAACAGAATTCATTGGAACTCCTTTGTTCACTTTGATGAGCGAAATTCGCTATTAGCCTCTGGTCTTATTTTGGTTTAGAGATGTTTCACCTCAAATACCTGTAGCAGTTGAGGGAAACTCCTAGAACACGTGATCAAATAAAGACGATGAACATCCATTGGCAAAGCTGCATCTGGGCTGGGGAGTAGAGCAGGGCATCCTGGAGCCGGCATTTCCTGTACAGTGTTCATTCGTTTGACAAGTGGGTATTGAACTCATCCCTTGAATCGGGTATTTTCTAGGTTCTGGAAATGCAAGAGGGAAAGTTGGAGGATCCTGTTCAATGCAGGATTGTCACTTAAAACGCATCCCCTTCCTAACCCAGCCCTTGGTAGTGCTTTGGGACTCTTGAGCAGAGAGCATCAGTTTATGGGAAACACGGGAAGATTTAAAGCCTTTTGTCCTTCAGCCAAGATGTCTTTTTCTTTTGTATTTTAAGCATAGAACATTCAGCACAACACTAGCAAGAATCTAACTGGATACTGAGCTGTACACCTTTCTACCAGATGGCTCTTATCTTTGATATTATGTGCAGAAGGGTCAGAGTTAACCTCGGTGGTGTTCAGTTCAGTTCCTGGGGCTTCCAGTGTATCTTGCCTTCTTTGGAAGCCATTTCCTGCTGTTCTAATTCTGTATCTTGCCAAGTAGCAAAAGCGTGGAGAAAAACCCCGGAAGTAGCTTGTGGTGAAGTTGCAAGTTTTTTTGGCTCTTCTCCAAACACTCGTGAGCTTCATTTGTGTTCACGTATAAGAAAAGCCAACCCAGATCTCCTATGCTTTATTTAGCACTTAAACTTTAATTGCAGGGTATAAATGATACCATTAGGAACCGATATCAATACTAATGCCACCTATATTATTATTTACTCGGTTGAAAACTAAGCTCGTTGAAATATATTTATTAACACTGCACTCTAGAACTACACATTTAAAGCTTAAATCTCTGGCTGTTCATGAATTCTCAGCATACTACAGTGTCGGGACTTCTTAGCTCGAGATAAATTCGTTATGAAAATGGAGAGATGAAGTGTGTTAGGGAATTTTTTTCTCAGGTAACAAATACAAGGTGGTTTATTTAGAGGATTAAGCACCCCTTGTGGAATTTAAGCGTCTTTAGCCAACAAAGAGTTAAATTCAGCATTCACGATGTATAAACTTTGCTCCTTAGCATTAAAATGTACCTTATTCATCCCTTAGATTTCTCTTTCAACCATGGCTATTGTTTGTCACTAACAGCTAGCTTTTGTGAAGTTAATAAATGTGCATAATAAGGACATAAAGGTATGGAGAAGTAATACTGTAATCCTTTTGTTTGGATAATCAGTCTAATGTATGCAAATTAAACCTTATTAGTAGTAGGGTTTTGTGTCTGCTTATCAAAATGTGCCATTTTCATGAAAATTGGAAGTCCATTATATAAAGTTATTATTAACAATCATTTAGGAATTATATACGGTATGCAAATTAAAGTTGATTACAACTAATTAAGGGCTTTCTTTGTTATTTGACCTTGTCTGCTTTTTATGTAAATATGTTTCTTTTGGTCTGGCATATTTTTAGACTCAGAAAAGTATATTAAGACAAGTTACATTATGTATTTTTTAATATATCTTTGTGTTGCCATTGTCTATGCCCCTCATTTTGCAGAGGCACACATGATATGTAGAGCCGTACATCTTGCTGTTTGGGGATGGTTCTGCAGGTGACTAGAATTTCAGAAATAGAAAACAATCAAATTTCCAAGTCTCTTCAATAAGTTTAATGGAATATGAGCACAAATCCAGTATAACATATAAACAGTCTTCATGCCAGAATGCCCTTTTTTCCACTATTTATTGACTACAGTGAGCCTTGGGTTGCAGATTTCCAAATGGAGCTAAGTAATAAATGATTATTGCTTGCTTACAAGGTGCCCTGCAAAACCTAATTGTTATCCATGAAAGCATTCAGCTAAAGATAAGTGACTTCACCACAGAAGGTGTAACAGGTCCACTACCATTGGCCTTTAGGAAGAACTGTGTGCTCTATGCGAAGACAGGGGAAGAATTTTCTTAGCGGGCAAAGAGGAAACATTTGAAATGAGACCTTTTAGCACTTATTAAGTTATATTTTTCCTTCAGTGCAATTGTTCTAGTCTTCTGTGAACAAAGAAGCTTGATACAGTGTCTGGAGGAAAGGATGCTGGGGCACTACGTTTACGTGCATGATAGAAAAGACTTGTTAATCAATAGTGTTTCATTTGCTTTAAAGTATATGGGTAGAAAAAGGAATGGGGAAGATAAACAGACCAAGAAAAGAGACCAGAATATTGCACAAATGGAGAAAAACAAATAGTACCTAGATAGTTAAAAGAGGCAAACTACTTAAAACTCTTTAAAAGAGAAATTAAGAGCCAGATCATTGTTGAATTCATCCAAATTTTGAATATTTTCTTTTTCTTCCTTTGCTTTGAACACCAACAGTTTAATCTTTGAAAAATGTCATTCGACCTCTCTCATAAAGGGATTGAAAATAAACTTATTCTTGAAAAATAATATACAAACAGAAAACTGCACATATCCTAAATGTACTGCTTGTTAAGTTTTCACAGATTCAACACTCTGATGTCACCAGGACTCAGATCAAGGAAAAAGTATATTAACAGTACTACAACAGCCCTCACCTTTTTCATAAACCAGGTGACAGTATATGTATGGATCTGTTTCTGGCCTCTCTTGGGGAGAAGTGACATCTCTTCAATATCCAGTCCTTCAATCTATGAACATGGTATGTCTTCTATTAAGGGAAGCTTTATGATTCAATAGCCACCCTGGAAAATGCAGGGAAATCAAGAAGAACGAGACTAAGTTCGTACATTTCTCTGGGATTTTGAGGGCCCCTGCACGGAGTAATGTCCCACTTCACCACGTTATCTAGGAAGGATGTGGATATGCTGCTGGGCTTCATGGAGTGGATAAAGCTTGCATGTGGTGTCTCCTGTTTTCTAGTCGCCATACACTTTCATCATCCTTCTCACGGCAGGTGTTTGATGTCTTCCTCCTTTCCAGAGGGCATTGGCCAGCATTTCTTGCCACTTTTGCTGTAGTTCCTCTGCTGAGAGTTTTTCATGTAACACAGAGCATAGAGCTGTTGGTAGCGTTCCACTTTAGGTGCATGGCTCTTAGTGAACATTTTCTTTTCTTTTCTGTTTAAAGAGAAGCAAAATTTGTCCTTCTCAGTGTCAAAATGTGCCATGCTAAAACGTATAAACCACAACTCGGTTTTTATGTTTCTAGAGACCAAGGCTTTCTTATAGTTCCAGACTTTTTTCTTTCCCCTCAGCAAGATGTCGAACATTGGAATTCCTGTCTCCACAGGAGAGAAGAAAAAGTCCTCATTTGCACCATGGTTCAGTAGGTACAAATGGAGAAACGATCTCATGATACTGTCCTCACAGATAATACAGGCTGTGTCTGAATCGTACCATAAGAAAGGTGCTGCCGTGGGTGCAGCTTTCCGCCTTCTAAGAAGATCCTTTGCTCTTGCGGGAGTTGCTGGGTGTGCCTGGAGAAGCTCCAAAAAGGTTAGTAAGTGCCTGTGGAAGCAAGAGAGGGAAGATTGAAAGAGAACCCAGGAAATTCTCACAATGGTGCACGGAAAAGGAGCAAACGCCAAGTCTCTAGCGTGTCTTCAGAACAATGAAGAGAAACATAAACACAAGGAGCAGGGTGGGTGACGCCCACTGCTGTCACGTGACTGGCTATGCAATCCGCACTTCCTTTCCCACCGGCTGACTGCCTCTGAGCCTGGGAATGGGAGAAAGGGACGCAGAACACCCCTCACCTGGTCTTCGGGGAATGGGAAAAATGGGCTGGGCTGACTACTGTTGAGCTTTTAAGAGCCCCTAAGAACAGGGTCCCTCAAGTCACCATTTTGCTTTAGAAGGTTTGTTATTTTACATTTCTCAAAATAACATGGTAAAATTAGAGGCAACACAAACAAGATTCAAGCTATGCGAGTCTTTTAATTCAGGCAGAATTTAATGTGTAATTAAAATTAATTATACCATAATGGAATTGTAGACACATGATTATTGCATCATCTTCCTTGCAGACACGCATCTTTGCTTCGCCTCACTCTGGCTTCTCAGGTTGAGGAGCATGCTGAGAGGCAGAGCCAATGGAATCCGACTGCATTTTGCAGGATGTGTCTGTTACAAGGTCCTTGTGGAAGTTAATTTTTGCTAGTGCTCATTTCAGAAGTGTTTGAAATATGCCCAAATGTAATGGCCTTGAAAAAAATCCTGCGTTTTAGTTTGCTTGGAGAAAAAGTCAGCCTTAAAATATCTCCATTAGTAGCTGAAAGCATTTGTGTGTGTTGATCTCAAGTTTAGGATATCAACTGAGTGTTAGTGTAGTGTTTGTGAATTGTGTGTGAAGTGTTTGGACTGTGTGGGAAGGTAAAAAGAATTT
Source organism: Aethalodelphis obliquidens (assembly GCF_003676395.1). NCBI lineage: Eukaryota > Metazoa > Chordata > Mammalia > Artiodactyla > Delphinidae > Aethalodelphis > Aethalodelphis obliquidens. Next base: position 1,166,468 of record NW_020838051.1, on the reverse strand, counting down.
ATTTCTCAGTTATAAATTCAAAATATGGGAGGGAGTCTGGAAATGGTTTAGAATAGGCCACTTTCTAAATTAGAGGGGAAGATGGGGCTAAACCTACGCGTGGAAGTTGAGTCTCTTGTTAGAAAAAGAAATCCAAGGAAGGAAATCCCTTTATATACTATAGTATATTATTTAAATATATAACAAATACAGCAAGTTCGAATCAGTACTTCAGCCTGCATAATTAGACCTAGAGAGAGAGTTTTCTTAGCTTCAGTTTTCTTGGCTGTGATTTCAACACTAAAAGGAAATATTTCTCAAATATGAGTAAATTACAGTTCCTTTAATTATATGATTAATTAATTTTATACTTTTATTATGGAGCTTTTCAGACAAACATATCCAGACCCTTTTAAGAGAAAAAAAGTCTCTTGGACTGTAGTGTTAAATTATTTTTGTTATATGCTAACATAACATCAGTTATAAGTCCTGCTTTTTGCTCTTATAAGGCCAAATCAAGCAACATATATGAAACACTAGCAAAGTATACCCACAACAGTTAAATTAACAATATTAATTAATTTTAAAAAGTACTTATTTATTTATTTGTCTGCACAGGGTCTTTGTTGCCACATGCAGGATCTTCACTGCCGTATGCAGGATCTTTAGTTGCGGCATGCAGGATCTAGTTCCCTGACTAGGGATCGAACCTGGGCCCCCTGCCTTGGGAGCGTGGAGTCTTAACCACTGGACCACCAGGGAAGTCCCACACAATATTAATTTAAAGTAAAGGGTGATGTTGCTTTTCTGAAGCTACTTTTTAAGCCTACCTATATTCTTTTTTCACTAGGTCACAATTCAAGCGGTCTTACCTCTGGTCGAAATGATTATAAATTCATCTGAAAACTAGCACACAGAAATAGGAGAATAGCCTTCCATTATAAGGCAGTCCAGGTGACCCAGGACATCAGTTAAGATGACTATGTAAATAAAGAATCAGCAAATTTTTTCCACAAAGGACCTGATAATAAATATTTTGAGCTTTGAGGGCCATACAGTCTTTGACAACTACTCAGCAACTGTCATTGGATCGTGAAATTGGTCATAGACAACATGTAAGTGAATGGGCGTGGCCGTGTTCCAATAAAACTTTATTTACTAAAATGGGTAGAGGGTGGATTTGGCCATAGGATATAGTTTGCCAACCCCTGACTTAAATGAAAATACAGGGTTAAAAATTCTGGGAGATATCTTTGTAGACCCTGTCAACTAAAAAAAAAAATTCACAACCAAAGTTGAGAGTTACGCTTTTATGCGGCAGGAATTTTTAGGACTTCAAGCCTGGGAGGCAGCATCTCAAGTAGCCCTGAGAGACCTTCTCCGAGGAGGCGAGGGGGGAGCTAGGATATATAGGAGTTTTATAACAAAGGGCAGGTAGTAGGAACAAAAGATTACTGTTAATAAAAGAAATCTAGATGTCTCAAGGAATTTAGTGCTTTTCTATGTATGGGAAGATGCAAGAGTCTGGGCTCACTAAAATCGTTCCTTTGATATGCACCTCAGCTACCTGGGGCCAGTATCCTGAGAAACTCTTATCCTGGGTTCCCTCAGGGCTCACCGTCCTTGGGAGTGGCTGCAGTCTGATGGCTGCTAGATGGCAGGTGTTTTTGTTTCCTTCCTGAGTTCCCTCAGAGCTCACCAGCTCACCATAGGCTGGTGGCTGCAATCTCGGGTGACTGTGACATCCTTTGTTTACTGATACGACAGGGAGTATTCCATTTCTCAACCCCTATTTGAAAAACAATCTATCCCCCAGATTTCTGGGATTTGATGTAAGTGTGAGTGTGTGTGTGTGTGTGTGTGTGTGTGTATTTAGATTTTCAAAAGCTCCACAAGTAAAACATTCTTATTTTGATAAGTGAAACAATTCATAGGTACATAAAGCAAATGTTATTAATCTTTTCCTCTACCTCCTCTATTCAGATAAACAATATTAATAGCTTAATTCACAATGAACACTTTTCTTCATGGTTGGACATATCTATAGAAATGTATATGTAGTCCCCATTCCACTCATTGATGGGTCTCTTCTATATGTGTTTCTTAGCATTAAAAAAAAAAACAAAAACAAAAACAAACAAAAAAAACAAATAATGTGTCACCTCTCCATCCAGGCCAGTGGACGTAGATCTGCTTATTCTCTTCAGTTTTTATTGTGAAAGGTGACATAATGGTAATGAATACCTATATAACCTTCACCCAGATTCAGTTACTGTTAACGTTTTACTATATCTGTGTTCATGCTCCCCTTCCCCCATTTATCAGGACGTGCCATGTAAAGTTGCCAATACTCAACTGCCACATACAAAAATGGCAGTTGGGTAACAGTGTAACCTAATATTTTTTTCTGAATCATTTGAGACAGAGTAAATTGGACATTTTTCTAGGAAAATAAGTACCTTCTCATACATACCCACAAGACCATTATCATACCTTAAAAAATCAACAATTCTATTTTATCTTCCTATATCCAGTTTATGTTCAAATTTCCCTAATTGTGCCTGAAATATCCTTATAGCTACCTTTTTAGAACCAGAATCCAATAAGTTTACACATTACAGTTTTAGTTTTTTGCCTTTTTAGTCTCTTTTAATTTAGAATAGTTCCCTACCTTCCCCCCCACTTCCTTTTTTTTAAAATTAATTAATTAATTTATTTTTGGCTGTGTTGGGTCTTCGTTGCTGTGTGCGGGCTTTCTCTAGTTGCGGCGAGGGGGGCCTGTTCTTCGTTGTGGTGCACGGGCTTCTCTTTGTGGTGGCTTCTCTTGTTGCAGAGCACTGGCTCTAGGTGTGCGGGCTTCAGTAGTTGTGGCTCGTGGGCTCAGTAGTTGTGGCTCGTGGGCTCCAGAGTGCAGGCTTAGTAGTTGTGGCACACGGGCTTAGTTGCTCTGAGGCATGTGGGATCCTCCTGGACCAGGGCTCGAACCCGTGTCCCCTGCATTGGCAGGCGGACTCTTAACCACTGTGCCACCAGGGAGGTCCCTCCCCTTTAATCTTAACCTTTGGAAGAGATCAGTTCAGTTGTCTTGTAGAATATCCCACATTTTATATTTGTCTGATTATTTCCTCAGGGTGGTGTTTAACTCGTTCCTCTAGTCTATTTGTTTCCTGGAATTTGGCAAAACGTTTGGCAATGGCAAGTAGAAAAAAAAACTTCCATATTTGGTAAGAATAGTTTGTAGATGATTCTGTGTACTTCTGTTGTATAACATCAGACTGTTCTACTCCAAGTAATTTGACGATTTGGTTAAGGTAGTGACTACCAGATTTCTTCATTGTAAAGGTCTGCTTTTTCCTTAGCATTCTTTTAAAATAAGTGTAATGTTAATTACATTGTATTGCCTGGTTATATGGATAAATGAACTATAGTTTATTCAAACTATTCCTTTGTTGGTGGAGATTCAATTTGTTGCCATTGTTTTGCTATTGAAATGTCCCAATGAGCATTCTTGCTTGTACTCAAGTATTCTTAAGTATTGGTGCTTTAATTTTCTCTTTTTTTTTTTTTTTTTCTTTTTTTTTTTTCCGGACGCACAGGCTCAGCGGCCATGGCTCACGGGCCCAGCCGCTCCGCGGCATGTGGGATCTTCCCGGACCGGGGCACGAACCCGTGTCCCCTGCATCGGCAGGCGGACTCTCAACCACTGCGCCACCAGGGAAGCCCTGGTGCTTTAATTTTCAAGGAATAGATTCCCCAATGGGAAAAGAGGCATGTATATTTTTAATTTTGACATTTATTTATTTGGCATTTACTTATTGTTATTTATTTGATATTTTAAAAATTTGACATTACAAACTTTCCAAAAAGTTTGTCACATACTTCTACCAACAGTATACAAGAATGCTTGTTTCCCCAGATCTTCAACCTCGCTAGATATAAATGCCTTTTAATCTCCACCCGCCCCATCTGATGGGTAAAAACTGGTATTTTATTTTGCATTTCTTTGACTACTAATGAGACTGTACAACCTATTACATAATTCATCATTTTCGGCTATTTAGATTTCTTCTTCTATTCCTATTCTTTGCCCGTTTCTCCCAATATTTCACCTTGTTTATGGTCTCTTTTGCCATGCAGAAAGTTAAGATTTAAAAAATGACTTAAGTGTATGTCTGTCTTTTTTTTTTTTATGGTTCCTGGGTTACCTATCTTGCTTCAGAAGGTTTCCCCCACTCTAAGATAATATAAGCTTTTCTAAATTTTCTTTTATTCTTATTCTGATTTGTATTTATTACATGGTATGTGGTAAAGATCTAGTTTTGCTTCTGTTTGGATAGTTAGCAATTATGTCAGCACCATATATTGAATAATCCAACCTTTTGACAAAGATTTGAAATTCCACCTTTGTGGAATTTTTGTTCACGTGCCGAGTTCTCATATATCTTTGGATCTATTTCTGAACTCTCCATTCTACTCCACTGATCTATGTATTTATTCCTGTAATAATACTAGACTATTTTTGTTTTAGTATTTTTACAGTAATTTTTAATATTGAGTAAGATAAGTCTTCACTATTTTTTCCCTTAAAAATGTCCTCGCATGGGCTTCCCTGGTGGCGCAGTGGTTGAGAGTCCGCCTGCTGATGCAGGGGACACGGGTTCGTGCCCCGGTCCGGGAAGATCCCACATGCCGCGGAGCGGCTGGGCCCGTGACCCATGGCCGCTGAGCCTGCGCGTCCGGAGCCTGTGCTCCACAACGGGAGAGGCCACAACAGTGAGAGGCCCGCGTACCGCAAAAAAACAAAAAAACAAAAAAAAAAAACCATAAAAAATGTCCTGCCAGTCAGTTTGCAGCCATTTATTCTTCCATATGAGCTTTTAAATCATTTTCCCCTATTCCCAACCCAGTCCCTTAGGATTCTGGTTGGCATTCTATTAAATGTATACACAAATGTATATAAAAGGTTTATATATGTACATATGTATAATAAATTGGGGAGGAATTAACTTTTAAATGATGAGATAAGTATGTATATGTGTTTAGGTGTGTATATATATATATATATAAATGTATATTGTATGTATGTATATATAATATATTCAGGAAGGATTAGTATATTAATGGTAAGCCACATGATGTGGAAATGATAGCAGAAGAGACTTGATCTTGGTTAATTTCTTGCCAAAAATACTCTCCTCTCACCAACGATGCCCAAAACTTTCAAAAATTTAGAGTTTTATTCCAGAAGACAAAATTAAAAGATTTTGCCTGTCATTGGATTACAGTTTTTTTCCTTCCCTCCCTCTTTCCTCCCTCCCTCCCTCCCTCCCTCCATCCCTTTCCTCCTTCCTTCCAGTTTTATTGAGATATAATTGATGCACAGCACTGTGTAAGTTTAAGGTGTACAGAATAATGAGTTGACTTACCTACATCATGAAATGATTACCACAGTAAATTTAGTGAACCTCCATCTCATACAGATACAAAATTAAAGAACTAGGACAATTTTTCCTTTGTGATGAGAACTCCTAGGATTCACTCTTAACAGCTTTCATATATAACATACAGCAGTATTAATTATATTTATTATGTTGTATATTATATCCCTAGTACTTATTTATCTTATATCTGGAAGTTTGTGCCTTTTGACTGCCTTCATCCACTTCCTCCTCCCTCCACCCCCTGGAATGCAGTTTTCTTTCGAATTGTAAAGGTAAAGTGTTTTTCTGCATGCTATGGGAATAAAAGTGTATTCCTGTAATGTGTCAGTAATGTATTCCCAGGTGTGCTTGAAAACTTGTCTAGATACTATTAATGTCTGAGTAAATCCATTTCCATCTGTCACACTATAATGTATCCTCTCTGTGTCGCCCTCAATATACAAATACTCATTTTCTCGTTTCAAGTGGGAGACTTTTAGCATGGGTCAAATACCATTACACTGAACTCTGCAGGTGTGTCAGATGCTCCCTGTACCATTTGGTGTGCAGATCAGAATTGCCTTCCCAGCTCACATACCCTGTTGCTCAGAGGTCAAGGGCTGGGGACACCACGGCATGGATGCAGGACCGTCTCAGGGAGCCAGGATTTCTGTCATCATCAGCAGGGCTTCTCTGGCTGCAGCTTTTCCAATTCCAGCTGCTTGACCATCACGGCCATTGACGTTGAATAAAGTACGCAGAAGCCTTGGCAAGTTAGCAAGGGTCGGTCAAGCTGGATTTGTCAGAAAGAGATATGAATGTTTTATTTGTAAAAGATATAGATATCCAATACGGGGGAAAGCCAAGGACTCTGGGCCCCCAGTACCTGGATCTGAATCTCAGCTCCTCCACTCCCTTGGCAGTGCCAGCTTGGATGTGTGACTTAAACCAGTCAGTGCCTCAGTCTCCTCATCTGTAAAGTGGGGGTTAAAGTGGTGCTGAAATCATAGGGCTGTTGTGAGGATTCAATGACCTGATATATGTAATGCATTTGAAACTGTGCCTGTCACACAATGAGTCCTCTTTAAGTGTTTGCTATATTTTTATTATTAGTTCCTTGAGGGAGAAATTGATCAGAGTCTGGGATTATAAAGGAAAAGGCAGGAAGGAGGCAGGCTGTGAAGGTCTCAGGTAGGTAGACAGATTTAGAATAGGCTTCTCTTCCAAGAGAGAGCTAGGAAAAAAAAGCAAGGAACTGGGATAGAAGTACCTTTCTATGGGTGACTGTGGGGGTTAGGGAAGAACTGCAATGCCCAGAGCTGTGTGTGTTCGGTTTTTACCATAGTCACTCTGCATCCTGGGTCAGGAGCAGCATAACCAATTCCAGACCTCACCTGCTGATGGTCCCGATGCCCCCTATGTATCTCCAGCCCCAGCCAGCGTTGGAGGAGTTACTGGCTGAGTTATTCAAAGTGGAGGACATCAGTGGGCTGACCTGGGCTTTGTATGGCAGAATAGAAATCAATCTTCTCTTTCTCCTCCTCCTCTTCCTTTTTTTTTAATGGAAAATTTTAAGCACACCTAGAAGTAGAGAAGCTAGCATTATTAATAGATTTATGCTTCTCTTTATACATATATAAGTTGTAGTCTCATGTCAGTATCAGTAGCCAATTTACTTATTTTTTTTTTAAAGTAAATTTATTTTTGGCTGAGTTGGGTCTTCGTTGCTGCACGTGGGCTTTCTCTAGTTGTGGCGAGCGGGGGCTACTCTTCGTTGTGGTGCGTGGGCTTCTCATTGTGGTGGCTTCTCTTGTTGCGGAGCACGGGCTCTAGGTGCGTGGGCTTCAGTAGTTGTGACAGGCAGGCTCAGTAGTTGTGGCTTGCGGGCTCTAGAGCGCAGGCTCAGTAGTTGTGGCACACGGGCTTAGTGGCTCTGCGGCACGTGGGATCTTCCTGGACCAGGGCTTGAACCCGTGTCCCCTGCATTGGCAGGAGGATTCTCAACCACTGCGCCGCCAGGGAAGCCCAATTTACTTATTTTTAAATTAAAAAATTTTTTTAACTGTGGTAAAGTATACATAACATAAAATATATCATCTTAACTATTTTCTTCTTGAAGTATAGTTGATTTACAATGTTGTGTTAATTTCTGCTGTACAGCAAAGTGACTCAGTTATACATATATATACATTCTTTTTTATATTCCTTTTCATTATGGTTTATCCCAGGACATTGAATATTGTTCCCTGTGCTATACGGTAGGACCTTGTTGTCCATCCATTCTATATGTAATAGTTTGCATCTACTAACCCCAAACTCCCCCTCCATCTCTCCCCTACACCCCCCAGCCCTGGCAACCACAAGTCTGTTCTCTATGTCTGTGAGTCTGTTTCTGCTTCGTAGATAGGTTCATTGGTGTCATATTTTAGATTTTACATATAAGTGATATATGGTATTTGTCTTTCTCTTTCTGATTTACTTCACTTAGTATGACAATCTCTAGTTGCATCCATGTTGCTGCAAATGGCATTATTTAGTTCTTTTTTATGGCTGAGTAGTATTCCATTTGTATATATGTACCATATCTTCTTTATCCACTCATCTGTTGATGGACATTTAGGTTGCATCCATGTCTTGGCTATTGTGAATAGTGCTGCTATGAACATAGGGGTGAATGTATCTTTTTGAATTATAGTTTTGTCTGGATATATGCCCAGGAGTGGGATTTCTGGATCATATGGTAATTCTAATTTTAGTTTTCTAAGAAACCTCCATACATCTTAACTATTTTTAAGTGTACAGTTCAATAGTATTAAGTACATTCACACTGTTATGCAAGTAATCTCCAGAACTCTTTTCATCTTGCCAAACTAGAACTCTCAATCCATTAAACAATAACTCCCGTTTTTCCCCTTGCCCCAGCCCCTGGTAACTACCCTTCTACTTTTGGTCTCTTTGAATTTGACTACTCTAGGTACCTCATATAAGTGGAATCATACAGTATTTGTCTTTTTGTGACTGGTTTATTTCATTTAACATCATGTCCTCAGGGTTCATCCATGTTGTAACACGTGTCAGAATTTCCTTCCCTTTTAAGGCTGAAAAGTATTCCATTGTATGTATATACCACAGTTGGTTTATCTTTTGATCCCTTGGTGGACACTTGGGTTACTTCCTCCTTTCGGCTGTTGTGAATGATGCCACTATGGACATGGGTATACAGGTGCTTCTTTGTGACCCTGCTTTCAGTAGCCAATTTACTTTTGTATTTTGCTTTAGAGTTACAGTTAAAAAAAAAAATCTTAGCTCATACGGATAGTTTCAAAGGTAATAAGTTGCAAATGGTAATAGTTTGTAATAGCTTGCCATAGAGTGTTATGACTCATCTCAATGTCAACTCATCTAGAATAATGTAAGAGGAATCATGAGGCATTTTAGTTCCAAAGTTAATCATTAGCAGTACCTTAAAAGCTTTTTTCTTTTTTTAACCAGTAAGTGTACAATTTGGAGAGTCAGTGAAAGAGTTTCTAACCAGTTAAAATCTGTATTTTTTTTTTTTTTTTTGGCTGTGCTGCGCGGCATGCAGGATCCTAGTTCCCCCACCAGGGATGGAACCTGTGCCCCCTGCAGTGGAAACGTGGAGTCCTAACCGCTGGACTGCCAGAAAAGTCCCTTAAAATCTGTATCTTATGACACAATTTGTGATGTCATTTGAAGGAATCTTTGATCTCTCACTGTCCTTTTTTTTGTAAGACAATCACATACATTTTGTTCTTTTTAAAAATTTTTTTTTGGCTGTGTTGGGTCTTCGTTGCTGCACGCGGGCTTTTTCTAGTTGGGGCGAGTGGGGGCTACTCTTCGTTGCAGTGCGCGGGCTTCTCATTGCGGTGGCTTCTCTTGTTGCAGTTCGTGGGCTCTAGGTGCGTGGGCTTCAGTAGTTGTGGCACGCGGGCTCAGTAGTTGTGGCTCGTGGGGTCTAGAGCACAGGCTCAGTAGTTGCGGCACACCGGCTTAGTTGCTCTGCGGCATGTGGGATCTTCCCAGACCAGGGCTCGAACCCGTGTCCCCTGCACTGGCAGGCAGATTCTTAACCACTGTGCCACCAGGGAAGCCCAGTAATGGATTTTTATGATGGAAAAGAACAGTATACTGTGAGAGAGAATAATAGGGGTGACTGCTTTAGATCTGGTGGTCAGGGAAGGCCTCTCTGAGGAGGTAACATTTAGAATGAGCCCTGTTGGCAAGAAGAAACCTGACATTTAATGATTTGGAAGAAGACAAATTATTCCAGACAATTCCAGACAGTGGGAAGAGCATGGATAGAGGTTCTAAGGCATGAAAGAGCTTGGTGTGTTTGACAAACTGGAAGACCCATGTGGCTGAAGCATGTCGAGTGTATTCGTTTCCTATTGCTGCTGCAACAAGTTACCACAAATTTATTATCTTATGGCTCTGGAGGTCAGAAGTCTGTCATGAACCTTAAGGGGCTAAAATGAAGGTGTCAGCATGGCTGAATTCCTCCTGGAGCCTCTAAGGGAGAATCAGTCTCTTTGCCTTTTCTATTTTCTAGCTTCCAGAGGCCACCTGCTATCCTTTTCTCACGGCCCCTCCTCCATCTTCTTCGTGCAGCACTTGAAACTGATTCCATCATCACATCTCTTCCTCTGACTCTGATCACCCTGCCTCCCTCTTATGAGGACCCTTGTGATTGCATTGGGCCCACCTGGGTACTCCACGGGCATCTCCCCATCTCAAGATCCTTAACTTAATCACGTCTGCAAAGTCTCTTTTGCCATGTAAGTTAACATTCATAGGTTCCAAAGAAATTTGGGGGGCCATTATTTTGTCTACCATTCAGGGTGTGGAGAATTGAGAAACTATAAAGCTATATAAGTGAGTGTATTATGTTTTAATTCAGGGATATTTTAGTTAGTGGAGTTTGTATTCATTACGGTTTAATGTAAGTTGTATAAAGAGACCACTCAATATTATGGTTTAAACAAGATAGAAGTTTATTTCCCTTTCATGCAATGATCCGGAGGAAGGCAGTCCAGGGCTGGGAGGGTTAATCTGCTCCTTAAGTTCAGAGCTCCAGGCACATTCTCTCTCTCTGCCCTGCCAGCCTCAACACGTGGCTTTCTGGTCATGGTCTAAGGTGGTTATGAGTCCACACTTCAGCCAGTGGGTATGTGGAAAGGGACAGCAGGACAACCCACCCATTCTTTTTATAGGCATGACCTAGAAGAGGTACATAACATTTTCACTTGTATCCCAATCGCCAGAACTTTGTCACATGATCACACCTGGCTGCAAGGGAGACTGGGAAATACAGTTGACCCTTGAACAAAATGAGTTTGAACTGTGTGGGTCCAGTTATACGTGGACTTCGTTCATTAAATATGTACCACACGTACTATACTATCCAAGGTTGGTTGAATCCGTGATGCAGAACCGTGCATACAGAGAACCGACTGTACAGATATACAGAGATTTTGGACTGGTCAGGGATCGGCGCCCCTAACCCCCATGTTGTTCAAGAGTCAATTGTGTAAGTCTTTGGCTAGATGGTCGTGGGTCCAGCTAAAACTCAGGTGTTTTATTATTAAAGAAAGGAGGGCAAAATGGAAATGTGTCTATGCAGCAAATTCCTTCATTAAAAAAATACCGATTTCTTGTTTTATTTGAAAAATTGGTACTTGTACCTTGCCTTGAGACAGCTATTGGCCTTTAAGTTAAAAAAGGAAATTATGATACTTGCTGCCAATAAAATTACAAACATTTCTGAAAAGTCTGCAATTTAAAGTCTGCTCCTTAATAAAATTGACAGTTTGTATGGCATCATTCAACCCTATTTTGAAAGATGCTGACATCTTATTAATGCTTAGAGCTTGTCTAACTAGAATAAGAACGACTATAGTTGGAAACATTGTGGTCCCAGCATTGTTAGAAGCCCCTACTTCTTCAGTTTATTTAGTAAAGGGCTCACTGCGTTATTATTAACTTTTTGGAAATAAATTAAAACTTATCAACATACTTAAAGACATATTCCTGTTGAATAAGCGATAAGTGGTTTATATACTAAAAGTCTTCTTCATAGTTACCTGGCAGAATATATATTAAAAACAGGCAAAAAAGTAGATATACCCTTCAGGGATATATAAAATCCATAATCTTATGCAGGTAAATTGTGGACTTCGCATAACATCAGTCCTTGAACCAATTCATTAAATATGTGTGCTCTGGTATTCTATAATAGCTTTTTTTTTTTTTTTGCGGTACATGGGCCTCTCACTGTCGTGGCCTCTCCCGTTGCGGAGCACAGGCTCAGGACGCGCAGGCTCCGGACGCGCAGGCTCAGCAGCCATGGCTCACGGGCCCAGCCGCTCCGCGGCATGTGGAATCTTCCCAGACCGGGGCACGAACCCGCGTCCCTTGCATCGGCAAGCGGACTCTCAACCACTGCGCCACCAGGGAAGCCCTCTATTCTAGCTTTTTCACGTGATGGTACAATTACATGTTTGGAGCAGTCTGCTTGTCTACCACTCATTCAGTAAATATCTATTGAGCACCTCCTATATATCAGGCACTGTTCTAGATGCATAGGGCACATCAATGAATAAAAGAGACAAATATCCCTTCCCTTCATGGAACTTCCATTTATGTTGCAATATCAGTAGATCAACATTTACTAAGCATTTTATAATGTGAACTTTTTATTGAAATATGCCATACTTACAGCTTAATGGATTTTCATAAAGTTACCACAACCCCAGATCCCATTTGTGCTGCCTTAGTCTCTATCTTCTGGGACAAACCACTATCCTGACTTCTGACACCACAAATTGGGTTTGCCTGCTTTTGAACTTATGTAAACAGAATGATACAGTACATGCTCTTCTGTGGCTAGATTATTTTTGTCAACGTTTTGTTCATGAGATTCACTGGGTTTTGTGTAGTTGTGGTTCATTTAGTCTCCTTACTGCATCACATTCCCTTGTGTGAGGGTATCAGAATGTTCTTATCCATTCTTCTGTTGACAGCCATTTGGTGGTCTCCTATGTTTGGCCATTATGAATAGTGCTTCTGTAAACATTCTTGTACATGCCTTTCAGTGGACTTTTGTATGCATTTCACTTGGGTATGTAACTCAGCATGGAATCATTGCCTCATCGGGAGTGCTTATGTTCAACTTCAGTAAATATTGCCAAACAGTTTTGCAAAATGTTTGAACCAATTTATCTCTCCCCAGCAATGTAAGAGAGTTAGTTGCTCCACACCCTTGTCAACACTTGATGTTGTCTTTTTTTTTTTTTTTTTTTTGCGGTACGCGGGCCTCCCACCACTGGGGCCCCTCCCGTCGTGGAGCACAGGCTCCGGACGCGCAGGCCCAGCGGCCACGGCTCACCGGCCCAGCCGCTCCGTGGCATGTGGGATCTTCCCGGACCGGGGCACGAACCCGTGTCCCCTGCATCAGCAGGCAGACTCTCAACCACTGCGCCACCAGGGAAGCCCTGGCATTGCAGTTTTAATTTGCATTTCCCTGGTGACTAAGTGGGGACCCTTTACCTATATTTATAATACTCATTTGGATATCCTTTTTTGTGAATTGTCTGATTAGGTCTTCTGTCTATTGTTTTGTTTTTTTTTTTTTGGCTGCATTGGGGCTTCATTGCTGCACACAGGCTTTGTCTAGTTGTGGCGAGTTGTGGCTACTCTTCATTGCATTGCGCAGGCTTCTCATTGTGGTGGCTTCTCTTGTGGAGTACGGGCTCTAGGCGTGCGGGCTTCAGTAGTTGCAGCACACGGGGTCAGTAGTTGTGGCTTGTGGGCTCTAGAGCACAGGCTCAGTAGCTGTGGCGCATGGGCCTAGTTGCTCTGCAGCATGTGGGATCTTCCTGGACCAGGGATCGAACCCATGTGCCCTGTATTGGCAGACGGATTCTTAACCACTGAGCCACCGGGGAAGTCCATGTGTATTTCTTTCTAGTAAGCTTTTCTCTATGTGCAGCGTTGTGGCATCTTGCTTTGATAGATCCTATGTGTACTTATATAATCAGATTTAAATTTTGTTTGCATAATTTTTTCAATAACATTAAGTTGTTTAATTTTTGCTGAAAGAACCAAGAGCCTTATTTTTATGCTCACTGTGTGTTGTTTCAAAATGATGTTGTAACTTGGCAAGGACCACAGAACTATTTTGAAAAATTTCACTGCCTCAACTCTGCTGATGACTCGTGCACTGTTTTAACATGATAAAAGCTTAGCGCCTATAACAAATTCAGCCACCATTTTATTCTGCCTTTAAATGACATCGTGAGAGCATTTTAGGTACATTATTTTCATTTTATGTACTGTCAATTGCTAGAGAAAGACTCATTTGATTCCAGTATGCTATTTTTTGTTGTTTCATCTCCAGCCCAATCAATCTCATCACCCCCACCACCATTTTTTTTGTTTAAAAAAAGTCCTGTTTTTAATCTGTAATCCATTTCTGGCTTTAAAGGTAATAATTTCAAACCATCAAAGAAAAGTTGTAAATAATAGTAGCTCACAGACTCTTTAAGATGTACCAGTCGTTACTCTGTGCTTTAAGTGTTTTAATTCATTTAAGCCATGTGAGGCTGGTGCGTTACCAGCTTCATTTTACAGATGATGAAATTGAGGCCCAGGAGAAGTGACTTGGCAAAGTCACAAAGTTGGGAAGTGGGAAACTCAGAATTCGAACGCTGATGCCTAGCTCTCCATTTCTTCAGCCCCTGTGGCTGTCTCTGTCAGCTTGATATGGCAAATTGCCTACTACCAGCATGCTCACCAACACACTGCACACTTTCTTCCTTACTGATAGTACTGTTGGTGCCTGGGAACCCTACTACAAGCGCGTGTTTGACTTGTCTAGACCCTCGAGGTTGGCCAGGATGTTTCATGCGTTCCAGCTTACAGAGTCCTTGTATTCAGAGGTCAGACACAGGGACGTGGCTCTTTCTTCTTACCTTCCTCCACAAAGCTGGGGCAGCACGTTGACATTCTTTTGCTTTCTCCTTGCATGGGTCAGAGCCTGGCCCTCTAGTACATAGCATTGGAAGCCAGGCCATCTCTTTTCTCCTCTTGTCTTACATTTGGATTTGGGGCAAAGAGACACCCTTTTTTGGACCTTGAGCCTCAGCAGTGCTCTCCAGCCTAGGTAGGAGAGCTCTGTATCAGTATTTTGGTCATAAACCTAGCTAATGACAAAGCTGTCCTGTGACTTCCCGTTTGCTGCTTTCCCTAACATAAATCTCAATGGGATAGCAGCAATGTTTTGGCCGATACAGATGATATGCTGGGGGTTATTAAATATGATTTCATTTAGAAAGTAGAGCCCCTGGGTGGCTCTTATCTTTGTTTTGGGAAACAAATTGGCACTTCTCTAGTGCTCTGAATATTAAAATAGAATTGGGTATGGAATTCTGTCTTGGACGTCATCCAAAGGATTCTAATTATCAAGGCATGCTAACGACCAGGTATAAAGTAGTTTTGCTTACAAGGTGGTCCTATGGTCTGGACTCCCAAGCATAGTGTTAAAGATTTGGTTGTTTATTTGTATTTTTTCATGACTGTAATTTCTTTTGGATACTTCTTTCTTCTGGTGTGATCAAGTGCCAAAAATTTGAAAATATCTGTGTCCTCAAAGTGGGAGAAAGTAAAAGGGATACTCAGTAGGAAAAAAAAGAGCTGCCCCCCGCCCCCGGTCTTTAAGTTCAATAAGTTGGGGAATGTTTTTGACTTTCTTTCCCAATTGTGTCACTGATGGCCCTGTTCAGAACACCGCAAATATGAGGTTGTCTAAATTGTATATAGTGGAAGTTGTTAAGCAAAGACCTTGAGAGTCAGGCTTGCCATCTAGAATTTGCTCCCTAACCTGCAATGGTTTGTTAGCATTTTTATGGGCTGATTGTTCCCTCTTGACTTACTCTGTGAGGCCACTTTTAAATCTTTTTGTTTGTTTGTTTTTTTGGCCATGCCACGAGGAATGTGGGATCTTAGTTCCCCTGCCAGGGATTGAACCCGCACCCCCTGCATTGGGAGCGTGGAGTCTTAACCACTAGACCGCCAGGGGAATCCAGAGGCCACTTTTTAAAATGTGTGTAGGCAGAGGCCATTGTGCTCGGGCAACAAATAAAGCCCAGTGTGCGCGGTTTAAGTTATGAGAACTGAAATCCTAACAATGAGAAACGAGGAGTTTATCAGGAGCCATTTGCTGCCTCTGGATCTTGGGTGTTTTTCACCCCTTATTCTACGAGTTGTTCCAGTTCTACAGTATTTAGCTTTCTTTTTTTTTTTTCTTTTTTTTTTTTTTTGCGTTACGTGGGCCTCTCACTGTTGTGGCCTCTCCCGTTGCGGAGCACAGGCTCCGGATGCGCAGGCTCAGCGGCCATGGCGCACGGGCCCAGCCGCTCCGCGGCATGTGGGATCTTCCCGGACCGGGGCACGAACCCGTGTCCCCTGCATCGGCAGGCGGACTCTCAACCACTGCGCCACCAGGGAAGCCCTAGCTTTCTTGAATGGTGGGAATGAGCTCGAGAATGTGATAGTGGAATAGTGGTAATCTACGCCCCCCCACCAAAGATACCTTTTTCTTCTCATCTACTCTGTTCTGATTTTATGATCTTCTTTGCTGATGGACTTTGGATGGGGGAAGATTTTATGATTTATTTGCCAGTCGATTCAGAAGTTTCAGTATTATGGTGAAAAAGAAAAATTGATTTCTTTAAGATACATAGGAAAAATTATTTGGTTCCTTTCTGAGTAATTTAACAACAGTGTGACCTCCTTTGTGCAACCTTCTTTTATTCACAAGCCTTTATTAATTCACCAAAAGAGGTGAAAATTTAAAAGAATACTTATATGTTTGGCAGGTCTATTTTCTTTTCAGTATTACACAGTAAATTATTGTAACATGAATGTCCCTGGGCATCACTTGCTACTGGATACAGATGGAATTGTATTAACAGTAGGAGTCCAGATTTCCTCACTCACAAGGGACTTCAAGCCTCCATAAAGCCTCTTTCTCCCCAAAAGGATTTCTGTTAGTCATTAGAAGGAGGCTTGCGTGTGCTGGCAGACCATCATGTAGCATTGTCATATTGTTTCATGCTCAAAGTCCTCCTTGTCGATGGCTTTTGCTCCTGGTGCTTCTGGTTGCCCCTGTGTTTTCTCTGGTGTCTCTTGTGGAAACATCAAGGAGACTGTCTGGATGTCCACAGAGGCACTCATCCTCAGGAAGCATAGTGGTGCTTTATGGAACACAGAGACCACTCCTTTCCCCAGCTCTGCATTGGGCCTTGTCACCAGGGATACCAAAGAATTGCTTATGCTTCCCTCAAGTCATGCCTCATAGCATCTTTTTTTTTTTAATTAAAGTATAGCTTGACTCACAGGGTTGTATAGCATCTTTAATTAAAATGGTCCTTCCAGTTTTTCCCGGTACTTCTTTTTTTGATTGGGGGTCAGGTTCTGTCTCCTGGGGCCAGCTGGAGAACTAGTGTCAGGACATTCTCCATTTCCTCTCCCATGTCATATTCTTCCCTCCGGTACTGGGATGTCTGTGGTACTGTAGCATGAAGCTCCCTCCCCCTCCTTTATTCAAAAAGTGTATCAACACACACACACAGACACACACACACACACACAAACTCCTCTTTGGGGGGTTGTGCTGGTCTCTTAAGACACATAGTCTTACACTGATCAGGGTCATGTTCTGGTTGAGAAAACTATATCCAAGCTCTTCTAAATTCCCCACGTCAAAATGTTTGCACCTTTAGAAGTTAGTGAACATGAGGATTATGTCCCCTGTGAGCAGCCTGAGTGGCTGCCCTGCCTGCCACTGTCATTGTCTTCCTGGTTCTCCTTCTTACATTTCCTCTCTTCCTTCCTTTGGATGGAGCATGCCTTTGGTGAAATGTGTTAGGGTTCAACCTATTTTATGTTTTGCTTCACCGAAAGTTAGTATTTCACTCCACCCTGTTTTTTGATCAGTGCATTAAGAATCAAGCAGATCATATTGGCAATATTCTGTATGTGGCTATTGCAAAGTAGGTGATACTGCCTTCTTCTTCTTGTCCCTGGTGCAAGGCAGGATGGACTATAGTGGCTCTCAAATCTGGATGTACATTACAGTCACCTGGAGAGCTTGAGAAAATTACCAATGCCTGGACCTTCCCTCCTCAGAGCTTCTCATTTAATTGGTCAGGGCCCAATAAGCACCATGTGTCAACTGAGTCTTGGTGCTGAAAAGACAGAGCCTGTGAGGGAACCCTGAGCTTTGCCCCCAGGAACCACTGAATCTGTCAGAAATCACTACACACATCCTTGGTTTAGCATTGCCTCTTGATGTGTTTTAGAAAAAAAAATCTGAGGAGGGGTGGGATAGGGAGGGTGGGAGGGCGGGAGATGCAGGAGGGAGGAGATATGGGAACATATGTATATGTATAACTGATTCACTTTGTTATAAAGCAGAAACTAACACACCGTTGTAAAGCAATTACACTCCAATAAAGATGTAAAAAAAAAATCTGAGAACAACAAAATAGCTGGTCTAGAATGAAATTTCTGGCATCAGACTTAGCACACTTAAAATGGACCGCTTCATGAACACAAAAGTTTTCTAAATTTCATTCTTATTATCTTATCTCTCCAGTTTTCTTTTCTTCTTCTTCTTCTTCTTTTTTTTCTGTGGAGGGGAATATTCTCTGACTACTCACAAGAATGGAATGAATATGAGGTTGGGAACATTCATATGCACGAGAATATGACTTTTTGGGGGATTTGTGTAAGTTTAAGTTAAGAATACACCTGCACAGGAACTTCCCTGGTGGCACAGGGACTTCCCTGGTGGCACAGGGACTTCCCTGGTGGCACAGTGGTTAAGAATCCGCCTGCCAATGCAGGGGACGTGGGTTCGATCCCTGGTTTGGGAAGATCCCACATGCCGTGGAGGAACTAAGCCCGTGTGCCACAACTACTGAAGCCCGTGCTCTCAGAGCCCGTGCTCCGCTACAAGAGAAACCACCACAGTGAGAAGCCCGCGTACCGCAATGAAGAGTAGACCCTGCTCGCCGCAAGTAGAGAAAGCTCACGTGCAGCAACGAAGACCCAATGCAGCCAAGAAAAAGAAAAAGAATACACCCGCACAAATATCAGAAATAGCCCCCCATCCAATACTATATAAATAGGTCATTATTATAATTGAATGCTATGGGAGTTTCCATGCAAAAAATCAGTAATGACTTGAACAGGGAAAGGTGAGGCCACTGTGGGTAAAAAATGCCCCCATAGTCCCGAAGGTATGGACCATTTTCCTGGAATGTGAGGTCAGCACGCATGTACAGTAGGGGCTCGGGGCGTTCAACCGTGGAGCAGCTCTGCTGGTCTTCTTGAAATGTACATGTACATGTTGACACGACAAGAGAAAACATCATAGTGTTAACTCAGATTGTGAGATTATGACTTATTCATAGCACCGCAGGCCGATTACAATAATGATTACATTTCTGTAACAGTTTCCTCCCATCCTTCTTCCTGTCCCCGGGAATCCTAAAGAACTTTACTCATTTATTTTCACAATGTGCCCGTAGTTTAGTTGCATTCGTTTCTTTAAACCACAAAGGCATGAACCAAAGGGGGAAAAAAAGAGTTACTCAAGTTTATGAAATGAAGCAGAATTAAAATGGACCTAAAAATCATTTGCCTTTACCTGCTTATATTTCATTAAGTTGGGAGAGAGCCAAATATTCACTTAGTGTAGGTTCCTTAAGCTGGCCTTTGTAGTTAGAGCAACAGAGAAAGGCTGGCAGGACAGTGTGGGGCCAGTCATAGAGGAGAGATGATGTGCTGTTAGACTTCTCTTTAAAGGTTCTGGATTGGTGAGAAGAGGTAGCATGGGGAGCATGTTAATGCCTCCCCTTGGAAACTGCAAGCAAATAGGGGGATACAGCAACTTTGCCGAGTGATTCAGCAGTGTTTACTAAAGCTGAAAGTACTAGTACTCTGTGACCCAGAAATCCCACCTCTAGATGTATACCCAAGGGGAAGGAGTGCTCATTTGTCAGAAGACGTGTTTTAAGTATGTTTATAGTGGCCTTCTCATAATAGCCCCAAATTAGAAACAACCTAAAAGCCCATCAATAGGATAATGGATACATGATTTATAATATATACCTGCAATGAAATACTACTCAGCCAAAAACAAACAAGAAGACAAGCAAATAAACAAAAAGCCCCTACTGATTCTCACAGACTTTATGGAAGAGGCTAGCCACAAAAAAGTACATGCTGTATAAATCAGTTCTTATAAAGTTCAAGACAGGCAAAACTAATACATGATGATAGAAGTCAGAATAGTGATTATCTTTGCGGGTGAGTATTGCCGGAGAGGGGGAATGAGAGAGCCTTCTGGATGCTGGAGATATTCTAGATCTTGGTCTGGTGGTGGTGACCCGGGTGTGTACATATATCAAAATTTATTGGGCTGCACACTTGAAATTAGAGCACATTCTATACTGTATGTATGTTATACCTCAATTTAAACAAAGACAAAAACTTGACCTACAGAGAGGGAGAGGCATTGTTGTCAAAGCATCACAATTAAAAAGTCAAGAATTATGTAAAGTAAAAGTAAAATTGATTATGTTATTTGTACTGAAGTAATTTTATTTCAGTGACTAGAAATTGCTTTCAGGTGTTGATAAATTACTAGTCCTCAAAATGATCATCTGGTAGCAAAATAAATCTGTCTTCTTTCTTAACCCTTTAGCAATAACATAGTCATTTGATTTTGTATTTATTATAAAGATATTTGTGGCAGACTACCTAAAAACCATTCCCAACCTTGTATTCCTTGTAGATTTCTTATTATAGGTGTTGGAAAAACCAGAGATTCATTTTCTCAGCTTCTCTTTGAAATCTTGAACATAGATCCTACCTTTTGATGGGAGGACAATCAAAGAATTAGTGGACATGTTTTACAAGTGCCACAGCATCCACAACTGACATAAATTATTATGCATTTTCAGCTTTCAATCACTTTATTTCAACTAGGAGAAATGGGAAGTCCAGTACAACTCACTTGCGTTCCACCATGACTCCGTTTTATTTATTGGCCTGTAGGTAGTCTTATGAGCCAGTGAGCAAGGAGGAAGGTGGGGAAGGACTGTGGGGAAGGCAAACCAATGTGTCTGCCAGAGATTTCTCTCCTTTTGTTGGTCCAGATAATAATGGGCAAAATAAGAAGCTCTTTACAAAAAGAGATAACGATGATAGAATTTTGAACAAAGAAAACCACATTTCTCTATGGAGAATTAATGTACTCTTAGAATTAAATAGCCTCAGAATCTGCCTAATTTATTTATTTTATTTATTTATTTTTAAAATTTTATTTATTTATTTATTGGCTGCATTGGGTCTTCGTTGCTGTGCGCAGTTGCAGCGAGCGGGGACTACTCTTCCTTGTGGTGCGTGGGCTTCTCATTGCGGTGGCTTCTCTCGTTGCAGAGCGTGGGCTCTAGGCGCGCAGGCTTCAGTAGTTGTGGCTCGTGGGCTCAGTAGTTGTGGCTCGCGGGCTCTAGAACGCAAGCTTAGTAGTTGTGGCACATGGGCTTAGTTGCTCCGAGGCATGTGGGAACCTTCTGGACAGGGCTCGAACCCGTGTCCCCTGCGTTGGCAGGCGGATTCTTAACCACTGTGCCACCAGGGAAGCCCCTATTTATTTTTTTTAAAAGATTTTTTTGATGTGGACCTTTTTAAAGTCTTCATTGAATTTGTTACAATACTGCTTCTGTTTTATGTTTTGGTTGTTTGGCTGCGAGGCATGTGGGATCTTAGCTCCCCGACCAGGGATCGAACCCGTACCCCCTGCATTGGAAGGTGAAGTCTTATCCACTGGACCACCAGGGAAGTCCCCAGAATTTGCCTAATTTAAGGGATGGATAAAATAGAAATAATTTAGCTCTTTGGCATAATTAGGTCATGCCCATTGTGCTGTTAAAAGAGAGTAAGGGCCCTGCATCTCTCCTCTTATTTTCTTGGGGTAAAACAAGCCAGGTGGGCTTCATGGTTCTTACCACACTGTGTAGGAAGGAGGCTTTGAACGCAAAATCTGCTCATAAACAGAACGAGAAAGAAGCATTTATGAGAACATCTGACAAAGTAGAAGAATTTAGGGTGAAAGCAAAGGGTTTTCTGAAATTAGAAAGTAAAACTGTAGTTCAACACTTAAGTTTAGAAAGAGAAGAAAATATAATTAGATGTTTATATATAGCTTGCTATTGTACAGGGTCTCTGCTTATACATAGTAATTATACAGAATTTAAATATTTATCCCATTTACTTTTTTCCGGATTTTTTTTTGTTTTTCCAACATCTGTATACAGAAAAATTGAAAAATTGTGCTGTGAACACCCACATACCCATCACTTAGATTCTACAATAAACATTTTGGTGTATTTGTTTTATCGTGGTTCTATCCATCTATTGGTCCTGCTACCCATCTGTCAATGTAGCTTATTTTTTGGTGCATTTTAAAGTAGGTTGCAAACATCACTACATTTGTCCCATGAACACTTCAGCCCTTTAAAACAATTTTTATGGAAAAAGCAATTTGGGCAGAATTAGGTGCTATTTTGTCTTCTCTCAGTTTTTCCTATCTTATATATTGAACCATTACCATAGACATTACAATAATAGTTATCATTTATTGAGCACTTCCTAGTTACCAGGAATGTAATTCTTTGCAATAATCCCAGGAAGTAGGTACTGTCATTATCCTCATTTTATAGATGACTAAGCTGAGATATGATCAGTTAAATACCTGCCCAAGGTTGTATAGCTAGGAAGTGGCTGACCTGGTACTTGATCCCTTGTATTTTTACTTGAGAGGCTGGTCCCTGAATCAGGAGGAGTAACTATGATTGCAGGAGGAAAGAGCCACTTGAAGGTTTCCAAATCCTGTAAGAGATGACAAAGATCGTGTGTGCCTGGGACAATACACACCACTCTTTCCATCCATTTGTACACAAGAGGTAACTGTATAGTGCAGGAAGGCTTTTCTTATTGGTGGATTATGAAACTTTCTGGGATTCTTTTTCTAATTCCCCCCTTATTTTTGATCACTGTGTAACTAGTTCATAAGTAGGTGGTTCATTTACCACCAAATCCCAGGGAGGAAAATGACCAGGTGTTAGTTTCTTATTTGTTCTCTAGTTTAATTTTTAAAATCTCCTTTTCTTAAAGTATGATGTACACACAGAAAAGTGTACTTATAACAAATTGAATGTACCTGTGTGCTAGGAACAGAGCAAATATTCGTTTCACATATGGTGATGCCCAAGCATTTATATATGGACTTCAGCAAGTCATATCTCCTCTGCTTTCCTTACATTTTAATAGGAGACCAAAGCAAACACTTTACCTCTTACATAATCACTGGGTCTATTTGTTAAATGGATAGACCCTAAAGCTATATTTGTGGATTAACACTATATAACACTATTAACACTATTAACACTAATAACACTATTTGTGGATTAACACTGCTTCAGATGAGAAATATACATTGGTACAAACAGATGTAAAAACTGAAACTCTCCAGATAGAACTAAACACATATTTTATTCAGTTTCTATTTTTTCTTTGTCCTCATTTTTTTCTGTTCTTGACATTCTCTGTATTATGTAAAACTGTTTTTACCCTTTTCCATTCTATATTTTGAAGAACGTTAATAAATAAAAGATGTGAAAACCAGATTGCTATTCAAATTCAATTGTTTCCAGTTATACCAGGAACTAAACAGAACCCAGCAATTCACAGCTTCTTAGGGTGAGAAAGCAGCTCAACATTGTTCAGTCTTGTATAAAAGAAATAGAGAAACAAAAAAGGGAAAGAGGGGGGAAACTCAGAGATTGTGAAATATGACAAGAGGTTATTATTATGAAGAAGAGATGGACTTAAGAAGGCTCTGAAAAGTTACCGTCAGGACCTGGCAGTCTCTGCTGCATTCCTAGTGTCATCACATCATCTACAATTGGAGGCTTCTGTCATTTCTTGCTTTTCATTCATTTCTTTGTCTTCCTTTGGTCAACTGGTATACTTATACTTCCTTACACTATATACTTATTTCAAGCCTGCCTATGATACCTATAAGTGTTTCTCATGTAGAGAGGGAGGTGAATAAAAGAATAATAAGCCTCAGTGTTGGAGATTCTAAACTACCCCAAACAATACAGTGTGTCAAAATGCTTTAAGAAATAAAACTGTTGTCAGCTTTCCTTTCTCTGTAGGTTTAAAGAAGAACAATTTAGGCTAACAGTTCTGAAATGACTGCCAGAGGTACTTCTCCTGCAGTTTTATAGGGGGAAGAAATAGAATGATGTTTTTGAATGAACTGACGTAAACCTGGGGGTTTTGATGAGCGTACTTCTTTTGGTTGTATGTTAAAAACAGAGATGGACAAGTATTCCATACCTTGATGAAGTCTTGTGGTTTGTAATTTACAGAACAACTTATTGATGTATTGGATTTGGAAAATGTATTAGCTTTAGCTGCAGTAACAAGTGACCCTGATATTTTGGTAGCTAAGAAAAATACTCCTTTATCTGTTGTCCACGGGTCTGCTGGTTGGCATGGCCTTGCTAGGTGCAGCTGGTCTTGGATCCAGGTGCCGGGCCTGATTCAGGTCTGCTCCCTGTCCATGGGACCCAGGCTAAGGAACAACAGTTAGCTGAGACATGCTTTTGGCATGGTGAATGACAGAAGCACAAAAATTGCTGGTAAAAGCTAGCTATACCTGTTAAAACTTCTTAGACACACTGTCACTTCTGCCCACAAGGCTAGGCCTAAAGTCAGTTGGGTGGAGATGTTTACTTTGCAAGCTCTATTGCAAAGCCAAATGGCAAAGGCTGTGGATTTATAATCCTATTACAGGGAAGGAGTAAAGAGTTGGGAACAATACTTCAAGCTCCCATAGAAAGCCTCCATTAGAGAAAGGTCTCAGGGTTAGTGGAATGTGATTGGTACCTTTTCCCCACAGTTGAGCTAATCTGAAGTGAGGTAAAGGACTTAATACAAGTTTTAATTTAAAAAGTATATTTAGGACCACTAAGATTTAGAATAGCTTGAACATAAAGATGAAGAAATTCATATAGTGGACTATATGAGTTACTCAAGAAACATGGACTTTTTAAGCCCCTCACTACTGCTCACCACCATGCTAGGTCTGTGTGAAGATATTAAACATATAGGCAAGTGGAAGAAATGTAGAAGGAAAGGGTATAGTGGTTTCCTCGGTGTCCTCTTAGCTGCAATTTGGGATTTCAGTCCTGAGGAGGGGTGTGAGCATCCGTCTTCCCACACCGTCATCACGAACCCTGCATTTGGAAGAAACGTGTCTACCAGTTAAGAGGATGGCATAATGATGAGTCTGAGCAGGGCTCGCTGAATCATCCTTCTGTGGGCAATACATGGCCTACCTGTACCTCACAACTCACACTGCCACTCTGCCAGGCAAGAGAGAGAGAAGAGCTGCGTTGGTATCTGTTGACATTTGGCTCTCTCCTCCTTGCTCTGCCTAAAGACACAACAAGCCCCCTCCTCCTTTTTTTTCTTGCAGTTAAAAGTCTAGCATTTCTCTTTTCTACTGAGATGAAGAATTTTCCAACAAGAACTTGAGTTCTTCCAACATTGTGAGCAAACATCTTCTACTGAGTGTGGACCGGAGAGAGCAGTGACTATGGCTGACCAGCACATCATTCTGCAACGAGATTGAAAAGCAAGATCAAGCCATGGGCTCGCATGAGACTTAGAAATCTCTAATTCCTATTTGGAAAATACTCAGTTTGCTTAATGAGTGTCTAAAGAAAGGTATTCCTGCCAGAGTTTTGGAAACAAGGTAACCGACCTAATTTCTGTGTGGACCGGAATCAGAGTCCAATCCCCGTCTGTAGAAAAATAAGCCTAGATGAGACCTACGGCAACCATCCATTCGTACTTCTATTTCTAAACAGGGTGGTCCCCAAGCGGCTGCACACGGAGACTCTGGAGTCATCCGGATGTTCTGATGGGCAGAGCACTGCCCAGTGTTGCCCTGTAACTGCTGCAAAGCAGGTTTAACTCCACTCTCAGAAAACCCAGCTGTGCTTTGTATGACACAATGTGGACATAATATGGATAAAGAAATGGGCTCTTTCTGGATGCAGTGAGTTTGAGAGGCCGGTGTGGATGAACAGCCATCATCACACATATTGGGGTCTTTCCTGCCTTGATCTGTTAATACCCAGTTTGAACTGAGGTATTGTATCTTTTAGTGTGGACTTCCTTTTAATTAGGTTTTAGTCTTGTTTGGAATCAGGGACTTCTTTAAGGCTAATAAAAGCAATAGGTATCTCCCAACTACACATATTTATATTCAGACATTTAATTTCAGGGGTTCACAGAACCCTTGAAGTTATGGCCCGAGATTAAAGATCCCTGCTTTAGATCCTTCTATTTAATAGCACTTATTTTAGGCTATTTGATGGATAGAAAGACAAGGGTTAGTGAAGGGACAAGGTGTAGGCAGTTGGGCTCCAACACTGCCGCCATTACTTACTAGCCCTAAGACATTGCTGAGCTTCTTCATTTGTAAAATGGGAAGCCTGTAGCACCCTCTCAAGGTTGTTGTGAGAATAAAATGAGGCCATTTTCTTGGCTTTTGAGTAAGTTGGTGTTCAAGAAATGGCAGCATTAACTCTTATTGTTATCGCTATGTTCACATTGTTTTTATATTATGCACATAGCAAATGGAAGGCATGTCCAAACATTTTGCAACAGAAGTGTGATTCAAATTCCACTTTTAAGGTTGCTACCTTCTCTTAAGGTATCTGATGCACTTACATTTATGCATAACTCTTGGTGCCCTCATCCACAGCATTCATCTCTAAACACTGTGGTAGTCAAGCATTTATTAATAGAACAGAGTACCTGGCACATTTGTAGATGCTCAATAAAAATGACTCATTATTGTAATTATCATTAGTCATATTACTACTGTTGTTATTATTACTGTTGATGCTTCATAAGTCGTCCTCCAGTGGAACCTTAGTTTTAAGAGAAAGAGGGTCTCAAGATGATTTTTTCCAAGGAGGGGGAAAATATCTCAAAGTCACTGTAATAAGGAGAACAAAAAGCTAGCTTTTTACCTCTTCTCTTTTGTCAACATTCTATAAAATAAATTTATTTATTTTTCTTTTGTTTACTTCACTCAAGATAGGCTGGATGTGCAGGCTCACCAGCCACTCCAGGACAAATGACTAAATTGGTTTATGATAGTTTCTGGAACAACAAGGAAATATATCAGCCCTCCATTATGGGTCGGTTGGCTCTAGGTTCTCCCGGCTAAGAAATCTATGTGCTCAAGGTCTCTCTCCCCTTCTTGATGGCCAGACTTGTCCTCAGGCCCTGATTTCTCTTTTTTTTTTTTGCGGTACGCGGGCCTCTCACTGTTGTGGCCTCTCCCGTTGCGGTGCACAGGCTCCGGACGCGCGGGCTCAGCGGCCATGGCTCACGGGCCCAGCCGCTCCGCGGCATGTGGGATCTTCCCGGACTGGGGCACAAACCCGTGTCCCCTGCATCGGCAGGCAGACTTTCAACCACTGCGCCACCAGGGAAGCCCCCTGATTTCTCTTGAAGGTAAAAATGACTAACGACACTTGAAGTATGAGCACTTACCATGATCGTAAAGTCGGAATCAAGGTTCAGGATCATGTCTTAGTATACCCAGAACCTGGCAAAGCCTCAAATATCAAATGAGCAAAGCAAAGGAATTCGAGTGGGTGGAATGTTAGTTGTTAGTGAGTAGGAAAATTTATTTTGGGGAGGTGAAGGGGTTTCTTGGTGCCCTTGAAAGCTCACTGTTTTCTCTTGCCCTGAATTTTCTGGCTGTGGAATTCAGACACCACTCTATTACTGGTGTCTGAATATACCAAATACAGTAATATGTATATTACTATAATTTTTTAACTTGAAGCTCTGCTTTTCCTCCCTATTCCAGGGTAGATCCAGACTCACTAACATGGTAAGCATTTTTCAGGGTGCCACAGTGTGAGAGGGTCTGACTGAAGACACTGTACTGGTTAGTTATTGCTTCATAACAACTACCCCAAACCATAGTGCCTTCAAACAACAACCATGGGTTTTTTTTTCCTTCAGGATTTTGCAATATGGGCTGGGCTCAGTTGGGCAGTTCTTCTGCTGGCTTTTCAGCGTTTACTCATAAGGTTGCATTCAGCTGGGGAGTTGGCTGGGGACTGGGCTTAGTTGTTTCATGAATGAATAAGATGGAATGGCTCTTCCTTACAGTGAAATTCCAGTTGATAAATGTAGAAGGAATGAAGGGGGTAGACAGTCATTAATGGGCAAACATTACAGTAATTATTCTTACAAGGATTATCCATGGATGCTTAAATCAGTGGTAGAGCATGATGAGAAGCGGGATATTTGCATGGTCTCAAAGTGTCTCCTCAGAAGATATTTATTGATTACAAAAGAAAAATGGTATCTTTAGAGTAGAGAAAGTTAGCATATATAGTACTTAAATCAAGTGATCAAAGTTGACATTACTAATAAGGTTTACTGACATCATTTACACCTGATATGATGCGTAGAGAAGAACACATCACTTCTATTGGTATTCTTGCCAAAAATGCCTAACCTCGATCTGGTCATGAAAAAACATCAGACAAACACAACTTGAGGGACATTACACAGGATACTTGACCAGTATGCTTCAAAGATGTCAAGGACATGAAAGGCAAGGAAAGACAGAAACTGTCACAGTGTGGCAGAGACTTAAGGAGACATGATGACTAAATGCAACATGGTATCCTTGATTAGATCCTGAATCAGAAAAGGGACATTAGTGGATAAACTAGTGAAAACCAAAGAAAATTTGTAATTTAGTTAATATTAATACATCAATGTACATTTCTTAGTTTTGATAAATGAACTATGGTTATGCAAGATATTAATATTAGGGGAATCTGGGTGAAGGGTACATGGTGACTGTATTCTTTGCAACATTACTGTAAGTCTAAAACTATTAAAAAATATTAAAAAGTGAGGTAATGAAGCATAAACTGTGTGTATAGGTGTAGTGAGGCAAGTGCTGAAGCAGGGACCCAATGGGAGTTTATTACAAATAGTCCAGGCAAGAAATGATGGTAGTTTGCAACAGGGTTGTTGCAGTAGAGGGATGAGATAGTGATTCTGGGTATATTTGGAACGTGTAACCAACAGGATTTGCTGATGGATTGGTTGTAAGGGGAAGAGAAAGGGGGGAATTGAGACCATACTGAGACCTGCTAGAAGGTACTTCCTTCCTCCTCTGTTTCCTAGAGAACTAGTCCTCTTAACACAATCAGAGACTGACTCTAGGAACAGGGTACCTGTAAGTCACGTGACTGGAGGAGTAAAGGTCTAGGAAATGAAGAACCAGCAGGCTGAGGACAGAGAGAGAACTGACATTGGTGGAAAGGAGATGCCCAGAAGAGAGGGTATTTGCCGTCCTGTAAATCCATTTTTCATCTCTGACTGAAATTGATCTCCTTCCTCTTATAAAGACAAAGGGCACAACACAGAAATACGAGGAAAACATGAGTTGAGAAAATAATAGGTGGTCATGAGAGAGGGAGTGTCTGACGAACCATGGTATCATCATTGACCTGCAGTCCCAATTATTTACGATCTGGCTCTTTACAGAAAAAGTTTGCCAACTCCTGGCCTAGGCAGTGAGGGGATAAGGACACAGGTTAGTGTCTGTGTAAGTATATTATGAATGCTGCCCAATATGTTGTAGGGCAACTAAAACATTAAGACAGAAGATGGAGAGAACTGATACTGAAAAACTAACCCATAATTCACCTTTACTAACAGCCTCCATCTGATGGACAAAACCCCTCAGCTCCACGGGTGTCACTTTGAAGTGTCTATCCTTATTTCTAGGGTAATCTCTCTGTGATGGAATGGAGACATCCATCCCACTGTTGAACCTGTCACACTGTATTTATTTTCTCCTTATGCCTATTTTTGGCCCCCTTCTTATTTCTTTTCTACAATTTCCCCCCTTCTTTGTTCAGTCTTTGTCTTTCTCCCTTACATACTCACCCGAGTTTGACAGCGTGATTACTTAATACTCACCTGCCAAATTAACTGACTTATTTTACCAACTGGGTGGGTATACAATACCTTGACGCTTGCTATTTGAGTATTTTACTGATCTCTTTTGTATGTCCATGATGAATAAATAATGGCGCAAGCATTCGCGTATTGGTAATTGGACTGTTTTGTATTAAAGTATGCATCACAGTATATATTGTCTCTTTTGCTGTTTGACTTTAGTGTAGTGAAGATTAATAGGTTAATATTAAAATTAATAGTTTGCTTCACTCCTCTTCACTTTCTAGACTCCCTTTTCATTTCTCCAAGTTGGGATGATTACAATGAAAGAGGAAAGGGCATTTGGCCAAATGTGCAGTGTGAATAGCAGATTAGTGCAGTTATTTGAAAATAGAACATATTCCTGTAGTTTCCAAACATTTCATTTTGAAATGGCCCCAAGTTTTTTGTACCAACCAAGCACTA
Source organism: Aethalodelphis obliquidens (assembly GCF_003676395.1). Lineage (NCBI taxonomy): Eukaryota > Metazoa > Chordata > Mammalia > Artiodactyla > Delphinidae > Aethalodelphis > Aethalodelphis obliquidens. The sequence goes on along the minus strand of NW_020838051.1, from coordinate 1,136,424 downwards.
TTGGCAGCCATCTGGTGGTGTTGTTTATTACTTTGGAGAGTTCAGTTATATTCCCCAGTACAGAACACACTGTCATAATTAAAAGCACGTAAGCGCCCCTTTCCACCTTCCCTGCCTCCTTTCCTACAGAAACCCGCGCCCTCGGCAGTGAAAGTGCAGCGTCCTAACCATTGGGCCGCCAGGGAGTTCCCCCTCCTTTCCTTCCTTGATTCTTTATTCCTTCCTTCCCTTTTACCTCCACTCCTCACTCTCTTTCCTCCTGCCCCCACGCCCCTCCGGCAATGATTCCAATGTGTCTAATGTGTATATTCAAACTTGTGTGTATCAGAATATGTAGGTTATGTAAGAATAACCTTACAGAATATATAAGGCTATATTGTGGGTATGTTTTTAAATTTTATATTATAGTTTTTCCAAGTAACTCATTCTGTTTCTTAATATTTTTTTCATTTAGGACCATGTCCTTAATATCTATCCATGTTGTTGTGTGTCCATCTACTTTGTTGCTTCTAACTGCTGCATAATATGCTACAGTGTGTGCCCTTCACATTCTATTTATCCATTATACCCTAGTGATGGACACTTAGGTTGCTCCAACTTCCTTTACCACAAACAACCCTCATCATGAATGTCCCTTTTTAGGCTTTGTGTGAATTTATCTGGGATATATTCCAAGGAGTGAGATTGCTGGATCTTAGTGTGAATGAATATTTTGATTAAATTCTGCCAAATTGCTCTCCATAATGTTTGCGTCAATGTGTGTGTGTGTGTGAGTGTGTGTGTGTGTTTGTGTGCACATACTCAGAGCCCAAGGGTGAAATATTATGTGTTAATTGTTATCCTTGAAAATTGATGAAGCCAGATTGGGGACCATTGCTTGGGGTGACAGGAAAGGTGGAATCACATTAACTTTTCTTTGAGGATTCAGTCTGCATTCTTATTGATAGTAAAAGTAACTACCATAAAGTGAGCACTTATTATGTGCCAGGGACTACTCTAGGTGCTTTAATTCTTTGTCTTATTTAACCTTCACAGAAATGCTATGACGTAGATGTTGGTATTATAACTTCTGTTTGAAGGATGTGAAAACCTAGGCTTAGAGAGTTTTAGTGACTTGCTTGAGCTGGTAAGTTTTGGATCTAGGATGGGACTCAGGTCTGTCTAACTCCAAAGCCTGTGCTCTTAATCACAATGCGACAGTGACTCCTCATCATCCCTATATCAGAAAGACTTTTTGAGATATCTGATATTTGTCCCCACCAACTCTGTGTGCTGTAGGTTTTAGAACATGAGGTTAATGTCAGGGGTGAGGGTGGGGTGGGGAAGAGGGAAACTATGCGAAGGACCATTGCAGCCTTGTGCATCAGTGTTCAGTACACCATAAGAGAACACATTTGCATTCTGGTTTATAGCTCAGTTACTTTATTTTTGATGAGTGTGAATCTGTCTTGCAAGTGGTAAAATCATGTGTTTTGAAATACCAAAACAGAGGCCAAGGTCCCATGACTTACAATGAACAATAGAAGCTTTCTTTTTTTTTAAAACATATATATTTTTTAAGTTCTCAATTTTTTTTTTTTTTTTTTTTTTTTTTTTTTTTGCAGTACACAGGCCTCTCACTGTTGTGGCCTCTCCCATTGCGGAGCACAGGCTCCAGACGCACAGGCTCAGCGGCCATGGCTCACAGGCCCAGCCGCTCCGCGGCATGTGGGATCCTCCCGGACCGGGGCACGAACCCGTGTCCCCTGCATCGGCAGGCGGACTCCCAGCCACTGCGCCACCAGGGAAGCCCTAAGTTCTCAATTTTTTAAAAAAATTATTTATTTATGGCTGCGTTGGGTCTTCGTTGCTGTGCGTGGGCTTCTCTTGAGGTTGCTTCTCATTGCGGAGCGCGGGCCTCAGCAGTAGTGGCAAGCCGGCTCAGTAGTTGTGGCTCGTGGGCTCTAGGGTGCAGGCTCAGTAGTTGTGGTGCATGGGCTCAGCAGTTGTGGCTCATGGGCTGTAGAGCGCAGGCTCAGTAATTGTGGCACACGGGCTTAGTTGCTCCGTGGCATGCGGGCTCCTCCTGGATCAGGGCTCGAACTCGTGTTCTCTGCATTGGCAGGCGGACTCTTAACCACTGCCACCAGGGAAATCCAACAATAGAAGCTTTCTTAATTGACCTCTACTTAATTACATTGTTGGAGGAACTGATATTCTCCATTTCATCTGCAAGCCATACTTACTGATACCCACAGCATGCTGATTACTACACTTGCAGTTAGTAGGCTCCTCTTCGCTTCTGATCCTACTAAATGAATTCTATGCTTAACAGAGACAGTTGTGTTTGTTCCCCAACCTGTTTATACCTGTTGTAGTTAGCAGTGTAAATGATATAATTTAATTAAATGTTAACTGAATGGATGAAATGTGAGTGTAATGTTTCTGTGAAAATTAGGTTGAATATGTTCATAAGACTCAATAAATATGAGTTGCTAAAAACAGTTATTGATAAATTAGGTATGGGGAGGCAACTGTAAAAGATGGAAAAAATCATTCAATTTCTCGACGTGGGAATTCCCTGGTGGTACAGTGGTTAGGACTCCATGCCCTCACTACCGAGGGCCCGGGTTTGGTCACTGGTCAGGGAACTAAGATCCTGCAGTCCGCATGGTGTGGCCAAAAAAAAAAAAAATTCTCAAGGGATTCTCAGCTCAGATTGCCTCATAAGTGTCTTTGAGTTCTCAGTTCACTTTGAAGAAATAGTACTAGGAATCATAGGTGATCCATTATGGGTGTGGTTTATGCAAGAAAGACCATATACAACTCCAATTAGCAGAGCCATCCTCAAAGGCTTTGACCTTTCATCAAAATGTTAGCAAATAGGGACTTCCCTGGTGGCGCAGTGGATAAGAATCCACCTGCCAATGCAGGGGACACGGGTTCGAGCCCTGGTCGGGGAAGATCCCACATGCCGTGGAGCAACTAAGTCCGTGGACCACAACTACTGAGCCTGAGCTCTAGAGCCCATGAGCCACAACTACTGAAGCCTGTGTGCCTAGAGCCCGTGCTCGGCAGCGAAGAGTAGCCCCCGCTCGTCGCATCTAGAGAAAGCCCGCGCACAGCAACGAAGACCCAATGCAGCCAAAAAAAAAAAATATTAGCGAATAAACGTACATTTGTGTTTTAAGTTAAATCCAATAGTTACCACATCTTCTTAAGCCAGTCATCTGTTGACGGGGACTTGGGTTGTTTCCATGTCTTGGATATTGTAAATAGTGCTGCTATGAACATTGGGGTGCATGTATCTTTTATGAATTAGAGTTTTCATTTTTTTCCTGATATATACCCAAGAGTGGGATTGCTGGATCATACCAGCCACTTTTTTTTTTTCTTTTTTTGCGGTACGCGGGCCTCTCACTGTTGTGGCCTCTCCTGTTGTGGAGCACAGGCTCCCGACGCGCAGGCTCAGTGGCCATGGCTCACGGGCCCAGCCGCTCCGCGGCATGTGGGATCTTCCCGGACCGGGGCACGAACCCGCGTCCCCTGCATCGGCAGGCGGATTCCCAACCACTGCGCCACCAGGGAAGCCCCATACTAGCCACTTTTTAAATCTACCTTTGAATGTTCTTACTATGCATTAAGGAGCACTCTCACTCACTGGAAGGCATGAGCTTTCACAAGTCTTGTTGTAGCTTGTTGCTTCTGCCTGCTTAAGGTCTCAGGAATTTGTCATCAAAATTCTGATCTCAGTTCCTCACAACATAGGCGCAGTGGCTCCCTATCACTCCCTAATGACTCTCTCTTTGAGATTAGGGTTCTTAACAGTTTTGAGGGTCACATACCTCCTTGAAAATCAAGTGTCAGCTTTGGACCCTTTCACCTACAGATACAATGCACATGGAATTTTACATATACATTATCGGGCAGGATTTTGGACTTCTTAAAGCCCGTTCATGGATCCAGGTTCATTATCTCAGCTCTACTTGATGCTACATGGGAAGATTAGGAGTCTGGGTTATTCTTGGCTCTGCCATTAACTAGTTAGGGCACCGTAGGCAAATCTGTTAACCTCTTTGGGCCTCAGATTCCTTATCTGTAAAATAAGAGGTTTATCATGTTATCCTCAACTGTCTCTTTCAGTTTTACCTTATAATTCTATTCGCGCCCTCCAGCCATTTTTGTGAAATGAACTTGGCATCAACCTCAGAAAGGGCCTGAAATCACTGTTTCTTGCAGAACAAAAAAGAATGATAACAACTAAAAGTGGGTAGTGTCTAAGAGACATTATCTTTTCTTTTGATTCCACAAGCATGTATTGAGGGCCTACTATGTGCCCAGCCTTGGGCCAAGCACTATAAGTTTCACAGATAAGGCTCCCTCCTTGCCTCCCAGGGTGGGGGAGGTTTCAGTGCACTTACACATACGTTTTCTGTTTTAAGAAGTGAGAAAAGACCAAGTTATGTGAATTTCCCTGGGCCTGAATAAAATCTGCTTAAATGGTCTCTATTCAGGCTTTTCCTGGCAGCTATGCTCCTAATTCAGCTCTCTCCTTCAGGAGAAAAGCTAATGTATGGAGAACCAGGCTTCTTTGCCGTTCTGCAACTCCTTGCTTGCCAGAGACCAGCTTTTAATTCTTAAAGGAACCCGACGTTTCTTCCCTGAAACCTTTGAAAATCCCTCTCAACAGCACAGTTCACAAGCAGTCCTGTGGTAGTTTCCTCACACCCACATTGCTTTCCTGACTCCCAAGCAGGAGGGAATGAGTTCAACTGGTTTATGGGGGCTACAGTAGAGCATTGAGAAGTTCTCACTTTTATTTACTTATTTGATAATCTGCTACTTATTTTATTTTTTCTCCTTTGTTCAGTCTTTGTCTTTCTCCCTGTGATACTCACCCGATTCTGACAGCGTGATTACTTAATACTCACCTGCCAAATTAACTGACTTATTTTACCAACTGGGTGGGTATACAATACCTTGACACCTGCTATTTGAGTATTTTACTGAATTAAAAAAAATGTCCCTAGTGGTATCTTATCCAAAGGTGAAGCCCTAGGGCTCCTTTTGTTTAAAAAAAAAAAAGCCATTTGTTGCCTTTGTATTTATAAACCATGTTTGGTTATAATACATGTTCCACTATAAGATAGGGCCAACCAGTTTTCTCCTTCCAGTTACAAAGGGCTCTGGAAAGATACAAATATAAGCGTATATTTCAATTTAATTTTGTGCAAATTGTTCTGCCATCCCCCAACAAGAATATGGCTTTGTTCACGGAGATTTAGTCCCTGGATTGGGCCAATTAAGCTATTTTTTGTTTGAATTTCTTTTGGTTTACAGTCAGAAATGGATAAATAAAATACTTCCCAAGAGCCAAATAACTACCTTTTAAAATTTTTATTTATTTATTTATTTTTTTGAGGCACGCGGGCCTCTCACCGCTGCGGCCCCTCCCGTTGCGGAGCACAGGCTCCGGACGCGCGGGCTCAGCGGCGGTGGCTCACGGGCTGAGCTGCTCCGTGGCATGTGGGATCTTCCCGGACCAGGGCACGAAGCCGTGTCCCCTGCATCTGCAGGCGGACTCTCAACCACTGCGCCACCAGGGAAGCCCCTAACTACCTTTTTTTAATGAGTAGAAGTGGGATTAATGGCATTTTTTTCTTTTCTTATCTTTCCAGGAATTAATATACTGCCCACCTCCAGCACACACATTTCTCCTAGTAGATCAGTATGAAGGAGTAAAAGAGAAAAGGGTAAAATAAGAGCTCACATGTATGTTTTCCCATTTTCTCAAACAAATACTCAAGTAAACATTGAGTCTTGAATTAATTATTATTTTAGGGTTATAGGAGATCGTATAGTTCTATACTCTGATATAGGTAGATATTTACATAACATTTGTAGCCTTCTCTGAGCAGACAGGATTCTGGTTTCAGGGCCGGAAAAGTTATGTAAATTTCCCTAGGACTGAATAAAATCTGCTTAAATGGTCTGTCTCAAATGGAGCCTTCCTTACCTTGCAGCCATTTGTGTCTGGGCTTCTAGAAACAAGGAAGGAGAGAAAAACAACAAGAATCATAGGCTGAAGGAAGTCTGTGAGTCAGATTGTATGCCCTAAGAGACAGAATACTTTCTCTTTAATCCAGAACGTAAGAGAAACACTGTAAAAAGTTCAGAAAAATCAGTTAATATCGAGCCTGAGGATTTAAAAAAGTAAGCTAGCAATAACACATCTAAATTTCAATTGTAATTGTGTGCCTTACAAAGACTCATTGGTGTGACATTACACATTCTCTGTCATATGAATCTGCTCGAATTTAGCAACTGAGGGCTAATTTCCATTGCTTTTTGTAATTTGATCATTTGCCACTGAAATGGAATATTTAACCATTGTTACACAGGCGAAGTTGGTGCCATTTACCATTTGCTCTGTTTTCCCCATATTTTGTTGGTTCTGGAAGATAAACAGTATCTGGTGAATTGTGTAGTGCAATTGTCTTTGATCATCTGAAATTCATAACTTCTGTGTATTTGTTAATTGACTTAAAAAGGTGGTAGCTTCAAAGAATAACTGTTAATAGTGTTGATGAAACCGTAAAAATTTGAAATTCGTGCTGGCACTCCATAATTCTTTATAATTAAGTTACCTTTACCCCAGTCATATATTTTCATTCTTCCTGTTCTTCAGAGAGGACTGTATGCAGTTATGAACAATTTAAATGGGAATGTAGAGCATCTAGAGAGAGATTTTATAGAAGAAAAGCTGAAATTAATTGAGATTGTCTAGCCTGAAGAAGAGGACTTAACAGAAATCTCTAAGCATAGCCTTATTTTGCAAAGGATGGAAACCAGCTGTCTTTCAACTCAAGGACACTAGAATAAGAGGACCTGGACTTAAAGTGTAATCAGAGGGATTTAGTTAAGATACACTGAACATGTTTCCTCACAGCAGAGGTTGGTAGACTCTGGAGTGGGTTCCTGAAGGCCTCTGGACTTTCTTCCTCTGGAGTTTTAGGAATTCAAAACCATTTCCACGTTGATCAGCTGTAGGCAGAAGTTAGGCGACTGCTTCCTAACTTACTGAGACTTTGGCATTGCAACATCTTAAAATTTTCACTGGAACATCTGGATGTGGGTAGGCAGAAAGGCCTTTGTAAAATTATATCTGACTATTATAATGAAGAGGGAGGAAAGAGAGGGAAGAGACCATCAATGCACAGAATTCAGCAGCAGGGGTTGGTTTCTACTTCTCTGCCTGCTTCCTTTCTTCCAACAGTTCATGTTCTACTTGGCACTCAGAATGATCTTGTTCTGATTGTTATACAGCAGAAACTAACACAGCATTGTAAAGCAATTATACTCCAATAAAGATGTTAAGAAAATAATTTTCAAAAAATATTTTTTTTCTACATTTTTTGATGATGGCCATTCTGACCGGTGTGAGATGATATCTCATTGCAGTTTTGATTTGCATTTCTCTAATGATTAATGATGTTGAGCATTCTTTCATGCGTTTGTTGGCAATCTGTATATCTTCTTTGGAGAAATGTCTGTTTAGGTCTTCTGCCCATTTTTGGATTGGGTTGTTTGTTTTCTTGTTATTGAGCTGCATGAGCTGCTTGTAAATTTTGGAGATTAATCCTTTGCCAGTTGCTTCATTTGCAGATATTTTCTCCCATTCTGAGGGTTTTTTAAAAAAATATTACACCAAATATATTTTCTACTGTGGTAAAATATGCGTAACATAAATTATACTATTTTAATACATTTTAAGTATACAGTTCAGTGGCATTAAGTACATTCACATTGTTGTACAACCCATCACCACTATCCCTCTTCAGAACTTTTTCATCACCCCCGACTGAAACCTGCCCCTTTTAAACAACTCCCCATTCCCTTCTACCCGCAGCCCCTGGTTACCTCTGTTCTACTTTCTGTCTCTATGAGTTTAAAGAATGATCTTTTAAAAGAGCAAATCAGATCACACAGTCTCCCTGCTTCAAATCCTGCTATTGCTTCCTATTGCCATTAGAATAAATTCTCAACTCCTCACTGTGGTCTACCTACCTCTCTGAGCTCATCTTCAAGCACTGTCTTCCTTGTTCACTGCACCTCACTATTTTGCCTTTATTTTTTGTCCCCCTAACATTCTAAGCTCATTCTCATCTTGGGGCCTATTCCTTTGCTGGAATGTTTTTTCCTGGAGCTCCTTCTCATCATTCGGTCTCAGCTCAGGTATGACCTCTTTGGGGAGGTCTCCTCTAACCACTCAGTGTATGGAAGCATCCTCTCAGTTCTGTCTTTCCCACTACTTTATTTGTGTTTTCCCTATAGTGCTTGTAACTGCCTGAAATTGCTTTATCTGCCTTCAAGCTATATCCAGAATCTGGCCACTTCTCGCTCCTCCACTCTTACCTCCCTGGGCTGAGCCACCTGTCACTAGGATGGCCCCGGTAGCCTCTGCAGTGCTCTCTTCATTCCACCCTTACTCTCCTCACAACAGCGTTTTCTCAAAACACCGGCCAGAGGAAAAGAGAAGTCAGAGCATGTGGGGTCTCCATTACTCTCAGAGTAAAACCCAAAGTATTTGCAAATGGTCTACAAGACCCTCATGATCTCGCCCCCTGTGACCTTTGACTGTATCACCTAATGTCTTCCCTCTCACTTACTTTAATACCTGTAATTGGTCTCCTTGCTATTCCTTGATCAAGCCACACCTGCTCTTGCCACAGCTAGTGGCTTTGCACTGGCCAATTCCTTTTAAACATTCTGTAGCATCTATTTATTTATCATATTTATTGCTTCTTGCCTATTCCCAGAATATATGGTCCACAAGATAGGGAGTTTTAAAATTTTATTTGCTGCAGTATCCACAGTGCCTAGAACAGTGCCTGCCATATGGTAGATACTTGTTATGTGTTGAGTTGTGTCCCTCAGTAAGATCTGTTGAAGTCCTAACCCTCTGTAGCTGTGAATGTGACCTTATTTGGAAATAAGCCCTTTGCAGATGTAATCAAGATAAGATGAGGTCATAGGGTGAGCCCTAATCTAATATGACTGGTGTCCTTATAAAAGGAGGAAAAGGCCATGTGATAACAGAAGGAGCTGCAGCCACCATCAGAAACTAGGAAGAGGAAAGGAAGAATCTTACCCAGGGCCTGTGAAGGAGGGTGGCCCTGCTGATATCTTTTTTTTTTTTTAATTTTTGCGGTACGTGGGCCTCTCACCACTGTGGCCTCCCCCGTTGCAGAGCACAGGCTTCAGACGTGCAGGCTCAGCGGCCATGGCTCACGGGCCCAGCCGCTCCGCGGCATGTGGGATCTTCCCGGACCGGGGCACGAACCTGTGTCCCCTGCATCGGCAGGCGGACTCTCAACCACTGCGCCACCAGGGAAGCCGATATCTTGATTTCATGCTTCTAGCCTTTAGAACTGTGGGAGAGTAAATTTCTGTTGTTTTAAGCCACTCAGTTTGTGCTACTTTTTTTTTTTTTTTTTGGCTGCGTCGGGTCTTCATTGCTGTGTGTGGCCTTTCTTTAGTTGTGGCCAGCGGAGGCTACTCTTTGTTGTGGTGCCCGGGCTTCTCATTGGGGTGGCTTCTTTTGTTGTGGAGCACGGGTTCTAGGTGCGCAGGCTTCAGTAGTTGTGGCACGGAGGCTCAGTAGTTGTGGCGCGCACGCTCTAGAGCGCAGGCTCAGTAGTTGTGGCACACGGGCTTAGTTGCTCCGCAGCATGTGGGATTTTCCCGGACCAGGGCTTGAACCCATGTCCCCTGCATTGGCAGGCGGATTCTTAACCACTGCGCCACCAGGGAAGCCCAGTGTGCTACTTTCTTATGGCAGCCCTAGGAAACTAATAGAATAGTTGATAAGTATTTGTTGAATAAATGTATGTATTGTTTATCTATTTATGCTCCATCTCTTCCACAAGAATGAAAGCTCCTGGAAGGTGTATTCTGTTTCTTATTCTCCATTGTATCCTTCGTGTCTAGAACAATGCCTGGCACAAAGAGGTGTTACACAGTGTTTTACAAAAACAGTGTAGAGTGGTGGTAAAGCATGGGGCTTGATGTCAGACCACCCAGAGTTTAGGTTCTAGCTCTACCACTTACCAGCTGTGTGCCTCTGGGCATTGCTTCTGTACCTCCTCTCTTCATCTGTAGGATGGATTAGCATACCTAAAGCACTTAGAACAGCGCCAGAGTCACTAAGCACTCAATATCTCTTCTCTAGTATTCTTAGTTGCTTGGTATGACGAGACTAAGGTCATGCGTGAAAAACTTCATGAACTGGGAACTCAGGAGGCCAGGAACTCACTGTGGGACCTTGGGTGGATGACTTTGCCTGTCTGGACCTCTGTCTTCTCATCTGCAGGCGCAGGTGTTAGATTATCGTTTCCTGAGGTAATCTCTAGCTTCAGCCTTTGGTGAGTCCATGTGGTGTGTATTACTCGCAGAACAGGCCAGATTGGGGCTGCCTTCCAAGGGTAGATCAAAGATGTGGTGGGCACATCAGAGATTGAGCCTTGGTGTGCTTTCAGTTGAGGAGAGGAGTTGCAGAGAAAGGGAAAACAGAATGAGGAGACATGTGGAGCTGACCTGGCCTCCACCTGCAGCCTGAAGTCAGTCTGTAGCTGCAGAAACAGCCCAGCTTACCCTCAGAGCCATGAATAAGAAAAGGAAACTATTGTAAGCCACTGAAATTTTGGGTTGTTTGTTATGCAGCAATATTGCGGCATAAACCTAATACACAGTAAAATAATACATATTTTTTGTAGCATGAATAAAGGCATAGCTCTAAAATTGTCTTCACTGGTTTTGTTTTCAGCCAGTCAACCTGGACCATACAATGTGACTTTTATTGTTTAATACATATTCTCCCTCTCTCTCTCTCTCTCACACACACACACACATGCACGCATATGCACACACTTTCTTTGCAATAAATTCATGGTCGTGAGAGGATGCTGTCACCTTGGTTGATCCAGTGATGACATACTACCCTTAACAGCCACCATCTTTCTTTCCTCCTTGTTGCCTTTGGAAGGTGTCGTGCTCTTTCCAACTTTAGCAGGATAACTGCTTGCTGGCTCTGGAAGCATCATAGCTGGGTCATTGCACATTCGTACTACCCCTATCCTGGACCTTTCTCCCATCAGCCCTCTAAATAGTTTTCTTTGGAACAATATCTGAAGCACTGGTAATAATTTTGTGATAGCAACTTTGGTTTTCATTTTGTATCTTATAATAGATTCTTACTTGTGTAGGACACTTATCCCTGGTCAAGTGTGCTCTGTAAGAAAGAGGAAAATAAGGCAGAGCTTAAATTTTGACTCCATTTATCCAATTCAGTGTCAGAGAGAGGATGAATATAGTTAGGTTTGCTGATTATCTATTCTGGAGTGACAAATCACCTCAAAACAGAGTGGCTTAAAAAAATCATTTTATTTTGCTCACAGTTTAGTGGATCAGCAGTTCAGGAAGGCCTTGGCTAGGTGATTCATCTGTGATCCACGTGAAACCAGCTTGGGTCGCTAGGATATGACAATCCACCTCCAAGATGGCTGCTTCACTCACATGTTAGGCACGTGGGCAAGGATGGCTGGCATTTGATGCTGTCAGCTAGAAGCTGAGCTAGGGCTGTCATCTGAAGTGCCTACGCGTGATCTCTCTAAGTGGTTTGGGCTTCTCACAGCCCAGTGGATGGATTCCCAAAGACAGTGTCTCAAGAGGGAGCATTCCAAGAGACAGAAAGTGGAAGCTACCAGACTTTTAATGCCTGGGTCAGGAAACTGGCATAACGTCCACTGTATTTTGTTGGTAAAAGCAGTCACAGAGCTTTCCCAGATTCAAGGGGAGGGGACATAGAAATTCCCTCACCGTGAGAGAAGCAGTAAAGAATTTGCAGCCATCTTTCATTTATATATATGTGGATAATTTTTACTCAGAAGGCTTTAAGATATAAATGTGACCTGGGTTGGGGCTTGGGACTGGGAATTTTTTTGCTAATTTTTTTCCTTAGCTGTACTTTATTTATTTATTTATTTGTATTGAAGTATAGTTGATGTACAATATTATATAAGTTACAGGTATACAATACAGTGATTCATAAGGTTATACTCCATTTATAGTTTTTTTTTGATAATTTTTAAAACATCACTCCTTTTTTACTTCTGTCAAAGGAGAACTTGGTGAACTGATAGTAAACTCTAACCCTTGTCAGATAAATTAGAGTTACATGCTAGTTACTTCACGATGTACCACAGTCTTTTAAAGCTTAAATAATGGAATGGTAATAACAATAGCTTTCTATGTACATCGCTCAGTGCATTTTCTGTACTGATACATATGACCTTCATAACAAAGCCATGAGGTCAGTTCTTTTATCAACCCCATTTTTATGAGAAAACTGAGGCACAGAGAGGTTAAATAACTTCCTAGAATCACATAGCTAGTAAATGGTAGCCTGGGATTTGAACTGCATTCTGTCTAGTTCCACTGCGGAAGGGGAAATCATCTGGTTGACCTTTACATTCCGCCTTTCAAATGGAGGAAAATCAGCAGGTGTGTGCATTTGCTGCTATTAAATACTATTATGTGCATAAATTGCACAAATATGTTCATATTAGAGCTTGGATCCAGAAGTGGAAAAGCAAAAACATGTTCTTTCCTCTATAGGTGATCTTTAGAGATGCTATTTCGGGAAAACACTTTCATGTTTTTATCCTCCAAACCCTGCCCCTAGTCAACTTGAGTTTTGTCTAAAGTTAATAATACATTTATTGACCCCTGAACTTGTTTTTATCAATGCCTTCTTTTAGTCAAATGTAATCATTCATTTTAAAGGAGTTGTGTGTGTGTTTGTACGTGTGTGAAAATCCTATTGCTCTTGTGAAGAAAAAAACAGAAGAGTTTGAATAGACAAATTTAGTAGTCTTTCTTCTGAAGTCCCATTTTCTGGATTGTTTCTAAGGAGTCTTTAAACTTATATACTGACATAATTTGTGGTAGTTCATACTTATTAACAACTCATACTGCAGTTTCCTATCCCCTTGCAGTTGGGAAATTTGAGCATTTCAGGACAGCTGGCTACCTTTGCTGAGGCCCCGAAGCACTTTTTCATAATTCACAAAGAAGATTGGTGTGTGGCCAGAATGGGCAGCGACAGGTGGGAGGCTCAAAGGTCACCCTTTGTACAGGTTCTCACCACAAGTGTACACTCTCCACTTTTGTTATGTTAACCTCTTAATTACCCATAGATAGCCATGTGTGGTGACAGAAGTTAGCTAACTTAGAAGGCTCTTACACAGCCAGTTGAAATCTGTAGATGGGCTCTGTATAATTTTGTGGTCTGAGAGTAAACCTGACATAGACTTCAGAGAATTCCAGAAATTCTGAGATAACCCAAAGTTTGGGGCTCGTTTCTCAGGGCACAGCTGCAGGCAACACTCATTAAACAGACAGGTTTGTGGAACCTTCATAAATGATTAAGAATAATGTTTGGATTTTTCTTGGCCTTGGGTAATATATTCCCTGTTTAAGAGTCCGATATTCTACCAGTTAGTTTTTGGTGTGTGTGGAAGGGATGAGATTTATTAATTACTGAAGGATTAAGCCTAGCTGATGTTCAAGTCTTGGTCTTAAGACAACATTCTGGTCATGAACATGTTTTTTTTCCCCTTAGATTCAATTCCATATTGAATTTAGTCTTTGATAGAGGAGTCTGAAAGAAATGACCTTTATTTAGGTGAATTGCAAATACTCTCCAATATATATACACATTTTCAAATGACCAATTTTCTCAAATTAATGAGGAATTGCCTTATTGATGAGGACTGTACTCCGTTCTTTATTAGTATTATCTCTAAATTTTGAAAAATCTTATAAAGTTAGATCTTTCTTTATCTCACAGATGAGAAAACAGGTTCAGAGAGTTTCAGTAACTTGCCTAAGGTCAGAAAACAAAGCCAAAGTTTTTCCCATTGAATAGTGCTATCTGTTTTTCTGTCTGCATTACTCAATTTCCATTGTATTTCATGAGTGGAAGTGTCAGGGTCCAAAGTCTAAGATGGAAGATAAATTTCAGAAGAGACTCTAGCAAGAGCTCGTTTAACGTGTAGTCTGGGAAAACATTCCTATACTACCCTTCAGGTTGCTTATGGTGTTTTTTTTTTTTTTTAATACATTTATTTATTTATTTTTCGCTGCGTTCGGTCTTCGTTTCTGTGCGCGGGCTTTCTCTAGTTGCATCGAACGGGGGCTGCTCTTCATTGCGGTGTGCGGGCTTCTCACTGCAGTGGCTTCTCTTGTTGCGGAGCACGGGCTCTAGGCACACAGGCTTCAGTAGTTGTGGCACGTGCACTCAGTAGTTGTGGCTCATGCGCTCTAGAGCACAGGCTCAGTAGTTGTGGCACACGGGCTTAGTTGCTCCGCGGCATGTGAGATATTCCCGGACCAGGGCTCGAACCCATGTCCCCTGCATTGGCAGGCGGATACTTAACCACTGACCCACCAGGGAAGCCCGCTTATGGTGTTTTTAACTGTGCTAGTTTGCTGGGGATTAGCTTTCTTTGCTCCACAGATGTTACTTCTGTGAACACAGGTGAGTGAGTGCTGACACTTGGCAGTATATCTACTTGATTTATAGCTTCTTCATAGGGTGGTAAACCAAGTAGGAAGACTACAAAGTAAATTTTCTTAATATATATTTAGTAATACATCCAACAATCCATCCAAAGTAGGTAAGGATAGAGATACATGGATGATTAAGACAAGATCTCAGCCCTTGACATGACCATAGACATGTAGTGGGCCACTCCAATATGGTGTAATAAGAGCTATGACAGAAGGGCCAAGTCCTATGAGGAGAGATGAGGGAGCAACTAACTGTCTTTGGAGGATTTGTGGAAGGCTTCACAAGAGAGGTGGTATTTGAGTTGAGTCTTTAAAGATGAGGAGTATGTTGAACGGAGAAGGGGAGTAGTATTCTCGAACACAAAGTGTATCAAAGGGCATGGAATATTTGGGGAACTATGAGTGGCTTGGTGTGGTTGGAGTACAGAATATGTACATGTGTGGAACTTGAGAGAAGAGCTTGGAGAGATGAGTTGAAACCAGACAGTGAAGGGGCCCTTTACGCAATGGGGATCCATAGAAGGATGGAGTTGTATGGTTGGGTATTCAGGTTGGGTTTGAGGAAGAGGGGACTGGAGAGAGGGGGTTGGTTAGACGATGAATACCGTGAGAGCAATAGCAGTGGCATGAGTGAGGAAGTCAGAGTCTCTAGAGACATTGGGAGCTACTACTTACTACTGTACTTGAAAACACATTGTTTAGTGTGGTCGTGGGAAAGCGTGGAATGGACCTTGAGTTTCAGGTTTCTGTTTTAGGCAAAGTGGAGCCACCAACTGAGATGAGGAATTCTAGAATAAGAAGTAGATTGGGAGGAGGATATGAAAAAACTAGTTTTGATCTGTTGGGTTTGAAGAATTTGTGAAATGTGGAGTTGGAGTTGACCAGTGGAATGCTGGAAATTTGGGTCTGGAGCCCAGGAGAAAATAGGACTTAGAAAGAGAGATTTGGAATTCCTCTACATTTAGGGGACAGTTAAAGCTTTACAGGTAATGGGCTCATATAGAGGGAGTGAAAGGGACAGAGAAGGAGTGCACAGGGAGGTCAGAGGGGAACCAAGAGAGAATGATGCAGGGAGGCCAAGGAGACTAAAGATTGATAAGAAACCTTAGGATTTAGCCCTTAGGAGGTAACCAGTGGCCACATCATTTAAAAAGCTGATTTCAAAATAATATGTAAAACACACATCCAAACAATATATATTCTCTAATACCATTTTTATAATAGTGCATTGAGAACTCTGAAGGGACAGATTTCTAATAGTGGTTATCTCTGAGTAGTAGTATTAAGGGTGATTTATTTTAAAGGCAAGAATCTACTTTTAACCTCATTCTGGTTGTTTTCTGAATTCAGGTCCTATTTCCTTGCTGGCTGTCAGCAAGGGTCAGTTTCAGCTTCTGGAGGCTGCCTGCATTCCTTCACTGTTGCACTCCTTCCTCCATCTTTAAAGCAGCAATGCGGGATGTCATTCTCATTCTTCAAATCTCTCCGAAGAGATAGTTTGTAGCTGACTGGGTAGAAAAACTGGACAATTCTTAACCATCCAGTGGCAGCAGAACACAGAAGAACAATCATGTAGTTTAGCATCAAAAGCCCCTGCTTATACTTTCATATGTGACTTTCTAGCCATATGGTCTTCATCATGTTATTTTTTATTTATTTATTTTTTTTGCGGTACGCGGGTCTCTCACTGTTGCGGCCTCTCCCATTGCGGAGCACAGGCTCCGGACGCGCAGGCTCAGCGGCCATGGCTCACGGGCCCAGCCGCTCCGCGGCATATGAGATCTTCCCGGACCGGGGCACGAACCCGTGTCCCCTGCATCGGCAGGCGGACTCTCAACCATTGCGCTACCAGGGAAGCCCTTCATCATGTTATTTAACTTCTTCCTTAGTTTCCTGATCTTTTCCAGCTTCTGCAGGCTGCCTGAATTTCTTAGCTCCTGGCTCCCTTCTTCCACTCTGATCAGGGGTGATTTTTTTTTTTATTTCTCTTTTTTGTTTGTTTTTGCTTATTTACATTTTCTGAATGTCCTGCAATGGCCATGCATTACTTTTTTGTAATCGTAAAAGAATATGGTAAAAATTCTTAGAAAAGGAAGTCACTGGTGACCTTGGTGAGAATAGTTTTGGTGGAGTGATAGGAAGCAGAAGTTGCATTCTAATGGATTAAGAAGATAATCGGAGCTGAGGAAATGGGAACAGGGAATGGTTGACTCCCTGTTAGTGGCAAAGGCAAGGAAAGAGAAAGAGTAGCATTTTGAGTGAGTAGCAGGATTGAGAAAATTATTTATTTATAGCAGCAGTTCTTAAACCTTTCACTCTCAGGACCTCTTTCTAAGTCTTGAAAAGTCATTGAGGACCCCAAAGAGCTTTTGCTTCTGTGGGTTAATATTTACCATATTACATAATAACACAGAAATATAAAAAATATTTACCTATTGATTCATTTAAAAATAACAATAGGGACTTCCCTGGTGGCACAGTGGTTAAGAATCCTCCTGACAATGCAGAGGACATGGGTTCGAGCCCTGGTCCGGGAAGATCCCACATGCCACGGAGCAACTAGGCCCATGTGCCACAACTAGTAAGCCCGAGTGCCACAACTACTGAAGCCTGCACACCTTGAGACCGTGCTGTGCAACAAGAGAAGCCACTGCAGTGAGAAGCCCCCACTTGATACAACTAGAGAAAGCCTGTGTGCTGCAACAAACACCCAACGCAGCCACAAATAAATAAATTAATTGAAATATTTCTTAACATATAGTTTCATGAAAAAGAATTTTTTCAAAACAAAAAAGTTTAGTGAAAAAAGTGGTACTGTTTTTCATTTTTACACAGCTCTCTAACGTTTGACTTACTAAAAAACGGTTGGATTCTCATATCTGCTTCCTCATCCAATCTGTTGCAGTGTGTTGAAGTAAATAAGAAAAATCTTATTGGCTGAAGTAAATAAGAAAAATCTGGCCTTAGACAGATATGTAGTTGGTAAAGGAAAGACCCTTGTGGACTCTCTGAAAGGGCCTCAGAGACTTCCCACAACGGTTCTTGGCCCACACTTTGAGAACCACACTGATTTACAGTATGGGAGGAAATTTGAACATGCAATCACCTGAACAGAAAGAGCCAGTAGAGAGGCAGAGATTTAAAATTCAAGAGAGGGAGGTACAATTGAGGGACTATACCAATATGGATAGAGGGTTCACCTTCTGAAGGAGAGGAGGTAGGTAGGATGGAGTTGTAAGGATAGATGTGGCTGTGCATATTTTTGCTGGAATAAAGGCAGTTGGTAGATTTCACCTCCATTACTTTCAGTTTTCTCTGAAACAGGAGTGAAGGACCACAGAATGGGATGGGGAGTTATGGAGTGCTATGAAGGTGATTGTCTATATGCATACTGCAAGATGAGATGCTGCCTGTGTGAAGGTTGAAGTATTTTTATGAGCAAGAACCTGCATTTCTAGTAGAGTGCAAAGAATATCTTAAACTGCATGTTCATCCTAAGTGCCTTCTCTGCCACACTTTAATCCAAGTGAGCCAAGTTAAAATAAACGTCAAGGCACCTTTGGTTGAAAAGAGAAACCAGCAAAAGTGTACTGAGCCTGAGATGTGTGAGTACAGGGGGAGGGACATTTGTTTTTTACTTAATTTTATAAGGTGATGTTTATTAGCTAGTTGTATATATATGTATATGTGACATGTATTTGACTATTTGAGCCTTGAGTATCTTTAGCACTAATTAGCAGTGCTGCTCGGGAGAGAAACTGTCCAAAGCCCAGGGAATGGGATTCTGGCCTTTATTCCTAGGGTGGGCATGCCTCCAGGTGGGTCTCTACTGTGTTATATTTTATATTTTTAGGTTGCGACAGCTCGTGTGTATGTCTGTGTGCATGTGTATGTAGGAGGCAGATTCACCGCTTTGTTTAGCAACCTTATTTTGAGTGTCTTTGGTGTTCAGGTCTTTCTTGCATTGTTCAGTAAGATTAGAAAAAAACAGAAGTAGAAAGAAAAGGGAAAATTAAACTACGAATACCTTAGCTGCAGAAGAAAATTCAGTTTGAAGAAATATAAGTAATATTTTATACAATCTTTTAGTTCATGCGATTAAAACAAATTTAAGTGATTTAATCAAAGCCTTTTATAGGGAAAGTTCTACCTTGCTTTTTTTAAAAAAATACATTTATTTATTTATTTTTGGCTGCGTTGGGTCTTCGTTGCTGTGTGCGGGCTTTCTCTAGTTGCGGCGAGTGGGGGCTACTCTTTGTTGCGGTGCACGGGCTTCTCATTGTGGTGGCTTCTCTTGTTGCGGAGCATGGGCTCTAGGTGCGCGGGCTTCAGCAGTTGTGGCTCACGGACTCTAGAGCGCAGGCTCAGTAGTTGTGGTGCACGGGCTTAGTTGCTCCATGGCTTGTGGGATCTTCCCGGACCAGGGCTCAAACCCACGTTCCCTGCATTGGCAGGCGGATTTTTAACCATTGCGCCACCAGGGAAGTCCCAGGAAAGTTTTAAAACTAAGATCTGTTCCCATCGTTCTGGAATAGTATGGTTTGTTCTCTCCCATAAACTATTTCCCCTACAGATGAGCGTTTACTAAGTATCAGGACCTCTTGGCATCTTTTCACTTTTCCATGGAAAAGTGTAGTTTTGGGATAAGGAGTTCCTGACTCACAGCCTTATTCATAGGATAAGCCCTTAATTTAGCAAAAGCCTTTAACTCACTTGACAAATGCCAAGTTTCCCATATCTTTTAAAAATTGAAATACAGTTGATTTACAATATTATATTAGTTTCAGGTGTACAACATAGTTATTCAATATTTTTATACATTATACTCCATTTAGAGTTATTACAAAATAATGGCTTTTTCCCCATGCTGTACAATATATCCTTGTTGCTTATTAAGTTTTCCATATCTTGATGAAATCTTGGAGCTGGAAGGAAACTTACTGAACATATAGTTTGTCTTCATTTTGTAGCTTAGAAAACTAAAAACCAAGAGGTTTGGGGAGCTTCTGAAATCTCCATTGGGGCTTGTTGCAGACTTTTTTTTCTTCCAGTCTTGTACACTTTGCTTTACACCAGAGAGCTAAACTTCTCATGGTTACAAAAATGTAAGAATGCTTTAGAGTCTTCCGTGGCACAAACAAAATTACAACCATTTCTATGCATTTGAAGAGTCTCTCTCTTTAAGTTTCAGTTTAATTGATTCATTTAGGTCTTTGTGGTTCTTGTCTCTTTTTGGATATCTCCTGCTCATTGATCTATTTGCAGTGTGTTTTATTCTATGTTTTTTGGGCTCTCTCTCTCTCTCTCTCTCTCTCTCTTTCTGTATCTCTTTTCCTATCCATAAGTGAGCACTGTTCTCCTTATTTTTGTCAGTCTCTCCCTTTGGGCATCTTATTCCATCTTTTTCTTCTCCCTTCTTAATCTCCTCTTTTAACAGGTGCTGAAGGGTTCTAAAGGACAGTTCTCTGGTCTCCCTTTTTATCTCCCATGTTCTTTCCATTTTCTTAGCTTTTTATCTTCCACAAGAGATATTGATCTATAGTTTTCTTTTTTTGTATTGTCCATGTCTCTTTTTGGTATCAGGGTAACGCTAGCCTCATAAAATGAGTTGGGAAGTGTTCCTTCATCTTTTATTTTCTGGGCGAGATTGCGTAGAATTGGTGTTATTTCTTCTTTAAAAGTTTGGTAGAATTCTCTACTAAAACCATCTGGGCATGGAGATCTATTTTTTGGGAGCTTTTAAATTATGAAATCAATTTCTTTGATAGTTATAAGACTACTTAAGAATATATTTAAAAAATATTTATTTATTTGGCTGCACCCGGTCATAGTTGCGGCACGTGGGATCTTCGCTGCCGCGTGCAGGATCTTTGTTGCAGCATGCAGGATCTTTAGTTGCGGCATGCGGGCTCTTAGTTGTGGCATGTGGGCTTTTAGTTGTGGCATGCATGTGGGATCTAGTTCCCTGACCAGGGATCAGACCTTGGCCCCCTGCATTGGGAACGTGGAGCCTTAACCACTGGACAACCAGGGAAGTCCCTAAATTTTTTTTAAATTGAAGTATAGTTAATTTACAATGTGTTAGTTTCAAGTGTACAGAAAAGTGATTCAGTTATATATTTAGATAGATAGATAGTTTTTCAGATTCTTTTCCATTATAGGTTATTACAAGATATTGAATGTAGTTCCCTGTGCTATTCACTAGGTTGTTTCAGGACTATTTAGATTATCTACTTCATCTTGGTTGAGTTTTGGTAGTTTGTGGTTTTCAAGGAATTGTTGTATCTTTTCTAAATTTTCAAATTTATGAGTATAAAGTTGTTTATCATGTTCTATTATTATCTTTTTTTTGGAGGGACTGGTTCTTTATTTCAGAAAGACATTTATCAATTTTCAGTATCAAAACAGTAACACTATTGGTTTTCCTTTCTCCCAATCAGCCCCCAAAGAGACCACATCAAAGGAGAGTACATTTTAAGCCAGTTAAGCTGCAGGATGCAAACCTAACAGACCTCACTGAAACCTCACCAAAAAGGGGGGATTGGGTAGGGAAAGAAACTTTAAACGATCAGCACAGTGCCAGCACACAGACTGTAGACAGCTCTCACAGCCAGATTGGGGTGACCAGTGTGCCCCAACCCCAAAGAAGCAAAGTTTCAAAATAATAGAAAATTTGAAAACAGTTTTGAACATAAGCTATTCAAGATTTCTCCAGCACTAACTGATATGAAACGCCACTTTTAGAGACAGCAGCTTCAGACCCAGAAAAGGGTGATAAGATGAGTTTCATATGGCAAATCAGTGGCAAGACAATTTTCTTTTCTTTCTTTCAAGGAGGAAGGAGAGCAAATAAGTGGTCACGTTAATATAAGGGCACATGATCCATTCTGTGAGCAGTTGGGAACAGGGTAGAGCTGGGAAAAGGATTTGATCTCAGAAGTCTCACCATCTTAATTTTGTTTGGTCACTTCTGATGAAAAACAAAAAGTTGCCCAAAGATATCATAAAACTTAAAAGCTGAAGAGCACTTCTGTTTTTGGGCTAACTCCTCCTGGAATCACCTTTCTGGTTTGGCGGGTACTTTTTACAGAGCAATGAGGTTTCCCAAAATGGAGTCTTTCTCTGGGCTGTTTGGCTTTCAGTACAGTTTACAGTAAAGCCATCCTTTTAATAGCTCCAGGATTTTTAGTGATGTTCCATTTCATTCCTGACATTGGTAATATGTGTCATCTCTGTTTTAATTTTTGTTTGTCTTGCTAAAGGTTTATCCATTTTATTGAATTTTTCGAAGAATTGGCTTTTTAAAAATTGATTTTGTCTATTGTTTTTCTGTTTTTGATTTCATAGATTTCTTATCTATCCTCTGCTTGCTTTGGGTTTTTGTTCTTTTTCTAGTTTCTTGAGGTAGAAACTTAGTTTATTGTTTTGAGACCTTTTTTCTTTTCTAATGTAAGCATTAGTGCTATAAACTTCCCTCTTATCACTCCTTTAGGTGTATTCCTACATATCTTGTTACATTTTATTTTCATCCTCATTTGGTTCTATGTGTAATTTATTTCATTTTGACTTCTTTTCTCATCACTTGGAAATTAACCAAGACACTTCTAAATAATTATTTTCTGGTGACTTCCCTGGTGGTCCAGTGGTTAAGACTCTGTGCTCCCAATGCAGGGAGCACAGGTTTGATCCCTGGTTGGGGAACTAAGATCCTGTATGCCACATGGTGTGGCCTAAAAAATAAAAAAAAAATTAAAATAAATAAGTAAATAATTATTTTCTTTCTGTTTGGAGAAGTTCTTTTAGCCATTCTTTTTTTAAAAATTAACTAATTAATTAATTTTTGGCTGTGGTGGGTCTCCATTGCTGTGCATGGGCTCTGTCTAGTTGCAGCGAGTGGGGGCTACTCTTTGTTGCAGTGCGCGGGCTTCTCATTGTGGTGGCTTCTCTTGTTGCGGAGCACAGGCTCTAGGCACACGGGCTTCAGTAGTTGTGGCACGTGGGCTCCAGTAGTTGTGGCACGTGGGCTCAGCAGCTGTGGCTCGTGGTCTCTAGAGTGCAGGCTCAGTAGTTGTGGCACACGGGTTTAGTGGCTCTGCGGCCTGTGGGATCTTCCTGGAGCAGGGCTCGAACCCATGTCCCCTGCATTGGCAGGTGGATTCTTAACCACTGCACCACCAGGCAAGTCCCCTAGCCATTTTTTAAGAGTGGGTTTGTTAGTGACAAATTATTTTAGTTTCCCTTCATCTGAGAATATCCTTATTTCCCCTCCATTCGTTAAGGATAGTTTCACCAGATATATAATTCACAGTTGACATTTCTCTTCTTCCAGCACTTGGGAAATGTTATGCCACTTCCTTTTGGCCTCCATGGATTCAGATGAGAAATCTGCTACCATTTGAATTGAATTTCCCCTACAGATTGTTTCTCATTGGCTGGTTTCAACATTGTCTTTAGTCTTTAGAAGTTTAATAGTGATGTGTCTTGGTGTAGATTTATTTGGGTTTATCTAATTTGAGGTTTGTTCAGCCTTGAATTTGTATGTTTATGTCTTTCTCCATATTTGAAAAGTTTTTGGCCATTACTGTATTTCTTTGAATATTCTTTCAGGATCATGTTCTCTATTTGGACTTTTCTCCTCTCTTTCTGGACTTCAATGATAAGAATATTGGGTCTTTTCTTATAGTCCCAAAGGTCCCTGAGGCTGTGTTAATTTTTTTGGTCTATTCTCTCTGTTGTATAAATTGAGTGAATTCCATTGATGTGTTCTCAAGTTATCTGATTCTTTTCTCTGTTCTCTCCATTTTTCAGTTGAGCCCACTGATTGAGTTTTAAATTTTGGTGAGTGTATTTTTCAGTTCTATAATTTGCACATGGTTCTTTTTATAACTTCTATTTCTTTTGCTGAGATTTTCTAGTTTTTCACTTGTTTCAAGATTATATGTAATAGTTTATTGAAATATTCTTGTCATGACTGCTTTAAAATTGTTGTCAGATAACTCCAACATCTGATTTGTGTTGGTGCTGGCATCACTTGTTTGTCTTCCCTCATTCAAATGGTGATTTTACTGGTTCTTTATATGGTGGGTGATTTTTTAATTGTATTTTGGACATTTTGGATATTATGTTATGAAACTTTGAGTCCTAATAAATCTTTTATCAGGAAGTCTCCCTGATTTGGTTTATCAGGCAGATTCTTTAGTGTTGTAGTGTTTTCATTCTCTACTTTTAGAAGCTCTCTATATATTAAAGATACATTCATTGGGGGTATTACATTTCAAAACTTAGGTAAAATGGTTGGTTTTATTTAAAAATACAAATTATCAAAACTGACTCTAAAGGAAATACCAAACACGAATAAATCCATACTCATTAAAGGGATTTACTCAGTAGTCAAAAATTTGCCCATTAAATCCCTCTCAAGAGCCTAGCCTTCCCACCAAGCAAAACATAACACTAGGCCTGGATGTTTTTACAAATGAGGTCTACCAAAATTTAGAGGAATGTAACACCTATCTTAAATAAAAATTGCTTTATAGACTAAAAACAGTAGGAAAGTTCCCCAATTTGTTTTACGTGGTTAGTAAGAAATGATGGACAGAGTCTCAGCATAAAGTAAAGTACAGGATTATATTTTATCCCTGTTTCTCAGATGATACATTATACAGTTGACCCTTGAACAACACAGGTTTGAACTGTGCAGGTCCAATTATATGTGAATTTTTTTCAGTAGTAAATACTACAATACTACACGATATGTGTGGTTGGTTGCATTCTCAGTTGCAGGACTGTGGATAATGGAGGAACTGCAGACACTGGGAACAATATATGTGGAGGGCTGACTGTAGGTTATATGCAGATTTTCAACCGCATGGAAGGTCGACATCATTAACCCTTGGATGTTCAAGGGTCAACTGTATTGAAGTCTCATGTCTGGTTGGAGTGTCACCTGAAATTGTGGTGCTGACGGTGAAAACTCAGACTTACTAAGATGCCTGAAGTCATGCCTCTAGCTTCTTCTCTTTTGGGTAACTGAAGAGGCATCTGGTGCTTGGACTTACCAGTGAATAATTGTGTAGCAGCCTTCTAGTCCTGCAGAAGCACT
Organism: Aethalodelphis obliquidens; assembly: GCF_003676395.1. NCBI lineage: Eukaryota > Metazoa > Chordata > Mammalia > Artiodactyla > Delphinidae > Aethalodelphis > Aethalodelphis obliquidens. The sequence continues at coordinate 1,111,712 of NW_020838051.1, read as the reverse complement.
AAAGCTTACATAAGGAAATTCCATTGCTTCTTCATAACCAGGATATACAGATGTATGTGTCTCCTTGCCAGCTGACTATTAGCTTCTGTTTTCTCATTCTTGGTTACTCCTATCTTCACTTAACACTATGACAGTATATTTACTATTGTGCCATTTTATGCTTTTGTCAAAACAAGTCTTCTCCTGTGTGAAACCCAGGTGGTTGGGATTGTTATTTTTGGCTTCAGCAAATCCATTAAGAGCAAATATATCCTATAGAAGATATAAAGAAGAATCAAATGGGAAATTTTAGACTTGAATAATAAAATAACCAACCCCCCCCAAAACAAACAAACAAACAACCCTCAGCAGAATGGAGAGGAGGGCAAAAAGAATTAGTGAACTTAAATATAGAATAATAGAAATTACCCAATCTGAACAACAGAGAGAAAATAGACTGAAAAAACTGAGCCAGAGACTCAGAGACCTGTGGGACTATAACGAAAGCTGTAACATTTGTGTGACTGGAGTCCCAGAAGGAGAGAAGAAAGAGGATGAGGCTGAAAAAGTAGTCAAAGAAACAATGACTGAAAATATCCCAAATTGGCAACAGACATAAACCTACAGATTCAAGAAGCTTAGAGACTCCCAAACAAGATCAACCAAAGAAATCCATGCCAAGACATATAATCAAACTTAACGAAAGTAAAGACCAAGAAAATAAGAAAATATCTTGAAAGCAGCCAGAGAGAAATGATACATTATCTATAGTGGGAAAAATAATTTGAATGACAGGGGTTTCTCATCAGAAATCATGGAGGCTAGAAACAAATGGCACAACATTTTTCAAGTGCTGAAAGGAAAGAATTGTTAACTACAAATTCTATATTCAGTAAAACTATCCTTTAGTTATAAGAGAGAAATAAAGATATTCTCAGATTAAGAAAAAGTAAAAGAATGTGTCCTTAGCAGACCTACCCTTAAAAAATGTCTAAAGTAGGGCTTTCCTGGTGGCACAGTGGTTAAGAATCCGCCTGCCAATGCAGAGGACATGGGTTTGAGCCCTAGTCTGTGAAGATCCTACATGCCACGGAGCAACGAAGCCCGTGTGCCACAACTACTGAGCCTGCGCTCTAGAGCCTGTGAGCCACAGCTACTGAGCCCACATGTCGCAACTACTGAAGCCCATGCGCCTAGAGCCCATGCTCAGCAAAAAAGACCCAATGCAGCCAAAAATAAGTAAATAAATAAATACATTTATTAAAAAAATGTCTAAAGGAAGTTCTTGAACTTGAAAGGAAATGAAAGAATCTTGAAGCATCAGGAAGGCAGTACAAAGGAAAGAGCAAAAATATGGATACATACAATAGACTTTCTCCTCTTGAGTTTTCTAAATTATATTTAATAGCTGAAGCAAAAAGTATGACATTTTTGATGTGTTTCTCAATGTTTTGTAGAGGAAATATTTAAGATAATTATATTATAAACAGAGGAGTATAAGGGGACTTAAAGTGAGGTAAGGTTTCTACATTTCACTTGAACTGCTAATATTTCAACACCAATTGACTATGATAAGTTATGAATGTATAATGAAATACCTAGAGCAACCACTAAAAATTTATTTATGTACACAACAACTTTCATGGACCTCAAGGGCATTATACTGAGTGAAAAAAGCCAATCTTAAAAGGTCACATACTGTATGATTCCATTTATATAACATTTTCAAAATGACACACTTAAATTGGTGGAGAACAAATTAGTGGCTGCCAAGGGTTAGGGTTGGTGGGGCGGGTGGGTGTGACTCTGAAGCGGTAGCTTGATGGAATCTTTATGATGGTGGAATAGTTCTGCATCTTGATTGCAGTGGTGGTTACACATATCTACAGAAGTGATAAAATGGTATAGAACTATACACACGTATTATCTATTTCTTGCTTTTAATATTGCACTATAGTTATGCAGGATGTAACCATCGGGAAAAACTGGGTGTAGGGGATACAGGGTAGGCCTTTCTTTACTATCTGATTATTTCAAAATAAACAAATTTTAAAAAGAGAAAGAAACGTCATACTTCTTTGGTGAAAATATTTCATTTTTATTTTAATTTACCTTTAATAAGTATTTTTTCTCCATTATTGTGAAATTTGTCCCATAGAAGTCTTGCATGGCAGTAGCAAATTAAAACAGAAATTTTCTCTCCTAAATGTTGTTTTACCATTTGAATCACTGTGGTTTTGAGTTGGGAGCTATTGATGCCAATACTTACAGGAGAGAATGAGGTGACTTTTACCCCCTTCTCACTTCACTGTAAGCAGGACTGCTCTGTCGGGTTACTTTTCAGTAGGAATGCTAAAAAGGAAAAAATTAAAATCCCTCGTTATGCCTGCCTTACTCAATGACCTAATTTTATGTGTTGGTTGGCTGCAGTCAGAGGTACATTGGTGGCTGTGGAATGGAATTCTCATTACGCAAGGCTAAGTAGCCTATATGATTTTCCTCTTTGTAACCTTGACTAACTGAACTTGGATTAACTGCAAGTTTTCTCTTGTGACTATCATGTTTTCCCCTAATTAATCAAATTTTCCGGAAGCTCTTTCTGTACAACTAACTAGACTAGATCTCTCTGCAGAGGTGGGAATAGAAATTGCTCTGGGAATCTTGATTTTGTTACTGATTTGCATAGTGTTAATGATTTGTATGTTAATGGGATCGGGGGGGCCGAAGACTTACATGTCAGTGTAACGTGTTTCCTATTTCCAGTTCTGGAGCCATGCAGGGTTAACTTCACTTTGTTTTGGTTTCTCTTTAGTTCCTTTTCATTTGCACTTTATTTTATGGCCAGAATTTAATATCAAGTAGCATTTATTTGGAATATAACTTTGAGCTCTCTGCTACTGTATCAGGTGCTTTTACATATACCATCTCATTACTCCAAACAGCAATCTTTTATTTTAAGTAATAATTTAGTATTTCAATATTCCATTATGTTGGCATTATGTTTAAATGCCAAATTAAATATTAAAAATTTGATGAATGCTTTCAAATGCATTCTAAACGATACATGGTACACTTACATTAGTTTGATACAATGGAATTATTAAATACGCCTTGGGTTTCCCTGGTGGCGCAGTGGTTGAGAGTCCGCCTGCCGATGCAGGGGACATGGGTTCATGCCCCGGTCCAGGAAGATCCCACATGCCGTGGACCGGCTGGGCCCGTGAGCCATGGCTGCTGAGCCTACGTGTCCGGAGCCTGTGCTCCGCAACGGGGGAGGCCACAACAGTGAGAGGCCCGTGTACCACAAAAAAAAAAAAAAAAAAAAATTATGCCTTAAGAGACTTAATATCATTTCAATGCATACAATGAAGGAAATTCAGAAACCATAATCAAGAAGCTCATCTGTTAAAAAAAATTATACAAGATAGAGTAAACCTGACATAGAAAATTTTCATTCTACTGTTTACTTACTTTATTCTCCCAATGTTCATCTCCAAGACGTTTCTATTTCAAGTATTATTACAGATGTAAAAATAAAGGTGAGATGAACGATAGTGTTGAGTTGGCCAAAAAGTTTGTTCGGGTGTATCTGTACCGTCTTATGGAGATCTGTGTAGTGGCTAAATGATAATAAAACCATTACAGTTCATCATGGTAAAGCACACACACTTGGAAATGTATTATGGTTATTTTCATTATGACAGTGTTGAGAGGGGCTCAATTAATCAATCTAGGGTGTAGCCATCTGATAGAAAGATGGGCTTTGTAATAAGAGGTTTACTATTGGGTGGCAGATGTGGCAGATAGCCCAGACAACAAGCTTGGAATGGTGAACCACACATCCCACTGGCAACATTTGTAGCACCGGAAGTGGTATCCACATGCATGTATTTACTCAGAGGAATGGAAAAGGGGAGAAAAATAAGAGCACATGTGTGAATGGCATTATAAAGCAGTGGACTCCCAAATTGTGAGCTAACTTTCAAAATGCACCCATTATTTGAAATCCAGTTTTACCTCCTTACAAATGCTAAGAATAACAAGCACTGCTTGTATTATAATATATACAGTAGTAAAAGTATAACTGTAGACATGTTTTTTAAAATTTTATTTTATTGAAGTATAGTTGATTTACAGTGTGTTAATTTCTGCTGTACAGCAAATTGATTCAGTTATACATACACAGTACATACATCCCTTTTCAGATTCTTTTCCATTATGGTTTATCCCAGGGTATTGAATATAGTTCCCTGTAGACATGGTTCTAGTCAATAAATTGGGTCTTATATACTGTGGCAGGCAGCCTCCAAGATGGCTCCCAGTGATCCCTGCTTCCTGATATCCATACCCTTGTGTAATTCTTTCCCTTTGAGTGTGGGCTGGACTTATTGACTTCCTTATAATGAAAAGAATATGGCAGAAGTGATGAGATGCCACTTCTGATATTAGGTTATAAAAAGACTGTGACTTTCATCTTGGAGTGCTCGTTCTGGGGTGTGTTAGTCTGCCTGGGCTGCCATAACAAAATACCACAGACTGGGTGGCTTAAACAACAGAAATTAATTTTCTCGCAATTTTCGAGACTAGAAGTCCCAAAACAAGGTGCTGGTTGATTCTATTCTTGATGAGGGCTCTCTTTCTGTCTTATAGGCAGACACCGTCTCGCTGTGTGCTCATATGACCTCTATGTGTGGGAGGGAGAGAGAGAGCTCTCTGGAGTCTCTTCTTATAGTGACACTAATCCTATTGGATCCAGGCCTTACCTTTAGGACCTTATTTAACCTTAGTTACTTTCTTAGAGGCCCCATCTCCAAATACAGCCACACTGGGGCTTAGGGCTTCAACGTAGGAATTTTGTGGGGATACAAACATTCAGTGCACAGTGTGGTGGAAGCCAGCTGCTATGTTACGAGGCAGCTCTGTGGAGAGTTGCACAGTAGTGAGTTTGGACGTGGATCTTCTGTGGCCTGCCAACAGCCATGTGAGCCATCTTTGACCTGGCTTCTCCCCCCGTTGAGCCTTCAGCTAACTGTAGCCCTGGGCCACACTTTGATCGTAGCCTCATGAGAGACTGAATCAACACCACCCAGCTGAGCTGCTCCTGGATTCTCGATTTACAGAAACTATGAAATAATAAATGTTTATTGTTTTCAGCTGCTAAGTTTGAGCTAATTTGTTATGTAGCAGTAGATAAATAATACATATAGTATTATTTAATATTTGACTCTTCATTTCTTATGTCAGAAACTTCAGAAGTTGGATCTATCATTCAGAGAGTCTTGATTATCAGCAGGGAGTAGAAGGATAGGGCATGTGAAAAGGGACTAACAACTTTCTCTTTATTGACAGTCTTCTTCCCAGAAATGATTTATATAATCTGTGAATATGCTGATGAGTATACTGACTTTATCTGACTCAGGGAATTGTGCGTTTTATGGCAACTCCCTCTAGGACCTCTGATTTTGCAAATGCATCCTGAATAGAATGTATGGAAATTCTTTGTTACTCTAGGATTTCACAGATGCAATTGTTACTGAGCATACTTTTTACAAACGATCACTACATAGTCTACAGGGGTGAGAGTTTGATAGCCAGTGGGAGGTAAAAGTTGGCAGATGAACCATTTACAATTATAGTGCTTGCCCAGCAACCCTCAACTTTCCCGAATGCCCGGTGTAAGGATCCATTTGTCTCAAGCCTCTTAAGACTGTGGACTACCCCGTGCTCCATTGGCATGCTGGAGAAGTTACATTCGTAGCCAATTAGCAGGGTGGCACACACTCCGCCAAGAAGCCCCAGTCTCTATAGACCCGGTATAGAGAGTGAAATTAGCTGAGACAAATACCTGTTAATCCCCAGTTCTTGGCCGGCGTGGAGTGCCTACTGTGTAGTGCTAATAGTTCTGGGAAATCCCAATTCCCAGTGTCAAGAGTTGAACAGACTAAGTCTGTTAAATGAAGAAATTTACAGCGCATTAGCTTTGATCAAGAAATTCTAGGTGCAAGTCTCTTAAACAAATGAAGGCTGCTTGGGAATACAGGTCACTCTTTCTGGGAAGCTGTTTTTGAAGGAGTTTATCTGCACTCTCTTTCCCATGCCAGAGTCAGGGGCAGAAAAGTGGCAGTTTGAGTGCTGGACCTGGGGGCAGTAGAAAATAGTGTTATTTGAACAAGAGGAGAGAACTGAGTGACTATACCAGAGTTTTGTCCACGGGAGCTTGGATATTGTTTTCGATAATGTGAAATTGTGACAAAAATCGCAGGAGCCCTTACAGCTTCCATTGCAGGCTTGTTTATACTTATATGTGTAAGCTGCGCCCTCTGCTGGCTGCGTCAAGCTATGTCCCTGTTCTTCCCCCCTCCCCCCACCCTCCTTCCTGGGAAGAATGTGTTGTATTTTCCCATCTAAATTATGTTTTCAGTTGCATTCTATCAGCTCGATGCTGTCTATGCAAAGAATGAGGCAAGCAGAATTGAAATCGTGGCTTGCACCGTACTGTCTGTCACTCAGAGTTCTGCATAGCGGCTCTCAGAGAAGGACGAAGGATTCAGAATTCTTCAGGACACACTATAAATTTTCAGATTCTGATTCCTGGCTAAGTTCGCAGGCATCCAAGTCTATTTTTTTGCGAGCTGTCTTTTAATGTAATTCTTGTTCCACTGTGGAAGGCAGAAAAATTTTTCCTTAGTCGCGGGAAATGTTTTAAATTCAGACATGCTTTTAATTCTTGGTTATGTGAAATATATAAGGGAGTGTGGTATCTCCGTCAGCTCTGGATAAGGCAATGGAGAGAGGATGAATAGATTCACAGTGAAAGAGGAGGAAGGTGGGCTGATGAGACCAGTGAAGGGAAGAACAGAAGATCTTATGCTCAAGTGCTGCTTTGCCTTGAGCCTAGGAAGAAAGATGATTTGACATGTCAGTGAAAGGAAACTAAAAGAAGTTGTGCAACTAACAATTTGTTAAGAGCTTCTCAGGCATAAAGCACTCTCCAGTTTTATTTTCCGAAAAAGGAGGAAAGGAGTATCCATTCCAGGGAAGGCAGAGAAGAAAATACAGCCTAGTCCCCTTAGATGAGTTAAGCACGCCATAAAGAGTGGAGGTGGTAGACGGTCTTGTGGAATTTCGTTTTGGAAAGGCATATTCAAAATGTAGTCCAGGATGTTCGTGAAAATGAGCCTACATCATCTTAATCCCTCTAGACATTGACACACATCATTTAGTCCTCTCCTCTCACCCACTGCACAGAGGTTGCCATTGTTTGGTGTAGTTGGCAGGACTAAGACCTATGACAAATAACACAGGTGCTTTTATAAACTGGGATTAAATCACAGTTAGCAGAGATATACAGCTGAACTGTTTGGGTAACCCTCTCCCTCCTCCAGTCGGCTTTCACCGATGAAAGCATTCCCTAATAACTGCGGTCACTCTATGCTCATTCCGTTAATCCCAATTCATAAAAATCAAATCTATAGCAAAGAAGTTTCTATTGATGTGAGGCCTTGGAAAACTAACTCACTTTCAGGCCAGCTCCATGCCTGGGGGATATTAAGCTCTTACAACAATGGATTCCAACTACTCATGTTTACCAAGAGCTAGGGATGGGGACCTGTGCTGTTATTCTACGATAGAATTGCATGGGGACATTCCACAGACATGTTTAACCTTAATCTGAAATTTGTATGCAATATAACATTGCTGAAACCTTTTAGCTGTTCTAAGCTCTGAGTACTAAAAAAAAACTCAAGCATTTTGCTTGCCATTTTGAAAGATTATGTTTTGGTAATTTTTTTCTATACATGAAATATATCCAAGTGAACGATTGTTTGATAAGCCAATCCTTATAGTTTGAGAGTTGTACATTCTATACCAAAGTGTTCACCAGTAACTTACCAGAGTAATGGTTCAAAGCATGGTTTTGGGAGTCAAACAGATCTGGATTTGACCTTAATAGATGTGTGATCTCAGATAAGTTGCTTCATGTCTTTGGACCTTACTTTTCTTTAATTATAAATTCAGGATAATTATAGTATCTACTCATGGAGTTGTAAGAATTTAGTTAAATTATGCATAAAAAGTTTAGCCCAATTCTTGGCCCATGTAACTTCTAAAAATGTTAGCTGTGTAACTCGTACATCAAATAGACAAGAATCTTGGGATGAACTTAGAAAGCATCAACAATTTTTTTGGTCTCCCATTGTCCCTTTTTAAAAATATTCATTTAGTTTTGGCTGCGTTGGGTCTTCGTTGCTGTGCACCAGCTTTCTCTGGTTGCGGCGAGCGTGGTCTACTCTTTGTTGCAGTGCGCAGCTTTCTCATTGCGGTGGCTTCTCTTGTTGCAGAGTACGGGCTCTAGGCACTTGGGCTTCAGTAGTTGTGGCTCGCGGCCTCTAGAGCTCAGGCTCAGTAGTTGTGGTGCATGGGTTTAGTTGCTCCGTGGCATGTGGGATCTTCCTGGACCAGGGCTCGAACCCGTGTCCCCTGCACTGGCAGGCAGATTTTTAACCAGTGCGCCACCTGGGAAGTTGCTCCCATTGTCCCTTTGCATTTGTTTTGTAGAAAACATTCTTCTACAGCCATAGTTTAAGAATTCCGTCAAGTCCCAAGATTTCCTGGCTACTCATGGGAAATAAGCAACTTCTAAGGTGACTTTAATTTGCAAACCCAATCTCAACTCAGTAAAAGTCTTCCAGTCCCAAAGAGTCCAAGCCTGACTGAAAGTGAAATTCCTCTGTTCCCTGCTTCTCTTCCCCAGCCTGCTGCCTAGGCTTTCTGACCCCTTTGGAATCAGAGCATGGGAAGAGAGGAAGGGAAGGAGGAGCAGGAACGTTTTTATTTGTTGGCCCTGTTTCAGAGTGGCTTTGCGATCTCTGGTCAAATGTTTGAAGTTGATTGTCTAAGAGCTTTTTTGCGGGTTCTACAGAGAACCCATGCTGGGCCTCCCTCCTTTCGGGCAGTGCTGCTCCTTCGGCCAGCTGCCACCATCCCCTCAGTCTCTGTCCTGATGCCTCCCATAGCCTGTTAGTCTTGCAGGCTTCACACTCCGGCAGGTGCCCTCTTGGGCAGGGTCCTCATTTGTTCCCCAGGATTTATACACATTTGACCTGTAACTGAATATTAGTGTAGTTACTTCTCAGCTACATTGGTTTTCTAAAGTCAACCATCAGTTCTCAGTCAGCCATCAGTTCACCACGTGCCATCTTCTGTTGAACAGGTACCAAGCTCTCCAAGTGATGCCTGTGGAGCCTGTCTCACCTGGCTTGGAGATAGAGGCAGCGCCCCCACCCCATCCCATCTCCTTGAAGGGTATACTAATGAGACTCAGAATTCAGCCCTTTCCAAAAAGTAAAAATTATTCTCTTTACAAGTTCTCTTTAATTTCAAACATTTTTCTTTTATATCCTTGGTGTGGATGAAATATCTAACTGACATTCATTTTCCTACTATGAAATTTCTGCGTGGTAGTCTGTCCTACAAATCAGTTTGGCTTCTGATGTCCTAGTGTCTCAGTCAAAGCTCCCAATTAAGCATCTTCTTGTAGCTGTTATCTCTATGAAAGATATTTGAGTTGATTTATACTTTTCTCTCATCTCTTCCCCATTGTGAATAAGTGGTATATGTTTAAAGGTTAAAACATAACCTTTTTCTGAGAAACTTAATCATCTAATAAATTTTCCCAAATGCTGTTGGTCGGTCAGTTATTTTAATATTAACCACAGAGAAAATGATGCTTAGAGAAAATGATGCTTAAAGGAAATGTATTGATTTAATATATTTTGAAGGTGTATTTCAAGGAGTTTTATAACCTTTGAATGTCTCAGAAATATAGAACTATGCAAAGATTAAGTCTAAAAGGATGTTCAATGCAGTGTTTATAATAATGAAAAATGAAGACAGTTTAAATCTAGGTTAGGATATTGGCTAAATTGAATAATGAAATATGAAGCTATTACTAAAACGATACAGTAGAATAATATTTAATGACCTGAAAAGATGTTCATTTTTCATAACACTTTGTAAATAAAAAATGAAAAAGAAAAAAGTATGCACAGTATAATCTTGTTTTGGTGAAAACATGTATATCTACATATTGAAAAAAAAAGACCATAAAGATATCAACCAACTTGTAAATCATGCTGTTTTGTGAACTTTTCTGTGTGTATACTATGCTTCAACAAAAATTTTAAAAAGTGTACCTTAGTAATGAGATTGTAGGTAATTTTTAATTTTCTCTCTGACTGTATTTTTGAAACTTTTTTTAAAAAAGCACAGTTTTTTCATAATATATAAAAGATAAATGTTACTTAAAAATAATACTTAGGTACTTCCATGATGTCCCAGTATGGGGTGTCCAGGCATGGTGAACCAAGAAATGTCATCATAAAGGCTCTTTTCTTGCTGTGGGCCCCTCTGGGCCTGTGGGTGGCCTTTAACCCTTAAGGGTAGGCTCTGGTCCCACAACCACCATCCTAGGGTAGAATCTTAGTGCTAGTGCCTGGCCTTGAATTTTAGAGCTTGTTGTTGGGTTTCTAGAACTGTGTGGAAAACAGAAGCTGCTCTGAGCATGTGTAGTAGTTCATGAGTCAATTCCCAATTATTGATTTTCAGCTTAAGAGAAGCAAAGACCGAGGAAAAGCCAACAATTTAGCTAATTCTTTTGTCATTTGCCCAGCCCTGGTTCTCTAGCTCACAGAGGCCCAAAATAGCATAATTTTTTGCTGGCTGCCCCCAATTTCTGGAGTAGCCGGGAGGGAGAAGAGTAAGAGACATTTGGTGGGAGAGGGATTCTGGTCTGGCCCAGGCCTTTGTGCGCTTATTATGCCGTGCTGCCCACTCATCAGAGCCCTGCAAGTTCACTCTTCACAGCACCAGAAAGGGAGGGAAAGCCTCAAGGGTGACGACAAGGAGGGATTTAGGCCATGCTTAGGATCTAGGGACTTATAGAATAGGGGGGGCCCTTTGAGGGATTTTAAGCTGGGAGTGACACATTCATGCTTGCTTTTTAGATGACCATTCTGAGTTTAAGGGAAAAAGATGAAGGTGTGAAGCTATACTAGAAGGCTGTGGTAAGTCCTGGCCTGGATTTGAGTGGTAGGATGAAAGATGGAGGGGGAGGGGCAGAGCTAGGTAATACTTGGGAGATGTTATTGACAAGACTGGGTGACCGGCTGTGGGGCCTGAAAGTGGACTTGGATATAGGAAGACTTTATGGTGAGTTATGTGAAACAGGAGGCGCGTTAACTGGGGTAATGTAAATCATGGTGTGAGTTTCATTCAGTTGTTGGAAAATGTGGAATGGCTGCCATTTAGCAGGCGTTGGGTGAATATTTGTTGGCTCTGTGAATGAATTTTAGCCTAATAAAGGAGTGTAGCTAGGCTGTTCATATAAATGTGTTGCACAGCATAATTGTAACTTAGCTAAAAAACCAAAAGGGCTATTTTTAAAAACCAGTCTCCTTTTCACCACAGTGGGTTTTGTGTGCTGCCTTAGCTGGTCAAGGTAGGAGGGTCCCTAGGAATTAGGGTAGTGATCCCAGTGGTTGGATGACAGGGAAACACAGTAAAAAGCTTGTCAAAGTGACCGCTTTTTGGCTCACATTTAGTTTTGTCCCTTTGCAGTCACATTCTGCCAGCAGTATCGCTGTGAAGATGTAATAATCTCGCTAAAAGTGGCTTTGTGTGTGTGGGCAGTGGAATAGAGAAATAGAAGACATTTCTAGGATGCCATTTTAACCATGTAAATGAACACTCGCCCATGTACCTGGAATTTTAAGATCCCGTGGCATGCAAGATCTTAGTTCCCCAACCAGGGATGGAACCCATGCCCCCTGCAGTGGAAGCATGGAGTCCCAACCACTGGACAGCCAGGGAAGTCCCTTAAATTCTCAACATCTCTCTATCTCTGTTGCCACTAGCCATTACTGGTCTTTTAGATTATTGCAACTGTCACCTACCTCTTCTTGCTGAGGGCTTGCCTTGTTCCAGTCCATTCTCCAAAATTCAACCACGGGACTGCCAGGGAAGTCCCGAATATGCCTACTTTTAACCAAATGATGGTGGATTAGTTTAGAGCAGCTGGAAAAGAGTAATGAGTTCAGTATTCTGAGGACTACTGAGTTTCTACAGGGAGCTACAAACACACGTGGGGCTCAATTAAAACGTTAATCCGGCTGTAAGCTCTGTTACTGAATATAAGAGGAAACAAATTGACAAGGTGGCTCATTTTTGAACAAAGCAACTGGCCCATGATGATATTATTTTGATGTATACGGAATTATCATAATGGCAAAGTCCAACAATAAATAGAAAAATGAATGGCAGTGAGAATCCAACAGAGACCATTTCTCTAAGAATAGGAGTCAGAATATGCACCATTGTATTCACGGTATCATTAAAATATGAATAAACAGCAGCAACTTTTTATTATACAGTGAAAGAACTTCCTACAGGGCACTGAAAATTGAGTGGTGTGTGTTTAATAAATTAAAATCAACAAGAAATGACTATTTCCCAGAATGCAGGAAGGACTCAGAGAATAATGGGGGTTTAGCTAAGGACATAAATGAGACTGCTGTACTATTAGGTAGGGGTTTAAAGGTTTAAAAACGTTAATTATATGGCAGAAGTTGGGAGGGGAGGAGAGGGAATGGTGAGAGATGAGACTATAGAGTTTCGCTGGTGTTCCATTGTGAAGGGCCACATTTAGTAAGTTAAGGTGTTTGGGCTTTTGCTTGAGGGAATCTCTTCTGGGATTTTAAGCAAGGGACAAAAAAGATCAGTTAGCTTTGGCTGTATAACAAACTACATCAAAACTTAGTGGCTTAAGACACCAGCCTTTTATTATTTATCATGAAGCTGTGGGTAGGCTGGGCTATTCTTTTGGTCTAGTCCAGCTCAGCTGAGGCTGGATGGTCTAGGAAGGCCTCCTATATCAGGGACCTCAGTGGGATGGCTGGGATCTCTTTCCACATGGTCTCTCATCCTCCAATAGGCTAGCCCAGGCTTGGTCTCACAATGGCTGAAGGGTTCCCAGCAGCAAGAGAAGGCAAGTACCAATGTGTGAGCACTTTTTTTTTTGAATTTTATTTATTTATTATTTATTTATTTGGCAGTACGTGGGCCTCTCACTGTTGTGGCCTCTCCCGTTGCGGAGCACAGGCTCCGGACGCGCAGGCCCAGCAGCCATGGCTCACGGGCCCAGCCGCTCCGTGGCATGTGGGATCTTCCCGGACCGGGGCACGAACCCGTGTCCCCTGCATCGGCAGGCGGACTCTCAACCACTGCGCCACCAGGGAAGCCCAAATTTTATTTATTTTTTATACAGTAGGTACTTATTATTTATCTATTTTATACATATTAGTATATATATGTCAATCCCAATCTCCCAATTCATCCCACCTCCATCACCCCCACCCCTTGGTGTCCATACCTTTGTTCTCTGCCTCTGTGTTTCTATTTCTGCCTTGCAAATCGGTTCATCTGTACCATTTTGCTACATTCCACATATATGCGTTAATATATGATATTTGTTTTTCTCTTTCTGACTTACTTCACTCTGTATGACTGTCTCTAGGTCCATCCACGTCTCTACAAATGATCCAATTTCGTTCCTTTTTATGGCTGAGTAATATTCTGTTATATATATGTACCACAACTTCTTTATCCATTTGTCTGTCGATGGGCGTTTAGGTTGCTTCCATGACCTGGCTACTGTAAATAGTGCTTTGGTGAACAATGGGGTGCATGTGTCTTTTTGAATTATGGTTTTCTCTGGGTCTATGCCCAGTAGTGGGATTGCTGAGTCATATGGTAGTTCCTTTTTTAGTTTTTTAAGGAACCTCAATACTGTTCTCCATAGTGGCTGTATCAATTTACATTCTCACCTACAGTGCAAGAGGGTTACCCTTTCTCTACACCCTCTCCAGCATTTGTTGTTTGTAGATTTTCTGATGATGCCCATTCTAACCGGTGTGAGGTGATACCTCATTGTAGTTTTGATTTGCACTTCTCTAATAATTAGTGATGTTGAGCATCTTTTCATGTGCTTTTTGGCCATCTATATGTCTTCTTTGGAGAAATGTCTATTTAGGTCTTCTGCCTATTTTTTAGTTGGGTTGTTTGTTTTTTTAATATTGAGCTGCATGGGCTCTTTATATATTTTGGAGATTAATCCTTTGTCCATTGACTCGTTTGCAAATATTTTCTCCCATTCTGAGGGTTGTCTTTTCATCTTGTTTATGGTTTCCTTTGCTGTGCAAAAGGTTTTAAGTTTCACTAGGTCCCATTTGTTTATTTTTGTTTTTATTTCCATTACTCGAAGTGGGTCAAAAAAGTTCTTGCTGTGATTTATGTCAAAGCGTGTTCTTCCTATGTTTTCCTCTAAGAGTTTTATAGTGTCTGGTCTTACATTTAGGTGTTTAATCCATTTTGAGTTTATCTTTGTGTGTGGTGTTAGGGAGTGTTCTAATTTCATTCTTTTGCATGTCGCCGTCCAGTTTTCCCAGCACCACTTATTGAAGAGACTGTCTTTCCTCCATCGTATTTACTTGCCTCCTTTGTCGTAGATTAGTTGACCATAGGTGCAGTGGGTTTACCTCTGGGCTTTCTGTCCTGTTCCATTGATCTATATTTCTGTTTTTGTGCCAGTACCATATTGTCTTGATGACTGTAGCTTTGTAGTATAGTCTGAAGCCAGGGAGTCTGATTCCTCCAGCTCCATTTTTTTCCCTTCAAGATTGCTTTGGCTATGTGGGGTCTTTTGTGTCTCCATACACATTTTAAGATTTTTGTTCTAGTTCTGTAAAAAATGCCATTAGTAACTTTATAGGAATTGCATTGAATCTATAGATTGCTTTGGGTAGTGTAGTCATTTTCACAATATCGATTCTTCAAATCCAAGATGTGTGAGCACTTTTGAAGCCTCTGCTTGGGTCCTATTTATTAATGTCCTATGGGCCAAAGCAAGTCACAGGGCCAAGCTCAGATTCAAGGAGTAGAGAAATAAATTCTACCACTTGATGGGAGGAGCTATAAATGTTATTGTCATTTTTTTTCCCTGATCCCTCATAATTAAATTTGAATTTTGGAGAATGGACTGGAATGAGGCAAGCCCTCAGCGAGAAGAGGACGGCGACAGTTGCAGTAATCTAAAAGACCAGTAATGGCTAGTGGCAACAGAAATAGAGAGATGTCGAAAATTTAAGGGACTTCCCTGGCGGTCCAGTGGTTGGGACTCCACGCTTCCACTGCAGGGGACGTGGGTTCCACCCCTGGTCAGGGAACTAGATCCCATATGCCGCAACTAAGAGCTCACATGCTGGCATGGCGCAGCCAAAAAAAAGAAAGAGAGGGCTTCCCTGGTGGCGCAGTGGTTGAGAGTCCGCCTGCCGATGCAGGGGACGCGGGTTCGTGCCCCGGTCCGGGAATATCCCACATGCCGCGGAGCGGCTGGGCCCGTGAGCCATGGCCGCTGAGCCTGCGCGTCCGGAGCCTGTGCTCTGCAACGGGAGAGGCCACGACAGTGAGAGGCCCGCATATCGCCAAAAAAAAAAAAAAAAAAAAAAAAAAAAAAAAAAAAAAAAAAAAAAGAAAGAGAGAGAGAGAGAGATGTTGAGAGTTTAAGAAATATTTAGGAGACAGGGTTAACAGACCGTGGTGATTAAGGGTGTGTGTGTGTGTGTGTGTGTGTGTAGTAATTTCAGAATCAAGGCTGCTATGATGATTCATAATAGTCCTACTGTGGGGATTCTTTATTGATATATTTATATATTTGTAGCTGAATTAGACTAGTCTAAAAAGGTTTAATCTCTACTTGACCCTGTAAGTCAGTATGAGAAAGAGAACTAGAAGTACAGATGTTACTAGGTAGAGAAGATGCAGACAGCTTTCACTTATTCACACAAACATGATGATTTTCTAGTCATTAATAAAAGTTCTCTGGACATTGCTTGTACATCTGCTGTAGACTGAAGTAATGTGTCATTATGTAGACAACTGGTTCAGTTAGTCAAATACTTAGGAAATACCCTCTATGCCAAAGTTACTGGGCTAAGTCCTTAGGGCAGTTTGAAGAGACATAAGCCCTTAACTTGATTCCATTTGTGTTGGGGAATGAGCCATGTTTACAGTATCTAGAAAAAGATTTGTCCCCATTCAGAGATATAGGTAAGTGTTGAATCAATGGGAATGATAGTAAGGTCTTCTGAAGTCCTGAGGAGGAAGCAGAATTCACAATTCAAGCTGTTTGGGTAGGAGTCAAATGGGTAGAATGTATACTCTTGGAAGATGATTCAATTTTAAGTCAGTTTGGACTTCCCTGGTGGTCCAGTGGTTAAGACTCTGCGCTCCTGATGCAGGGGGCCCAGGTTTGATCCCTGGTCAGGGAACTGGATCCCACATGCCGCAACTAAGAGCCCGCATGCTGCAACTAAGACCCGGTGCAGCCAAATAAATAAATAAATATTTAAGTCAGTTTCTCAGAAAAAGCTGATGAGTTTGGGCTGAATTACTTTTACAACTGAGTTATGAAAAAACGGACCACAATAGTTTTCTTTCTATGTAGGATACTGTATTGGTAGCTCCCCTGATTTTAGCAATACTCCTATATAAAGGTTTATTTAATAGTCTTAAAATGTTTTTCCTTATAATGCATGTTTGTTATTATGAAAATGTAGTGCCACTTTCCCCCCTCCCCTTTGTTTTGCAAATTTATACAAAATGATATGGAGGACTGAAGCAACTATCTGGGTAATTCAGCTTTCCGTAATTTAGGTTAAAAAAGTAGATAAGATTTTGTATAACATATTCAGATAACTAAGGCATATATATATATTTTTCATTTTTTTCCTAGATAGTTGTTATAGGGTTAGCATTGGGTCAGAACTTCCAATCAGCTTTATCTCTCTGATTTTCCATTACATTAATGTAAACATTTTCTCTATTGAAAAGAAGTTCGGCCTTTTAAAAAATGCTTTGGTATTAGCATCTGATGACTCGGGAACCCTTGTTTTACTTTGTAAGGAAAAATTAAGTCTCTATAGTATTTCGACCATTCTTGCAACTGCTAATGGTGGCGATAGGTAATCAAGTAATGATTGCTAACGCTTTACGTGCATTTCCTCATTCACTCATCAAAGAATGCTTTAACGTAAGCACTATTTTATCCCCAGTTTACAGAAGAAGAAACTGAGGAACAGAGTGGTTAAGACACTTTTCTAAGGCCACATAGCTGATATGTGGCAAAACCAAGACTGGGAGCCTGTAAAAGATTGGATTATTGTACAGAAATACTCATGCTCTCACCCACAGCTCCAGGGGAGGAGCACATATGCCCATCCCACTGATTTTGGGCTTGGCTGTGTGACTTGCTTTGGTCTCTTGGTGGGTGGAGTGTACCTCACCGCTTGTTGCCTTTGAGCTTGGTCATCGACTTGAATTGGTCAATGGGATATTAGCAGAAATGATGCAAGCAGAAACTTGAAATGTACTCCTGTGATTGAGTTTGTCCTCTTTCATTTCTGCTGCTATCATGAGAAGAACATGTGCCAGTTAAACCACTGATCCAAAGAGGGAGAGAAACATGTCAAGCAGGCCTAGACCCAACCAACAGCATGAAGCCAAGCCCAGCTGATTCCACCCAAGCTCTGCTGTAGTGAGTGGTGGGTGAGAAAGAATAAGTGATTATTTTTTTAAGCTTCTGCATTTGGTGTAGTTTGTTACGGAGCAAGAGCTAACTGATAAAGAGCCTAACGAGTTGCAATCTAAGAGCCTGCCCTGTTAATCACTATCAATGCATCAAATTCAGCATTTTTCCTAAACTGATATTTCTAAAACAACTAAATCAACAATCATTTGTCTCAGATGATTAACTCGAGAACATTATGGGATAGATACTGTTATAGAACTATTCTTTTTGGAAGTTACATGTCTTCATATCCCTTTCTCACACTTCTTTTAAAAATTAAGAATACAGATATTTGATTTTGTTTAGTGTCCAGTTCACACAGCTTATACGTACATTTCTTGGTCCTCAGCTTCTAGATGTAATCCACTTATGAGTTAGAGAACATGTTTCAGAGTCTGCCACTCTGAAACAATATCTGAGATGGGTAAGTGAACACATTTTGAATGACACAAATGGTTCCCATCCACAGAAAAGCAATGACGGGGAAGGAAATGGAAAACTGGTTACTTACAATAAAAATAACTAACAATAAGAGGTTTGTTCTGCATCGACGGGTCAGAGATGTAAAATTTAGATAGAGATGTGGACAATAGCTACCTGAGCAATGACAGACTTTCTTCTTCACCTTTTAAGGTGTTGATCTTATGCATATAAAACAAGGCCGAGGAAAGTGGAAAGCAGGTCAAGGTCTTGGTTTAAGCTCGCCTATGTTTGATCCCTGAAGCTTTAGGGCATAAAATATCATGGGAGATTATATATTTTAGAAACACAGAGTGATTGTCTAGCCTCCTCCTGTGGAGTGTACATTTATTTCATGAGGCATTTTCTAAAATATATTCTGAGAGTTTGGGATTTGGGGGGTATATAGGTTTTGCAAATGCATGATCACTCAAAAGGTTAATACATTTCTTGATTGCGGGAATTCTCCTAGACTTTAATGTACTAAGATGCATCATGAATCTTCCAGAGAGGGGTGGAACATGCAGCATATTTTAGGCTATTTGTTCTCGAACACTGTTTAAGGAGTTACTCCCTGGGCTAAAATTATACAGAACATACATTAGGGACTTATGCTCTAAAATATTTCTCTAATGAAATCCTGTTCCTTCAGGGATGCTTGTCTACCATATTTTCAAAGCATCCAGTGAAGGGACTTCCCTGGTGGCACAGTGGTTAGGAATCCACCTGCCAATGCAGGGGACACAGGTTTGAGCCCTGGTCTGGGAAGATCCCACAGGTGGCGGAGCAACTAAGCCCGTGTGCCACAACTACTAAGCCTGTGCTCTAGAGCTCACGAGCCACAACTACTGAGCCCATGTGCCACAACTCCTGAAGCCCGTGTGCCTAGAGCCCATGCTCCACAACAAGAGAAGCCACTACAATGAGAAGCCCACGCACCGCACTGAAGAGCAGCCCCCGCTCGCTGCAACTAGAGAAGGCCTGTGTGCAGCAATGAAGACCCAATGCAGCCAAAAACAAAAACAGAAACAAAAACAAAAACAAAAGCATCCAGCGAAATATGTAGAGAATAATCTTTATTGGCCAGATTCTTCCTGATGCAGAAGGGGAGGCTGCACATGTAAATCTAAGTGGTAGTGAGCACAGTGTGATTTCTGGCACCTGACTGCATGGAATCAAATTCTGGTTTCACTACTCACTAATGGTGTAACCTTGGGTGTCTGTGCCTCAGTTTTCTCATCTATAAATAGGAATGATAATTAATGTACCTACTCTCATAAATTTGTTTTGAGGACTTAATAAGATAATAACTGGGAATCAATTAGTGTAGTGCTTAACGTGTGGTAGATTCTCAGTAAATATTATCATAAATTATAAATCTGACAAGGGACTTGTATCCAGAATATATAAAGAAATCTTGCAACTCAAAAATGAAAAGACATAATCCAATTCCACAGTTTAAAAAAGGGCAAAGTATTTGCACAGATATTTCTCCAAAGAGGATATACAAATGGCCAATAAGCACATGATAGGGTGCTCAATGTCATTAGTCGTCAGGGAAATGCAAGTCAAAAGCACAGTGAGATACCACTTTACTCTCACGAGGATGGCTATAATCAAAAGAGAGATAATAACAAGTGCTGGAGAGGATTTGGAAACATTGTAACCCTCATACATTGCTGATGGGAATGTAAAATGGTACAGCTTCTTTGGGAAACAGTTTGCTAGTTCCTAAAAAGGTTAAACATGAAGTTACCATATGCTGCAATTCCACTCCTAAGCATGTACCCAAGAGAAATAAAAACATACGTTCACACAAAAACTTGCACGTGCAACGTTATAGCAGCATTATTCATAAGAGCTAAAAAGTGAAAACAACCCAAATGTTCATCAGCCGAGGAGTGGATAAAGAAAATGTGGTCTATCCATACAATGGAATATTACTCAGCAATAAAAAGAAATGTGGTACTGATACATGCTACAATATGCATAAACCTTAAAAACATCCTAGGTGAAGGAAGCTAGTCACAAAAGGCCACATGTTGTATGATGTTATTTATATGAAATATCCAAAATAGCTAAAGCTATAGAGACAGAAAATAGATTAGTGGTTGCCTAGGACTGGTAAGGGATGGGGTCTGGAGGGGAGTGACTACTAATGGATTTTGTTTTAGGGGGATAAAAATGTTCTAAAGTGAAATTGTGGTGATAGTTGCATAAACTTGTGATTATAGTAAACACATTGAATTACACAGTTTGGGTTAATCATATGGCATGTGAAATATATCTCAATAAAGTTATTAAAAATATAGTTATTATTACTAAGCAGAATGGCTGGCACTAGTTTAGGATTTCCAAACCTACAGAAATGTCTAGTATCAGTTGGATTGCTCCCATAGCTGCTAATTGTGCTGTGGAACTACGATTTTCCAGTGAGGTCTGAAGTATGAGTTGGAATGTCTGGAAAATTTCTCCCCTTCTCTATGATTATGGTAGAGATTTATGCTGCGGCCTCTGTCTGATTACAGTCTTGGTGTCTGGTTGCTAAAAGGGATGAGGAAAGATGTGGATAAGGCCAAGTTCATAGCCCATTGAGATGATCATGACCAGGTGTCTTTGCTTCCCACTCCTTGGCCAGAGAATTCCTTCTCATGTGCAGATCGGCCTTTGGGGAATTTCTTTTGTGGCATCTACAGCTGGGAAGTGATTCTCTCCTTCAGTTTGGTTATAAGGTCTTCTCTCCTTTATGTCTTTGGAAGTAAGCTCATTACTTCTGTTTTATAAAGCCGAATGTAAAATCACTTCCTTTCATCCAGCTAGCAGCGTAGCTGGGCAAAGTATAGTTTTAGACTTTACATTCAGAATTAGATTGAGAAGTTTGTCTTCTTCTTTATGTTTCTCTCCCCCACCCCCCAACTCATATACATTATCTTATACTGAACTATTTGAGGGATTGTTGCAGACATTATGACATTTTACCCCTAAATACATCATCCTAAGAACAAGGACTTTCTCCTAAATAAGTACAATACAGCAACCCTCACTGCCCCAGGAAATTTAACAGTCATGAATATATATAGACCATATTCAGATTCTCCCAGTTATAGATTGGAAACATTTGTTTTTGTTTTGCTGACCTTTCTAGAGCCACCGAGTCTTTTTTTGGTGGGCTGCTTTTGTGCGTATCATACAATATTATTATTTTCTATTCACTTGCCCTCACTGCGCTAGGCTGTGAGTTCACAGCTTTGCTCACAGTTGCAATTCAGCACAGACTTGGGTATCACCCACTCCTCTGCTCATAGCACCACCTAGTGTGCCACCCCTAGTAGATGCTTAATACATGCTTGAGGAATTAGATTCAACTGAATATTGCCAAGTCGGGATCCATGTTGCAGAGATACGCTTTGGTATTTCTCAGTGTCTACTTTTTTTTTTTTTTTTTTTTGCCGTACGCGGGTCTCTCACTGTCGTGGCCTCTCGCGTTGCGGAGCACAGGCTCTGGACGCGTAGGCTCAGCGGCCATGGCTCACGGGCCCAGCCGCTCCGCGGCATGTGGAATCTTCCTGGACCGGGGCACGAACCTGTGTCCCTTGCATCGGCAGGCGGACTCTCAACCACTGTGCCACCAGGGAAGCCCTGAGTGTCTACTTTTAAAGCTCACTGTGAGTTGCCATTGACTGCCCTTTGCTACTTCAGATCTCTTGGCATCGCCATCAGTCTTCTGTACACTCCATCTCCCTACTATACTCATGTTATCTTTGGTGTGATTTTTGAAAGCTCATGGCATACTGAGTAGAAAGGGAATAAGAGTGATCATGTAAGTGGAAGAGAATGAGATACTGGTTCCATTCAGAGGAAGTTGGTACTTATAAGCTGGTGTCAGCTGTCTTGGCGGCATAACAAACTAGTGCCAGCCATTCTGCTTAGTAATAATAACTATAATTTTAATATCTTTACTGAGATATATTTCACATGCCATACAATTCACCCAAAGTGTGTAATTCAGTGTGTTTACTATAATTACAACTTTATGCAACTATCACCACAATTTTACTTTAGAACATTTTCATCACCAGTTCTTTTGAGCAGCTCAGGGTATGATTCTCTAGCCTGTTTCCATGTTTTTTTTACAGGTATAATGTTATGATACCAGAATGGTTCTGAGATCAGATCAAACTGGAAGCAAAAGATCCCTGAGGCTTTAAGTTATATATAGTCCTGGTTGGCAGGAAGATTTGCCATGGGTAATCAAGGTGGTTGTCAGTTCATCTGTTTTGTCTTGTTAGGAAGTCTGCAGCTCTGTGACATTTTTAAGGCTTGTCAAGTTTACTAGATCCATGAGCAGTAGTTATGTCGTTTAAATTTTAAGGACAAAGGTGATGAAGGAATTCAAGACAAACTTTTCATAGCATGCATTTGGGAGCACATAAATATCTAACGTAACTTACTTTGACAGGGTCCTCAAGAGTAAAATTAAAGAGAGGATTGGATATAAGTTCAGAAGCTTTGAGATGTCCTAGCCCAGGTCAGTAGAAACTAGACTCCAGTGTTTTCAAGATGTTGGCTACTGCTTAAAGTAGAGCTAGGCCTGTTTACTTACTTCAGTGTTTATATATGGATGCAAAGACCATGCTTGACATAATTTGTTCATCTTCATCAAGTAGTTATGATGTGATAGGGATTTTTTTCCTGTTTATAAATGGAGAACTTGAAGTGTAATTGTTGCTAGGTAAATACCCCAAAATGAGCACCGGCAAGACCTTTCAATATTCCGTGGAAAAGCCACGCTTTTATCAGCGTTTCCTTGGCTTTTTCAAATCTCAAAGCAAGAAACACAATGAATACAGGGTAAACATTTCTCTCTAGACATCTGTAACAGAGATGTCTCTATTGAGTCATGTTCAATGTTGGTCATTTAAATAAATCCTGATGATTTGCTGAACAAGTGTGAGGTTCTCTTTTCATCCCAGTGACTGCAAAGGTGTCTGAAAGCACAAGAGATAAGAGTCTTTTGTCCTCAAGAAGGGTAGCAGCAGAGGAATGTTGTTATACACAGATGAAATATTGAAAATGGCCCTCCTGTGTTTTCTTCCTCCTCCTGTTTAGAGCTTTCTCCTTATTCTGCAACCTAGGTGCCCAGAAACACCACTGTGGCAGCTTACCTAGGTCTGGTCTTGGACAGTTCTTTCAGACTTGGGGAATTTCTTGGCTTTATTGCCCCATTCAACACTTGTTCATTTTCCCAGTCTAAGAGCCTGGCTTTGTGACTTTAAATAACCCAGTGAATGAATTTGCTCTTTGGTGTAAGTGGCCAATTTGGTGTAATGTATTATCTTTCAAGATAATTTTTTTAAAAATCCTTTAACTATGGAACTTTTTAATGCAATTTTAAAAACATGTACAAAAGTAGAGACATTGCTATAAGGGACTCATCTTCAATAATTATCAATATATGGCCAATCTTGTTTAATGTAGAGCCCCACCTACCCCACAGATTATTTTGAAGAAAACCCCAAATAATATATAATTTCATCTATAAAAATTTCAGGATGTCTTTTTAAAAGATAAGGACTTAAAAACCACCGTACCATCATCATAACTAAATATTAACAGTAACTCTTTAATATCATCAAGTATCTAGTCATTCACATTTATCTGATTGTCTTATAGCCTTTCAAAATAGTTCATATACTTTGTTTGCATTTGGATCCAATTAAGGTTCATACATTTCGATTGGCTGATATGTCTCTTAAGTCTCTTTTAATCTACTGGTTCTCCCTTCTCTCTGTCTCTCTCTCCCCTTCTCTTCTTTACCCACCTCTCATTTATTGAAGAAATTGATTATTAGTCCTGTTACTCATCTGGTTTTGCTGACTGAACCCTTGTAGCGTCATTTACTGTGCTCTTTTGTTCTCTGAATTTTCTGTAAATTGGTTGATTTGGAGGCTCCATCAGATTTTTTTTTTGAGAAAACATTTGTGATACATATAATTAACAAAAGATTAACAGCCAGAATATAGAAAGAAATTTTTCTAAATGTCTATCAGATTTATATTTGATTTTCTGAGCAACTTCATTGGTGGTTTTTGCATGTTTTTTCCTTTTATAAAGGTTTTAGCTGTACTCCACATATTTTGATATATTGTGTTTTTATTAACATTGTTTTCAAATTTTCCTTTTCTCCAATCTCCTTATTTTTGAATTTTCCTAATTCTGATTTATGCTGTTCTTTCATAGCTTCTACCATTTTCTAAAAATTTTTAGCTTCTGTTGAAATATCAGGTTGCAGTTTTTAATCAGTTTTGTAGGTATGACTTTCTGGATTGCCTTCTTTGTAGGAACGCTATTCTACTCCTTATTCTCCTTTTTGTCACAATAACTCTGTAGAAAGTCAATTGTGAGTGAGTATTCCTATACTTTTATTTTTTTTATATTTTATTTTATTTTTTATACAGCAGGTTCTTATTAGTCATCAGTTTTATACACACCAGTGTATATATGTCATACCCAATCGCCCAGTTCATCACACCACCATCCCCACCCTCCCACAGCTTTCCCCCCTTGGTGTCCATACGTTTGTTCTCTACATCTGTGTCTCAACTTCTGCCCTGCAAACCAGTTCATCTGTACCATTTTTCTACGTTCCACATACATGCGTTAATATATGATATTTGTTTTTCTCTTTCTGACTTACTTCACTCTGTATGACAGTCTCTAGGTCCATCCACGTCTCAACAAATGACTCAATTTCATTCCTTTGTATGACTGAGTAATATTCCATTGTATATATGTACCACATCTTCTTTATGCATTCGTCTGTTGATGGGCATTTAGGTTGCTTCCATGACCTGGCTATTGTAAGTAGTGCTGCAATGAACATTGGGATGCATGTGTCTTTTTGAATTATGGTTTTCTCTGGGTATATGCCCAGTAGTGGGACTGCTGGGTTGTATGGTAGTTCTATTTTTAGTTTCTTAAGGAACCTCCATACTGTTCTCGATAGTGGCTGTATCAATTTACATTCCCACCAACAGTGCAAGAGGGTTCCCTTTTCTCCACACCCTCTGCAGCATTTGTTGTTTGTAGATTTTCTGATGATGCCCATTCTAACTGGTGTGAGGTGATACCTCATTGTAGTTTTGATTTGCATTTCTCTAATAATTAGTGATGTTGAGCAGCTTTTCATGTGCTTCTTGGCCACCTGTATGTCTTCTTTGGAGAGATGTCTATTTAGGTCTTCTGCCCATTTTTGGATTGGGTTGTTTGTTTCTTTACTCTTGAGCTGCATGAGCTGTTTATATATTTTGGAGATTAATCCTTTGTCCGTTGATTCATTTGCAAACATTTTCTCCCATTCTGAGGGTTGTCTTTTTCTCTCTCTTTTTTTTTTTTTACATCTTTATCGGAGTATAATTGCTTTACAATGGTGTGTTAGTTTCTGCTTTATAACAAAGTGAATCAGTTATACATATACATATGTTCCCATATCTCCTCCCTCTTGCATCTCCCTCCCTCCCATCCTCCCTATCCCAACCCTCTAGGTGGTCACAAAGCACCGAGCTGATCTCCCTGTGCTATGCGGCTGCTTCCCACTAGCTGTCTATTTTACGTTTGGTAGTGTATATATGTCCATGCCACTCTCTTACTTTGTCAGAGCTTCCCCTTCCCCCTCCCCATATCCTCAAGTCCATTCTCTAGTAGGTCTGTGTCTTTATTCCCGTCTTACCCCTAGGTTCTTCATGACATTTTTTTTCCTTAAATTTCATATATATGTGTTAGCATACGGTATTTGTCTTTCTCTTTCTGACTTACTTCACTCTGTATGACACACTCTAGGTCCATCCACCTCACTACAAATAACTCAATTGCATTTATTTTTATGGCTGAGTAATATTCCATTGTATATATGTGCCACATCTTCTTTATCCATTCATCCAATGATGGACACTTAGGTTGTTTCCATCTCCAGGCTATTGTAAATAGAGCTGCAATGAACATTTTGGTACATGACTCTTTTTGAATTACGGTTTTCTCAGGGTATATGCCCAGTAGTGGGATCTGGGTCATAGGGTAGTTCTATTTTTAGTTTTTTAAGGAACCTCCATACTGTTCTCCACAGTGGCTGTACCAATTCACATTCCCACCAGCAGTGCAAGAGGGTTTCCTTTTCTCCACACCCTCTCCAGCATTTATTGTTTCTAGCTTTTTTGATGATGACCATTCTCACCGGTGTGAGATGATATCTCATTGTAGTTTTGATTTGCATTTCTCTAATGATTAATGATGTTGAGCATTCTTTCATGTGTTTGTTGGCAATCTGTATATCTTCTTTGGAGAAATGTCTGTTTAGGTCTTCTGCCCATTTTTGGATTGTGTCGTTTGTTTCTTTAATATTGAGCTGCATGAGCTGTTTATATATTTTGGAGATTAATCCTTTGTCCGTTGATTCATTTGCAAATATTTTCTCCCATTCTGAGGGTTGTCTTTTTGTCTTGTTTGCAGTTTCCTTTGCCATGTAAAAGCTTTGAAGTTTCATTACGTCCCATTTGTTTATTTTTGTTTTTATTTCCATTACTCTAGGAGGTGGATCAAAATAGATCTTGCTGTGATTTATGTCAAAGAGTGTTCTTCCTGTGTTTTCCTCTAAGAGTTTTATAGTGTCTGGTCTTACGTTTAGGTCTCGAATCCATTTTGAGTTTATTTTTGTATATGCTATTAGGGAGTGTTCTAATTTCATTCTTTTACATGTAGCTGTCCAGTTTTCCCAGCGCCACTTATTGAAGAGACTGTCTTTTCTCCATTGTATATCCTCGCCTCCTTTGTCATAGATCAGTTGACCATAGGTGCGTGGGTTTATCTCTGGGCTTTCTGTCTTGTTGCATTGATCTATGTTTCTGATTTTGTGCCATTAGGTCTTGATTCCTGTAGCTTGTAGTATAGTCTGAAGTTAGGGAGTCTGATTCCTCCAGCTCCGTTTTTTTCCCTCAAGACTGCTTTGGCTATTCGGGGTCTTTTTTGTCTCCCTACAAATTTTAAGATGACTTGTTCTAGTTCCTTAAAAAATGCCATTGATAATTTGATAGGGATTGCATTGAATCTGTAGATTGCTTTGGGTAGTTAGTATAGTCATTTTCACAATATTGATTCGTCCAATCCAAGAACATGGTATATCTCTCCATCTGTTGGTATCATCTTTAACTTCTTTCATCAGTGTCTTATAGTTTTCTGCATACAGGTCTTTTGTCTTTCTAGGTAGGTTCATTCCTAGGTATTTTATTCTTTTTGTTGCAGTGGTAAATGGGAGTGTTTCCTTAATTTCTCTTTCATATTTTTCATCATTAGTGTATAGGAATGCAAGAGATTTTCTGTGCAATAACTTTGTATCCTGCAACTTTACCAAATTCATTGATTAGCCCTAGTAGTTTGCTGGTGGCATTTTTAGGATTCTCTATGTGTAGTATCATGTCATCTGCAAACAGTGACAGTTTTACTTCTTTTCCAATTTGTATTCCTTTTATTTCTTTTTCTTCTCTGATTGCCGTGGCTAGGACTTCCAAAACTTTGTTGAATAATAGTGGTGAGAGTGGGCAACCTTGTCTTGTTCCCGATCTTAGAGGAAATGCTTTCAGTTTTTTGCCATTGAGAATGATGTTTGCTGTGGGTTTGTCATATATGACCTTTATTATGTTGAGGTATGTTCCCTGTATGCCCACTTTCTGGAGAGTTTTTATCATAAATGGGTGCTGAATTTTGTCAACAGCTTTTTCTGCATCTATTGAGATGATCATATGGTTTTTATTCTTCAATTTGTTAATATGGTGTATCACATTGATTGATTTGTGTATATTGAAGAATCCTTGCATCCCTGGGATAAATCCCACTTGATCATGGTGTATGATCCTTTTAATGTGTTGTTGGATTCTGTTTGCTAGTGATTTGTTGAGGATTTTTGCATCTATATTCATCAGTGATATTGGTCTGTAATTTTCTTTTTTTGTAGTATCTTTGTCTGCTTCTGGTATCAGAGTGATGGTGGCCTCATAGAATGAGTTTGGGAGTGTTCCTTCCTCTGCAATCTTTTGGAAGAGTTTGAGAAGGATGGGTGTTAGCTCCTCTCTAAATGTTTGGTAGAATTCACCTGTAAAGCCATCTGGTCCTGGTCTTTTGTTTGTTGGAAGATTTTTCATCACAGTTTCAGTTTCATTCCTTGTGATTGGTCTGTTCATATTTTGTATTTCTTCCTGGTTCACTCCTGGAAGGTTATATCTTTGTAAGAATTTGTCCATTTCTTCCAGGTTGTCCATTTTATTGGCATAGAGTTGCTTGTAGTAGTCTCTTAAGATGCTTTGTATTTCTGTGGTGTCTGTTGTCACTTCTCCTTTTTTTTTCTAATTTTATTGATTTGAGTCCTCTCCCTCTTTTTCTTGATGAGTCTGGCTAATGGTTTATCAATTTTGTTTATCTTCTCAAAGAACCAGCTTTTAGTTTTATTGATCTTTGCTGTTGTTTTCTTTGTTTCTATTTCATTTATTTCAGCTCTGAACTTTACGATTTCTTTCCTTCTGGTAACTTTGGGTTTTGTTTGTTCTTCTTTCTCTAGTTCCTTTAGGTGTAAGGTTAGGTTGTTTGAGATTTTTCTTGTTTCTTGAGGTAGGCTTGTATAGCTATGAACTTCCCTCTTAGAACTGCTTTTGCTGCATCCCATAGGTTTTGGATCGTCATATTTTCATTGTCATTTGTCTCTAGGTATTTTTTGATTTCTTCAGTGATCTCTTGGTTATTTAGTAATGTATTGTTTAGCCTCCATGTGTTTGTGTTTTTTATGTTTTTTTCCACTGTAATTCATTTCTAGTCTCATAGCATTGTGGTCAGAAAAGTTGCTTGATATGATTTCAATTTTCTTAAATTTACTGAGGCTTGATTTGTGACCCAAGATGTGATCTATCCTGGAGAATGTTCCGTGTGCACTTGAGAAGAAAGTGTAATGTGCTGTTTTTGGATGGCATGTCCTATAAATATCAATTAAATCTATCTGGTCTGTTGTGTCATATAAAGCTTCTTTTTCCTTATTTATTTTCATTTTGGATGATCTGTCCGTTGGTGTAGTGAGGTGCTAAAGTTCCCCACTATTATTGTGTTACTGTCGATTTCCTCTTTTAGAACTGTTAGCAGTTGCCTTATGTATTGAGGTGCTCCTATGTTGGGTGCATATGTATTTATAATTGTTATATCTTCCTCTTGGATTGATCCCTTGCTCATTATGTAGTGTCCTTCCTTGTCTCTTGTAACATTCTTTATTTTAAAGTCTATTTTATCTGATATGAGTATTGCTACTCCAGCTTTCTTTTGATTTCCATTTGCATGGAATATCTTTTTCATCCCCTCACTTTCAGTCTGTATGTGTCCCTGGGTCTGAAGTGGGTCTCTTGTAGACAGCATATATATGGGTCTTGTTTTTGTATCCATTCAGCAAGCCTGTGTCT
The DNA here is from genome assembly GCF_003676395.1 of Aethalodelphis obliquidens. Taxonomy (NCBI): domain Eukaryota; kingdom Metazoa; phylum Chordata; class Mammalia; order Artiodactyla; family Delphinidae; genus Aethalodelphis; species Aethalodelphis obliquidens. Next base: position 1,082,105 of record NW_020838051.1, on the reverse strand, counting down.
TTTGGTTGGAGTATTTAATCCATTCACGTTTAAGGTAATTATCGATATGTATGTTCCTATGACCATTTTCTTAATTGTTTTCGGTTTGTTTTTTTTTGGGGGGGGGTTTGTTTCTGTAGGTCCTTTTCTTCTCTTGGGTTTCCCACTTAGAGAAGTTCCTTTAGCATTTGTTGTAGAGCTGGTTTGGTGGTGCTGATTTCTCTTAGCTTTTGCTTGTCTGTAAAGCTTTTGATTTCTCCATCGAATCTGAATGAGATCCTTGCTGGGTAGGTAATCTTGGTTGTAGGTTCTTACCTTTCATCACTTTAAGTGTATCGTGCCACTCCCTTCTGGCTTGTAGAGTTTCTGCTGAGAAATCAGCTGTTAACCTTATGGCAGTTCCCGTGTATGTTATTTGTCGTTTTTCCCTTGCTGCTTTCAATAATTTTTCTTTGTCTTTAATTTTTGCCAATTTGATTATTGTGTGTCTCAGCGTGTTTCTCCTTGGGTTTATCCTGTATGGGACTCTCTGTGCTTCCTGGACTTGGGTGGCTATTTCCTTTCCATGTTAGGGAAGTTTTCGACTATAATCTCTTCAAATATTTTCTTGGGTCCTTTCTCTCTCTCTTCTCCTTCTGGGACCCTTATAATGCGAATGTTGTTGCGTTTCATGTTGTCCCAGAGGTCTCTTAGGCTGTCTTCATTTCTTTTCATTCTTTTTTCTTTATTCTCTTTTGCAGCAGTGAATTCCACCATTCTGTCTTCCAGTTTACTTATCCGTTCTTCTGCCTCAGTTATTCTGCTATTGATTCCTTCTAGTGTAGTTTTCATTTCAGTTATTGTATTGTTCATCTCTGTTTGTTCTTTAATCCTTCTAGGTTTTTGTTAAACATTTCTTGCATCTTCTCGATCTTTGCCTCCATTCTTTCTCCGAGGTCTGAATTCTTTTTCTGGAAGGTTGCCTATGTCCACTTCATGTAGTTGTTTTTCTGGGGTTTTATCTTGTTCCTTCATCTGGTACCTAGCCCTCGGCCTTTTCATCTTGTCTGTCTTTCTGTGAATGTGGTTTTTGTTCCACAGGCTGCAGGATTGTAGTTCTTCTTGCTTCTGCTGTCTGCCCTCTGGTGGATGAGGCTATCTAAGTGGTTTGTCTCCTATACTTTTAGAAGGGCAGGTGGACCAGGTTGCTTTTTTGGCCTCACAGATTTACAAATCCCTCTTTCAGGTTTTTTCAGAGTGATAAAGAATATTACCTCACTCTCTGGAATCTGCCTCCTCTGCTCCCCTCCTTCACTTTTATCTGACCTCATCATCAAAGGTGTCCATATTGTCCCAGTCTTGCTTAAGTTGGATTTTTCCTCTCAACGTTTTTTTTAGATACAAATTTATTTATTTATTTATTTTTGGCTGCGTTGGGTCTGCGTTGCTGTGCGCGGGCTTTCTCTAGTTGTAGTGAGTGGGGGCTGCCCTTCGTTGCCGTGCATGGGCTTCTCATCGCGGTGGCTTCTCTTGTTACGGAGCATGGGCTCTAGGCATGGGCTTCAATAGTTGTGGTGCGAGGGCTCAGTAGTTGTGGCTTGCGGGCTCTAGAGCACAGGCTCAGTAGTTGTGGTGCACGGGCTTAGTCGCTCTGCGGCATGTGGGATCTTCCGAGACCAGGGCTCTAATCTGTGTCCCCTGCATTGGCAGGCAGATTCTTAACTGCTGTGCCACTAGGGAAGTCTTTCCTCTCAGTGTTTTAGCATCACTGTGGGGTTTTGTTTTGGGAGGGAGACTTCTTTTGTTAGTTTTGAAGTGCATAGGGTCCAGGCTACTGCAGCCCCATCATATCTTACACATCAAGATCCCTCTGTTGAAGGCACTCACTCATTCACAAATCACATCAAGCAGAATCCCTTCCCAGTTTTGCTGGCCATTCCCAGACTGGTCTGCTGTGGATACTTGCTGATTTGGGGATTCCCTGTACTCAGGGACATCAGAGGCTCACCTGCCTTCCTTCTGCATCCTCCTACCCAGATGTTTAATCCACATGAGTTGTGCAGCTGTTGGAGTTTTGTAACACCTTCTTACTAGTTGCCCTGCCTTCAGTGCTTTCTCCCTCTAATACCTTCCAAAGTTACCCCAGCCGGAAAGTCTGTCTAACAGGTGTCTCGTACCACCACTCTCCTGGATAGAGTTCTTACTGACGTCATGTTGCTTCCTGCTTCTGGAGCTTTGCTAGTGCTGTGGCTTCTGACTAGAATATCTTTCCCATTTCTTTGGCTAACTCTTACCTTCAGATCAGTTAACAGTTTCTCTCCCCCAAGGGAAAGCTTCCCAGAACCACTCCTCCACTCAGCCTTAGTTAGCTACTCCTTTACCTCCCACAATGCCTCATGTACATACCTTGCCTTGTAATCATCACAGCATAATTAGCTATTTAAGGGTTCTTCACCTCCTTATCACCTAGCTTAGCTCATGACTTGCCTAAATCAGACTTCGTCTTACTCACATTTGTTTCCCTAGTACTTTGCTAAGAATGATTCCTCATAAATGGTTGTAGGATAGATGAATGAATAAACAAATAAATGAATTATTAGTTGGAGTTTTTAGGTGAAGTGTGAGAGGCATGCATGAAAAGGATGGATTTCCAATATATCTCCAGTCACGATGGGTAGAGGAGTATCCGTTCTGTCTGCGTGTGAGGTTGGCTCTCCTCTGTGAAATGTTGCCTCTCTATAAGAGATTATGGCAAAGTTCAAATTTTATTTCTCTCCATATTCACAATCTGGCAAAAGCAAGACCACATGGTCTCATTGTAGGTCTGTAGGCAGGTGTGTGCACGTTGAAAAGTCTGTCCCTTACTGGTCAGTACCAAGGTAAATACAATGTATAGAATAGAGTGATTCAAAGCATTGTGAAAGCAGTGCCCACAGGAAGCCTCTCTGTGCCATGCCTCTCTTGTGTATGTGTGCATGTGCGTGTGTGTGTCTGTCTGTCTCTGTTTATGTATCTCTGTGTGTCTGTGTCTCATCACAAATGGCTGCAGCCAGATGAAACAGTGGCCTAAAAGTGGTAAAACTGAGCACTTCCCAGACAGACATGCGCCAGCCGTTTGGAGGACTGAATTGATATTTGTGGAAGTAACCTGATGAAGACAGGGAAGCAAGGGAGAGGAAAGAACAGGCTTCTCTCGTGAACCAGTTTTTCTTTCCAAAGAAATGAGGGTACCTCTGGAGAATGATGAACATTTGAATGAAGGTGATAGGCTTCATTGAAGTCAGTAAATAGGCAGATTAATATACTGGCTAAGTTCACAACACATGGAGCTTTTGTTGTCTTCCTCTAACAATATTTAGGCGATAATTTGGAAAATAGCTTAAGTGTAGAAGGAGAATCCTTGAAGGCGAAGACCAAACCTCTGTTATCTAATATCAGTTACAAACATATTTCTATAAATGCTAAGAAACAAGAGAGCACACAACACTAAAGGAGTGACAGTTTGTAAGCTGGGACCAAGCTAAACTTATGAAATAATTTATGTAGTTGTCCATCCATCCAGCAAGCATTTAGTGGTTATGCACTATGGGGAAAAATGTTATGAGTGTAATAAATGTGGTCAGCCCTTCGGCTGACATAATCTGCATAGCATTCTGTTCCTTTACCCTTTTAACTTTTCCAGTTGATGGCTTTTAACCCTAGCTAGTGTGTTCAGCTACTTAGACTTTGGGACCAAAGTTACCCCTAGCCAGAGAGATTTTAAGGAACTCTAGCTCAGTAGACATGAAGAAGCCTCAGTCTTTCTAGCACAAGCTCTCTTGGATCTTCTGCTTAATGGAGACCACTGGACTCAGGCTGCCATATTGTACAACTCTAGACTATTCGAATGGCAGCTCTTGGAATTTTGCAGTGCACAACCTCTGTAGCCTAATATGGCAGCCCTGCATAGGAAGTGGTTCTTCTCACTTCCCTGGTTCCTTCCAGGAAATTTACACTTAAGTGTCCTTATGTAAAGACAGTACAAATACAAAAGGATTCAGGCCAATTTCTGGTTTGTTGTATCCCAGAGAATTCACAATTCTCTGAATGTTCACAATTCTAATTAGCTTTTAGAGGACAGGCATTATCTCTTGGATGACTTCGAATCTCACTGAAGATGCCGATGAAGTTGATCTGGAATCAGAATCAAATAATTTAACTTCTCTTCATGCTGCTACAAACTAGAGTTCACATCCATCTGTAGAACAGAAATTTCAGTACAAAATTTTACCTTTGGGGGCAAAATTTAAGTGCCCTAATGGTAGTGGAGAAAGTGGATTGAATTTCCAATTATGTACTAAATGGGTATAGAAATTGCCGTTTTATTTATTTGGGTCCATAGCTTTGGCTTTCTCTACTATGACTGCCAAAGGAGATTCAGTTGGAGGTAGAAATGTAAAGAAAACATGTATGTATCATTCTAGCTATCCAAGTTCTTGGTGGCAGTAAAAGGGTCGGGCTTAGTTTTAGCTGTGGTGGTTCTGAAAGTGCTTCAGCCCAGTGGTTGACTGCATATTTGGTTAGGCCCTGTGTGCTCTTTGCAACAGTAATAAAAACATCACAGAAAAGTCATCTAGTCCATGGAAACTTCCCACAGCTGAGTAGAGCTTAATCTTAATGCTCTGCTAAGGTTGTATGGGGTTGTTAGGCATTCGTGTGTCTTTCTCCAGTGACCCAAGCCCTTTAATGTGTAGTTAAGGAGGCCACTAAATCTCGCATTTAAACTCACCTGTGTGTACTGTCTTTCCATTTATGTGTCAATCTTTGGAACATAGGAACTTCATCTTCGTGTTTAGTTGTATGAGAGAAACATTGCATACATACTGAGTACCCAAGAAATATTAGATACTCAAAAATCATCCAGGCCATTTAGGATCTGTAAAGCAGCAACTTCACTTGCCTTCCAAGGGATAAAATAAAAATGCTGTGCTGGTAAAATTGCTTGGACCTGATGCGTTGTGTCTGATGGCCAGAGCAGTAGCAAATCTGCTGACAGGCTTGGACAGGAAGAAAAAAAAAAAAGCAAGTTGAAATGTCTGTATACTGCTGCTTCAGGGAAATGCTATTTTTAAAGAAACACATTATTTAGGGTTTGTGGATGCAATCCAGGGCTTTGAAGATGGGAAGAAGATCTTAATTAGAAAGAAATGGGAAGATTGAATGCTTTTATGGGGAACCCAACTTTAAGAGGTCTGTTTATCATAGATGCAGATGATATATATTGTGTACTGGCTGCAGCCCTTCTTTGACAAAACCAAAGCCTTTAAAGTTACTGGGGTGCATCCATCCACAAGTTTGTTCAGCATCTAATGAGCAGGCATTAATCATGTAAAACTTGGAGACAGTTCATAAAAGGACAATGAAGATGATTTAAGGCTTGGAAAATAAAACCTATAAGGAAAGGTTAAAACAATTCACATTATTAGCTTGGCAAAAAGGAGATGAGGAGTGAGGATTTCCAGTCAGTGCAAGGTTATTCTTGGTGGGACGGCATGCTTAATGAGAAATGATTCCCCCAGAATTCTGAAATTTCCCTTTTGTTGGTTTTATTATAAAAATATATTCATAGGAACAATTAGGAAGCAGAATATGTCCTAAAACCTTCCCACCCAGAGGGACTTCACAAAACTGAAATGGGGAGGATGAGCAGAACATGTGGAGCTAGGGTTTTCTTAGGCAGAAAGTATGACATTCTTTTTCTGCAGCATTTCTCATAATTGCAGCTAACTGATGGCTTGTATACTTATTTATCTAATGTCTATCTTCCTGGATAGACTGTAAGCTTCATGAGGGCTGGAATTATGTTTGTCTTTTCACCACTGAATTCTCAGAGCCTAACACAGTGCCTGGCATATAATAGGTGCTTAATATGCATTTTGTGCACACATGGGGAATATGTATGCATTTCATATTTTAAACAAAAATGGGTTCATCCTGTGTATGCTGTTCCATAACTCCCTTACTTTTTAAAAAATATTTATTTATTTATTTTTGGCTGCGTTGGGTCTTCGTTGCCGTGCACGGGCTTTCTCTAGTTGTGGTGAGCGGGTCACTCTTCGTTGTGGTGTTCAGGCTTCTCGTTGCAGAGCATGGGCTCTAGGGTGCGCAGGCTTCAGTAATTGGTGGTATATGGGCTTAGTTGCTCTGTGGCATGTGGGATCTTCCCGGACCAGGGCTCGAACCCGTGTCTCCTGCATTGGCAGGCGGATTCTTAACTACTGTGCCACGAGGAAGCCCTCCCTTACTTTTAACAAAGTATTGTGACAGTCTTTTCACGTCATTTATATTCTGCACTGTCACTTGAACGGCAGCAAGGTGTCCTCTCATATGCATGCGGCGTCAAGTATTTAACATTCCTCTGTTTGGGGACGTTTATGTGTATCCAGTTTTTCCTATTTCCAACAATACAGCAATAATCATGGTTGCAGCTAAATCCTTCTTCAGAAGAATTTTAAAAAGGAGATTATTACGAGAGATGGCAAGATGTTGTTTACCGAGGGTCTTAAAAACATGGCAGGTATCGATTTAGTCAGTTTTGCTGCAGTCCTGTATGGAAGCAGGGAAATGGATTTGGTGACCTCAGGATCAAATTGCGCTTGAAACCTTATATGTGTAGATACAACTGTCTTAGTCTGTGCTAAGACTGCTATAACAAAACAACCAGCCTGGGTGGCTTAAACAACAAACATTTATTTCTCACAGTTCTGGAGGCTGGGAAGTCTGAGATCAAGGTGCTGGCAAATTCTGTGTGTGGTGAGTGCCCACTTCCTGGTTCATAGATGGCCATCTTCTTTCTGTGTCCTCACATGGCAGAAGGGGTGAGAAAGTTCTCTGGGGTCCCTTTTATAAGGGCACTAATCCCATTTATAAGGGCTCCACTCACATGACCTAATCACCTCCCAAAGGCCCCACCTTCTAATACCATCACAGTGGGGGTTAGATTTCAACATGTGAATTTGGGGGAGGGGACACAAGCATTCAGTCTTTTGCAATGACTGTCTCCTCTAAGCTACTCATGCACTTATATTACTCATTGGAGTGAGTTTGTAAAAGTTATGGAGTTATCTGAAGTAAATACTTTTGAGATAGGGGAGAAAAAGTATTTTAAAACAGAAACCACAGTATCACTCTGCTTTTGTCATTTAAGATATATCAGCCTCAGGGTAGCTGGCAAACTCAATCATGATACATGGGTAAGTACCGACTATTAGAAATAGCTGAGTGCACTCTTTTTCTACACTGAAAAATTAAAGTCATGTTCAGATTTTAAAGATGAAAGGGAATTTTAGAGGTGTTACTCTTCATGAGGTGCTGTCTTGTTTAATTTTAAGGAAATGAGTCATTTCTAAGGAGTGATTCATAGTGCAAATGTCTGTGTATAGAATTCCATCTTTCTTTCCAACTACTTTCATGATCAAATTGGAGATGTGTTCTGAAAGAGATGTTAAAAATGCATTCAAACATGGCTCTTAGACTTTATATACCAGATACTATTTTCTTCAACTTCCATACTCTTTACATAAGTCAGGTTGTCTTAATTTTTTTCTCCATTATGATTATGGCTAGCTTTGTTGTGATTTGTCATGGCTTTATCCTCAGAACACTGTGAGATTGAGCCCTTCCTCTTTGAGGATTGTGCCTCTACTTTCATTTCTTGATTTTCCCATTTTTCTCCTATTGAATTCTGGGTTCCCAGCTGTTACCTGGTGGTGTTGGTTACTGGCCCCCTTCTTTGCTCTCTGTAGTGTCTGTTCTGGGTACTATAAGTCTTTCTAGGACTGTTTTTCTAAACCCATAAATTAAACAAATTTCATGTCTCCCTAGACTTGACATGACCCTCTTTGGGACTGGGAGTGGGGATGGCATGGGAGATGCTCCCCCTTTCTTCCTATCTTGGCAGTCACAGATCTTGCTGCAAGAAGTGGTGACATCCCAAAAGTTAGAGTTAGGCAGAACGGGTTGAGTAAGATGTAGTCCATTTCCACAGCTGTGAAGGGGCAGGGCGAGCCACAGAGGAGTCTGGTTGAGGGAGACTATCATCCGTCTCAGGGCATTTTGCACTTGCTGTTTTCCCTGCCTGGACCAGCCTTCTGCCATTTATTCTTAGGGTTGTCATGAACTCTGAAGGGCCTGACATTTTACCTTGCTTGCCGGCCATCACGTTAGCCTGCCACAGTTTCTTGGATGCTGGCAGAAGACATGACATTCCTGGGTCAGAGACAAATGACTTTATTATTCACAGCAATATCTGTAGCCAGAGTATCAGCATTTTTCTGTGTGGTTTGTGAGTCCCAATTCCCACGAGAAGATACAAAGAGGGCCAGGTGAGTGACACACTGCACATGCAGTGGGTTGTCTTAGAGGAGCCCTGAGATAGGAAACCTGAATCATTTAAAATGGGCAGTAAGCATGGCTGTCCTTTCCTCCAGGGGGAGGCATTATGTGTATTATACTGGACAGTAAGTGAATCTGTGCTTAACTTTGGAGAGAGACATTATCTCTGCCTTCCATGGATGTTTGCTATATAAACACGCTTTAAAAGCTGCCTAGCACAAAGGCAGTCAGTGCCTTTGATCCTAAATTGTGCAAAAACGCCTGAGACCGTGGAGAATTGTCTCCCAACAATGACTTGCTTTCTCACTTCCTTTGGGTCTCTGTTCAAATGTCACCTTGTCAATGAAGCTCACCCAGAGCATCTTATATCAAATAGCTACTTATGATCACTTATATGAAATAACTCCTTATCATCATTGGAATACTAAACTGTGTGTACTTAGCTTTATGTTGTTGTCTGTAAGCTGAAAGCTCTGTGATGGCAGAGACTTTGTCTGTGTTATTCACTGCTGTATCATCAGAGCCCAGCACAGTGCCTGGTGTACAGTAGACATTCAATAAATATTTACTGAATGAATGAATCAATCAATACGTCACCACCAGTCAAGAAGATTACAAAAAAGGTCTATTTTAACTTTTCAAATATAAAATTATATTAAACTTGCTCTGTCTCACTCCATAATCTGCCCCAGCTCCAGCTCGGAGTGCTGTTCTAAGCATCCAATTCTCTTCCTACTCCTGGCTTTCTGGCCTTTCTCTGGGACTGTGCTGCCCTTCTGTGCATGACCCCTCCTGCTCTCTTGTCCAGCTCCAAATCCTGGCTCCTTACCCTGACGTCCTTTATCTGTCACTGTCCTATGTCCCAACACAGACCATGGCAACCCTTTAAAAACCATCCAGTGGTGTGCTAGTAAACTAGCTCCCTGAATGAAAGCTTTGATGTGTGGTGTTTGCTGATTTCCATGGTGTAAATACTCTCACCATGGCTGACTGCAAGATACCAATGGTTTAACAGCTGGCTTGCAAATTTCCTGAATGTTTAACAGTCGATTTCACAAGCTGGTAGGAGCCAACTCCAGCACATCATCATAATAAGAAAGTAACAACAAACATGTAGTATTGGGGTTATTGTCCTCTTGGCAAAATAACGTATAGGTTTAAAGAAAAAATATGTCCGTGGGTCAAGAAAAGCCCCTATCCTGAACTGGGTTTCTCGTTACTTACTCCTTATTCCCATGTTCTCTACTAACTGTGTTTCTCACACTCTAACCTGCATCAGAATTACCCAGAGGGCTTGTTAAAACACAGATGTCTGGGCCCCACCCCCAGAGTTTCTCCATGCATGGGGCTCGAGAATTGACGCCTTTAACAAGTTCCCAGGTGCTGATGCTCCGGGGCCTGTGATCATGCTTGGAGAGCTACTGCCCTAGCGGGATCACATGAAACATTTTTTGCTCAAAATTGGTTTTCAGGTGCTAAGTGGAAGAGGTAAGTTTTTGTAAATAAACAGTGTATATGGACCAAAGAGAAGGAAAGCCGCAAAATCAAAGAAAAAAAGTTCGAAATGTATTTATAAAACAACTAACAGGTGGGAGTGCTAGGTAATTGAAGCTCATTGCTACAGGTCTTCAAGCTGGTGAAAAATGAGTTTCCAGGTGTTCATGAAGAAAGAATCCCTCCGCTTATAACTCTGCTGTAGATAATTTTGCAGTATTGGGTTTCTGAAGGATGAGGTCGAGCTGGAAATGGTTGTGATAAGGGCATGAATCTTGAGGCTTGCTGGGTAACCTCTCCTTTAGATGAAACTGAGCACTAGATCACTTATTTAAGGGTCTGAATCTCAAACAAGCTTGAAAAAAATTATTTACCCATTACCATGTGGTACTCGTGCAAATAAGAGGGCTTGGGCAAAGAGGGAACACTTAGCCTTGATTAGATGGGCCATATTAGCTTCCTGAAATTTTCTCACCTGTTTAAGCAGCTCTCAATCACAGATCCTGACAGGATAGACACTCATGGTAGGAAGGATTAACAGGGCTCAGCTAAACCCAAGGGGTGTCACACTTATCCTAGATCTCCAGGGCAACGTGTGGTTCTCTGTATCCCTCCAAGACTCCAGTTGCAAAGGCCCTTCGTGGTGGCCCCTCCTTTGCAGTTCTCCAGGAGGACAGTGCTCTAAGACATACTATTTCGAGCCTGGCATCTTTGCAACTGATTTGATCCCAGGGCCGTCTAATTGAAGGACAGCAGGGCAAAACAAGATAGGAATGTGATTCGACATGGGGGCCTCTGGCAGAACAGGGTGGCGGTAAAAGCCCAATTTTCCTGAGTTTGGCTCTTCTGTTGCGCGCCAGGGATCAAACCTGTCCTTGGCTCTCAGCCACAGTTTTTTTGACAAGCTTTATTGGAAAGAGGTAGAGAGGAAAACTGGTTCATTATCAGAGACCTCCTTGGCACACTAGCCTCTCTGACAGAACTTTCTTTCTCACTGGGCAAACAAGAGAGGCCAGACCTCTGTCTTGCTGGCGTTTCTCTGCGCTACTTAGAAAAATCATCTTGATCACTCCAGGGATTTCTCTGTGACATCTGTAATTCAATGAGGCCACTTTACCCTTGGTGGCCTGATGTAATCAGCAGCCTTTATCTAGCCCAAAGGGTTTCTTTACCCTTGTGGAAGGACTGAACCCCAGGGTATTAGAGGACGCTGGACCTCCAGGAGGAAGCAATTTACTTTTTTTAAAAATAAATTTATTTATTTATGTATTTATTTTTGCCTGTGTTGGGTCTTTGTTGCTGCACACGGGCTTCCTCTAGTTGTGGCGAGCGGGGGCTGCTCTTCGTTGTGGTGCGCGGGCTTCTCTTGTTGCGGAGCACCGGCTCTAAGCATGCGGGCTTCAGTAGTTGTGGCACGTGGGCTCAGTAGTTGTGGCGCAAGGGCTCAGTTGCTCTGTGGCATGTGGGATCTTCCTGGACCAGGGCTCAAACCGTGTCCCCTGCACTGGCAGGTGGATTCTTAACCACTGCGCCACCAGGGAAGTCCGCAATTTACTTTTCATCTGAGGGATCTGTAGCCTCCATTATGACCTGGACATCTCCCTTCAGGTCAAGGGTTCCTTTTGTCCAGGATAGTTATAGTCACCTTTTAGATTTAACTGTTAGCAGTGCTAATGGGCTGGACTTAACATTGTCCATCCCAATGGTTCTCAAAGTGTGGTCCGAGGATCAGCAGCAGCAGCCCTGGGAACTTGTCAGAAATGTCAGTTCATGGGCCTCACCCCACACCTGCTGGATGAGGAGCTCTGGGGGAGGGGCCCAGCATTCGGTGCTTTAACAAGCCCTCCAGGTGATTCTGCTGCATGCCACAGTTTGAGAACCACAGACCTATATGAACTTTATCTCCTGCAGACATTTTGTAGTAGCAGACAGGAGTAGCTGTGAGGCATCTGGGATGAGCTGTTTCTTGGCAGTCATCCTTTACACTCTGTTTGCATTTTAAATAATACTCACTTCTTCCCTGGCATCTCTGCTTAATGATAAAGTGGCACTCTGGCTGTTTAGAAGGTAAGTGAAACTGTTTCTTGGTAAGTATAGATGTAAAGGCATATAAATAAAGGGAGACAGGCTCTTTAGTATACATCTTTTAGCCACTGCGATTGTGTGGCTAGAACATTCACTCTGATTAACTTTCCCCTCTGCTCCAAATCAGAACATTTCATGTCTATACCCTTTCAGTTGGTTTGGAATCTCAGCCTATGCTTTGCAGAATGTTTTGTGATTGCAACATGGTGGCAGGCTATAGTTTCTGATATGTCTTCTGGATCTGGATTAACTTGATGACCATATGGCAGGAGCATAGGCCTCACCGTTGCGCAGGTTAAGATGTTTTCTCAAAGGTCATCTTGTGAACATCAGCACACAGCAGTGAATGCTGGCCTCAGCATTTATGATACATTCAAGGGTACACACACCTTTCTTCCCCCCCTAAGGAGTCTAACAGACCAGACGTGTAATTAATGGTGATGTTGAAGTAAACTTTTGGTGGGCTGGAAAACGGGCGGGGCTGCTAAGGAAAAGAAATGCTTTTTGGAAGAGATGGATGTTGGGTCAAGATTTACTTAATAGCTTGTGATTGTGAGCAAGTTACTCAGTCTCTCTAAGCTTCCGTTTCCTTATCTAAAAAGTGGGTATAATATAGGGAAAGTATGTCTTAGGGTTCTTGTGAAAATGAAGAGAAATTATATATGTAAAGTACTTAGAGTGTCTGCAACCATGTATGTGCTCAGTAATCGGGAGCCACGTAAAAAATTTATACATGTGGATGTGACTACACACACACACACACACACACACACACACATACATACATTCATAATCACATACATATATGCTCTTGCATGTATACACATACTCACAAATATATATTTACATATACCATGCATATGCATACATATAAAACATACACATAAAAATACCCACATATACTAATATATCATGAAATAATAGGGCATTCCATGAATAGGAATAATCAGATCAGAGTATACCTCAAACTGTTCCTTTCTTTCTTCCCCTCTGCATACACCTTTCCTACCTCATTGTCACTTTTACCTTAAGGTTAGCAGTCATCCCCATTAAAGCACTAATGTCCTTGGGATTGGTCGCTCTCTACCATCTGAGCTTCACTATGATTTGGGGTGGGGGTGGCCTGGGACATTCAGAGCACCAGGCTTCAGGGGCACAGTGGTTGTAGGAAGGCACCTGAGAATACGAGTGGGATACAGAAGCAGATTCAAGTTGGTGCTGGCCTCCCTCACCATGTGCTCAGGGCTGTCATAGAGTGGAGGGGAGGCCACCTTTTCCTATGGTACCTGTTGACTCTTAGCGAGCTCTTTTCTCTTTTAGAATCTTGTCTCTACGCACAACTTTGGATGTGGGCCTCCAGTCACTTGAGTGGGGAATGCACATGGAAGACTTCACAGACCTTGGCCATCTGGCCCCTGCCTAGCTCACCTGCTTTGGCAAGTTTCACTCTCCCCTTTGCTAACTATACTCCTACATCATGGGTCTTATTTCAGGATGCTACCTTTCCTCTAACCTCAGGGCCCTTGCACATGCTGTTTTTTCTCCTTGGAATACTCTTCCCACACTCTTGGCCTACCTATATCTTACTTACCCTTCAGGCATTAGCTCAAATATCACTTCACTGGCCTCTCCCACACTAGGGTTGCGTCTCTACTAAGGGCCTCTTAATACTTTGTCCTAAAATTTTAACCCTTCTACCCCCAGAGCTTAAACACAGTGCTTAGATATGGGCTATGTTAATATTTGCCGTTGAATAAGGAAATGGACCCCTAGGATAGAAGCTGTTCAAGAAAGGAAAACTGTTGCAGTTGGAAAAGGAGAAAAAAAAAGATATTTTCGCAGTTCCTGTGAAGTTCCTTGAAATTCTATGGCATGACAAGAATCTCTTATCCTATCAGCCCTGGGGGTTCAATTGTTAGCTTATGGCTCTGTGAAATGTATCTTCCCCGTAAGCTCAGTTGCAAAATGGGTACTTTATAAGTCTTAGAGATAAACACGCACTCGGTAGGTGGGAGCACCAAGAATTTGGGGGGATTTGAACATTTCTTTCACAACACTGTGAAGGAAGTGGTTTATCATTTTACTTTGAGTTGATGTTCCTGGCAATAACATTCACATACTTAGGATGGATGCAGTTGTTTAGCTGTCACCCCCAAACTTAGTCATACCATTGATCTGACATCGGCAAGTACTTATCCTATTGATCTAGTGTCAGATGGGTGGTATAATAATGAGCTTTGATTGACAGCTTGACTTGACAGATTATCAAATCACATTTTCCCACAGCCAAACTGCTGATGGGCTTGGAACTTTTCCTTGCCCACACAGATCCCCTTGACCTTTAACTTCTTGTTACATGTGCTAAATCCAGTCCTCATTTAATGGCACTGGGAATGCTCCCAATTCAGCTTATTTAAAACACACAGTCGGAGAGTCTAGAATGATATAAACTTAGCTGAGAGCATTACACATAAGAGGTAAATAGCAACTGTTTCTTGAACAGATGAATAAGTGAATTTAAATTTATGGCTTGTGTACCAGGAGAGGTGGCCAGAGGTGGTCAGGTGACACTGGCCATGTCATCACAGGCATTCAGAGGTAGACTGCCGCAGCAGCTGGGACCAGCCTGTGTCAGCCATGACAAATATTCAGGGTCAGCTGGGGCACTAACCAGAAAAAGGACTGTCAGGCCCTTGTGTGGCTTGAACTCGGGGGATGCCCAGAGGAGAGGGATCCCCGCCTGAGGCCCCACCCTTAGCACTTTAGGTCTATGGTTTAAGGACTTGCTCCACAGTGTGTTCTGGGACCAGCAGCAGCAGCATCCCCAGGGAGCTTGTGAGAAATGTACATTTTCTGCTTCCCCTCAGTCCTGCTGAATCAGAATCTGCATTTGAACAAAATTCCCAGGTGATTCTCATTAAATTTTGAGAAGGCCTGGTTTCATCGCTCTTAAGATGCAAATGTCTTAAAGGGAAATCCTCCCTAGGACTGCAGGGGTTTAGACTCTAGGTCTTAGGTTCTTGACCTTCACATGTGACCTTTAGAAGGTCAGAGTTCCTAGCTGTAAGCAACAGAAACATTCTTGGGCTGATCAAAATAATTGATTAGAAAGACTATTTCATTGTTCTCAGAATGACTGAGAAGGAGGGGAACCAGCTTGAGAAAGTGCAGCAAGGGCTGCTAATTAGCTAGGACCTTGGCCAAAGCTACACCATAGAACCAGTTTGCTGAGAACATTGATGCCACTTTCACTGAGGCCACTGCTGGTACCACAAAGTGGTGGTGTGCTGGAGCCAGCTTGTACCAGCTTGTGAGGGCCAATTACCTGCCTCTCTTCCTAATTCTTCATGTCTAGCCCATTTGTAAGCTTGGTACTAGCTGTGGTGGGAGTTTTTACACCATGAAAATCGGCAAATGCTACAAATCAGGGCTTTTCTTTTCCTTCCTTTCCTTTTTTTTTGTTTTTTTGTTTTTTTGAAAGCTGGTTCATTTTATCAGTACACCCAGCAGTGAGTCCATTACTGGTACCACTGGCCCTGCTTCCCCTGGAAACTAGGTGTTGCTGCTATAGCCGAATCAAGATGGCTGTTCACCTGTCCCCCACTGCCCGCTCCTGCCTTTTTTGTATCAGTAGCCTAAGGAAGGTGTCATGTGATCTGGGTCTGGATCAGTGTTTCCTACCTTTGGCTGCACAGTGGAATTACCTGGAGAACTTTAAACATTACTAATGCTGGACTTCAACCACAGAAATTCTGATTTAATTGGTTTGGATGAGGGTTTCTCAAAGTGTGGTCCCTGGACCAGCAGCATCAGCACCACTTGGGAACCTGTTAGAAATGCAAATTCTTGGGCCTCACTCCAGATCTACTGCATCAGAAACTCTGGAGGTGGGGCATGGCGATCTGTTGTAGTAAGTGCCCCACGTGATTCTGATGGAGCTAAAGTTTGAGAACCTCTGGTCTGGGGTGAGATGTGGGCGTCTCGACTTAAATTCCCAGGTGGTTCAAAAGTGCAGCCAAGCTTGAAAACCAGTGAGTCAGTAGCTTATTAGAGGGCCCCACGTTCCTGCCCTTGCATATAGGGATTGCAGGTGATTCATCCAGAGAGTAGAGGCATATCCTCAGGCTGGTAGGCCGAGATGAAATAGTCTGAAATCCGCATTTGTGAGGAAGATCAGTAAATTCCAATTTGGGCTCTCAGCAGTCAAACATATGGGTCCTCTAATGGAAGTCTTTTGTGGGATTGTCAGTAGAATACTGCCATAGGAAAGTGTTTCACTTGGTAGTTTCCAAACACTATGACCCCCTTAGGTCAGAACTACCTGGAGTACTGGTGAGAAAGAAAGCTATACAAACTGGGAATCTTTTGGTTTTACCTTTCCTAAGTGTATTTGACCTTGTGTTAAGACAAGGAGAGAAATGGAGAAAAATGTAAAGAAGCAACTTCATTTTTATTTCGGTTTTTATTTTATTTAGTAAAATATATCATTAAAGTTTATATTCCGGCTACTTTTGGATAGTAGCTAAAAATTGGTTACAAGATTCATTGGAGAAGGTTGTATTGGGTAGATCTTATCAGTATTTTAAAATTAGTAACAAAAATTAAAAAAAAATAGGGCTTCCCTGGTGGCACAGTGGTTGAGAGTCCACCTGCCAATACAGGGGACACGGGTTCGTGCCCCGGTCCGGGAGGATCCCACATGCTGCAGAGTGGCTGGGCCCATGAGCCATGGCCGCCGAGCCTGCACGTCTGGAGCCTGTGCTCTGCAACGGGAGAGGCCACAACAGTGAAAGGCCTGCGTACCGCAAAAAAAAAAAAAAAAAAAAAAAGTAGTAACAGTGCAGCTCTAATTTTGAAAAAGTTGTGTGCTCTCTTTGACTCTTTCAGACAGTTTTGGGAGACAGGTATATTTATCCCCATCTCTCAAGCTGAGAAATGAGTAAATTACCTATACACTTTAATGGTGGACCTGGGATTTAAATGTAGGGGTTTTTGTTTGCTTCCTCTCTATGCCATTTTGTGATTGAGAAAAAATAACATTGGAAGCTTTTTTTGCAGCAGGTTGGTGAAGTCACAGTATACGAAGTAACCAAGGTAGAAGGAAGACAGTAAAGATGAGGCAGTCGATCGGGAGGCCAAAATGAGGTTATTTTGTTCACGAATGGTTTAAGCAGAGTCAGTAAACCTTCAGTGGCTGTGAAAGAGATAAGCTGACAGCTGAGGGAATAATCCTGGATGTAGTTTTAATGCTAACTGGCTCCTGGTCCCTGGAGGTACAAAGTCCAAGAAAGGAAAGGTTCAGGGTTAGTTAGATCAGCTAAGGTCTGGGGAAGGAATTATGTTTAGATTAAGCAGTGACTGGTCACACTTGAAAGACATGAAAAAATGAAGAAACTTTAAAAAAAAATAAGGCTTTAAAATTGGAAAAGTTTTATTTGACATATTGCTTTCTCCGTGAGGTAAGACCTGTATGATTTTATTTTCCAGAGAGGAAACTGAGGCTTAAGAAGGTTCTGTAATTTACCCAAGGTCATAGAGATGACAGAATAGTAGAGTTGACGGGAATTTTCTGACTCTTCCCTCTCATACCACAGTACCTAAACATGTGTGGGAATTTGTACATAGTTAAGTCTTATTATGAATTGTGTATTTCTTTTGTGTTCACTGGTGCTGATGCTGGTTAGTGTTTATGCTTGGTGTTTAAATAAGATTTTACTGATGTCTGAGTCCCAGGCCAGAGACTGTGATTAAGTTGGTCTGAGGTGTGACCTGGGATTTGGGATTTTTAGAATGTGATTCTGATGTGCAGTTAACTGAGATTCCCATGTGCAGTAAAGTGAGAACCACTGGACTAGAAAACTCTCCCTCTCGTACTCTATTATATTGTCTTTGCCTTCTTTTTTTTTTCTCATCTTTATTGGAGTATAATTGCTTTACAATGGTGTGTTAGTTTCTGCTTTATAACAAGGTGAATCAGTTATACATATACATATGTTCCCATATCTCTTCCCTCTTGTGTCGCCCTCCCTCCCACCCTCCCTATCCCACCCCTCTAGGTGGTCACAAAGCACCGAGCTGATCTCCCTGTGCTATGCGGCTGCTTCCTACTAGCTATCTATTTTACGTTTCGTAGTGTATATATGTCCATGCCACTCTCTCGCTTTGTCACAGCTTACCCTTCCCCCTCCCCATATCCTCAAGTCCATTCTCTAGTAGGTCTGTGTCTTTATTCCCGTCTTACCCCTAGGTTCTTCACATTTTTTTTTTAACATCTTTATTGGGGTATAATTGCTTTACAATGGTGTGTTAGTTTCTGTTTTATAACAAAGTGAATCAGTTATACATATACATATGTTCCCATATCTCTTCCCTCTTGCGTCTCCCTCCCTCCCACCCTCCCTATCCCACCCCTCCAGGCGGTCACAAAGCACCGAGCGGATATCCCTGTGCCATGCAGCTGCTTCCCACTAGCTATCTACCTTATGTTTGGTAGTGTGTATATGTCCATGACTCTCTCTCGCCCTATCACAGCTCACCCTTCCCCCTCCCCATATCCTCAAGTCCGTTCTCCAGTAGGTCTGTGTCTTTATTCCTGTCTTAACCCTAGGTTCTTCATGACATTTTTTTTCTTAAATTCCATATATATGTGTTAGCATACGGTATTTGTCTTTTTCTTTCTGACTTACTTCACTCTGTATGACAGACTCTAGGTCCATCCACCTCATTACAAATAGCTCAATTTCATTTCTTTTTATGGCTGAGTAATATTCCATTGTGTATATGTGCCACATCTTCTTTATCCATTCATCCGATGATGGGCACTTAGGTTGTTTCCATCTCCAGGCTATTGTAAATAGAGCTGCAATGAACATTTTGGTACATGACTCTTTTTGAATTATGGTTTTCTCAGGGTATATGCCCAGTAGTGGGATTGCTGGGTCATATGGTAGTTCTATTTGTAGTTTTTTTTTTTTTTTTTTTTTTTTTTGCGGTACGCGGGCCTCTCACTGTTGTGGCCTCTCCCGTTGTGGAGCACAGGCTCCGGACGCGCAGGGTCAGAGGCCATGGCTCATGCGCCCAGCCGCTCCGCAGCATGTGGGATCTTCCCGGACTGGGGCACGAACCCGCGTCCGCTGCATTGGCAGGCAGGCTCTCAACCACTGCGCCACCGGGGAAGCCCTATTTGTAGTTTTTTAAGGAACCTCCATACTGTTCTCCATAGTGGCTGAACCAATTCACATTCCCACCTGCAGTGCAAGAGTGTTCCCTTTTCGCCACACCCTCTCCAGCATTTATTGTTTCTAGATTTTTTGATGATGGCCATTCTGACTGGTGTGAGATGATATCTCATTGTAGTTTTGATTTGCATTTCTCTAATGATTAATGATGTTGAGCATTCTTTCATGTGTTTGTTGGCAGTCTGTATATCTTCTTTGGAGAAATGTCTATTTAGGTCTTCTGCCCATTTTTGGATTGGGTTGTTTTTTTGTTATTGAACTGCATGAGCTGCTTATAAATTTTGGAGATTAACCCTTTGTCAGTTGCTATGGTTTCCTTTGCTGTGCAAAAGCTTTGAAGTTTCATTAGGTCTCATTTGTTTATTTTTGTTTTTATTTCCATTTCTTTAGGAGGTGGGTCAAAAAGGATCTTGCTGTGATTTATGTCATAGAGTGTTCTGCCTATGTTTTCCTCTAAGAGTTTGATAGTTTCTGGCCTTACATTTAGGTCTTTAATCCATTTTGAGCTTATTTTTGTGTATGGTGTTAGGGAGTGATCTAATCTCATACTTTTACATGTACCTGTCCAGTTTTCCTAGCAACACTTATTGAAGAGGCTGTCCTTTCTCCACTGTACATTCCTCCCTCCTTTATCAAAGATAAGGTGAACATATGTGCATGGGTGTATCTCTGGGCTTTCTATCCTGTTCCATTGATCTATCTTTCTTTTTTTGTGCTAGTACCATACTGTCTTGATTACTGTAGCTTTGTAGTATAGTCTGAAGTCAGGGAGCCTGATTCCTCCAGCTCTGTTTTTTGTTCTCAAGATTGCTTTGGCTATTCAGGGTCTTTTGTGTTTCCATACAAATTGTGAAATTTTTTGTTCTAGTTCTGTGGAAAATGCCAGTGGTAGTTTGATAGGGATCGCATTGAATGTGTAGATTGCTTTGGGTAGTAGAGTCATTTTCACAATGTTGATTCTTGCAATCCAAGAACATGATATATCTCTCCATCTATTTGTATCATCTTTAATTTCTTTCATCAGTGTCTTCTAATTGTCTGCATACAGGTCTTTTGTCTCCTTAGGTAGGTTTATTCCTAGATATTTTATTCTTTTTGTTGCAATGGTAAATGGGAGTGTTTTCTTGATTTCACTTTCAGATTTCTCATCATTGGTGTATAGGAATGCCAGAGATTTCTGTGCATTAATTTTGTATCCTGCTACTTTACCAAATTCATTGATTAGCTCTAGTAGTTTTCTGGTAGCATCTTTAGGATTCTCTATGTATAGTATCATGTCATCTGCAAACAGTGACAGCTTTACTTCTTCTTTTCTGATTTGGATTCCTTTTATTTCCTTTTCTTCTCTGATTTCTGTGGCTAAAACTTCCAAAACTATTTTGAATAAGAGTGGTGAGAGTGGACAACCTTGTCTTGTTCCTGATCTTAGTGGAAATGCTTTCAGTTGTTCACCATTGAGGACGATGTTGGCTGCAGGTTTGTCATATATGGCCTTTATTATGTTGAGGAAAGTTCCCACTATGCCTACTTTCTGCAGGGTTTTTATCATAAATGGGTGCGGAATTTTGTCGAAAGATTTCTCTGCATCTATTGAGATGATCATATGGTTTTTCTCCTTCTGTTTGTTAATATGGTTTATCACATTGATTGATTTGCGTATATTGAAGAATCCTTGCATTCCTGGAATAAACCCCACTTGATCATGGTGTATGATCCTTTTAATGTGCTGTTGGATTCTGTTTGCTAGTATTTTGTTGAGGATTTTAGCATCTATGTTCATCAGTGATATTGGCCTGTAATTTTCTTTCTTTGTGACATCCTTGTCTGGTTTTGGTATCAAGGTGATGGTGGCCTTGTAGAATGAATTTGGGAGTGTTCCTCCCTCTGCTGTATTTTGGAAGAGTTTGAGAAGGATAGGTGTTAGCTCTTCTCTAAATGTTTGATAGAATTCGCCTGTGAAGCCATCTGGTCCTGGTCTTTTGTTTGTTGGAAGATTTTTAATCACAGTTTCAATTTCAGTGCTTGTGATTGGTCTGTTCATATTTTCTATTTCTTCCTGGTTCAGTCTTGGCAGGTTGTGCATTTCTAAAAATTTGTCCATTTCTTCTAGGTTGTCCATTTTATTGGCATAGAGTTGCTTGTAGTAATCTCTCATGATCCTTTGTATTTCTGCAGTGTCAGTTGTTACTTCTCCTTTTTCATTTCTAATTCTATTGATTTGAGTCTTCTCCCTTTTTTTTCTTGATGAGTCTGGCTAATGGTTTATCAATTTTATCTTCTCAAAGAACCAGCTTTTAGTTTTATTGATCTTTGCTATCGTTTCCTTCATTTCTTTTTCATTTATTTCTGATCTGATCTGTATGAGTTCTTTCCTTCTGCTAATTTTGGGGTGTTTTTGTTCTTCTTTCTCTAATTGCTTTAGGTGCAAGGTTAGGTTGTTTATTTGAGATGTTTCCTGTTTCTTAAGGTAGGATTGTATTGCTATAAACTTCACTCTTAGAACTGCCTTTGCTGCATCCCATAGGTTTTGGGTCGTCGTGTATCCATTGTCATTTGTTTCTGGGTATTTTTTGATTTCCTCTTTGATTTCTTCAGTGATCACTTCGTTATTAAGTACTGTATTGTTTAGCCTCCATGTGTTTGTATTTTTTACAGATCTTTTCCTGTAATTGACATCTAGTCTCATAGCGTTGTGGTTGGAATAGATACTTGATACAATTTCAATTTTCTTACATTTACCAGGGCTTGATTTGTGACCCAAGATATGATCTATCCTGGAGAATGTTCCATGAGCACTTGAGAAAAATGTGTATTCTGTTGTTTTTAGATGGAATGTCCTATAAATATCAATTAAGTCCATCTTGTTTAATGTATCATTTAAAGCTTGTGTTTCCTTATTGATTTTCATTTTGGATGATCTTTCCATTGGTGAAAGTGAGGTGTTAAAGTCTCCTACTATGAATGCGTTCCTGTCGATTTCCCCTTTTATGGCTGTTAGTATTTGCCTTATGTATTGAGGTGCTCCTATGTTGGGTGCATAAATATTTACAATTGTTATATCTTCTTCTTGGATCGATCCCTTGATCATTATGTAGTGTCCTTCTTTGTCTCTTCTAATAGTATTTATTTTAAAGTCTATTTTGTCTGATATGAGAATTGCTACTCCAGCTTGCTTTTGGTTTCCATTTGCATGGAATATCTTTTTCCATCCCCTCACTTTCAGTCTGTATGTGTCTCTAGGTCTGAAGTGGGTCTCTTTTAGATAGCGTATATATGGGTCTTGTTTTTGTATCCATTCAGCCAGTCTGTGTCTTTTGGTGGGAGCATTTAATCCATTTACATTTAAGGTAATTATTGATATGTATGTTCCTATGACCATTTTCTTAATTGTTTTGGGTTTGTTTTTGTAGGTCCTTTTCTCCTCTTCTGTTTCCCACTTAGAGAAGTTCCTTTAGCATTTGTTGTAAAGCTGGTTTGGTGGTGCCGAATTCTCTTAACTTTTGCTTGTCTGTAAAGGTTTTAATTTCTCTCTCGAATCTGAATGTGATCCTTACTGCGTACAGTAATCTTGGTTGTAGGCTTTTCCCTTTCATCACTTTAAATATGTCCTGTCACTCCCTTCTGGCTTGCAGAGTTTCTGCTGAAAGATCAGCTGTTAACTTTATGGGGATTCCCTTGTGTGTTATTTGTTGTTTTTCCCTTGCTGCTTTTAATATGTTTTCTTTGTATTTAATTTTTGATAGTTTGATTAATATGTGTCTTGGCGTGTTTCTCCTTGGATTTATCCTGTATGGGACTCTCTGTGCTTCCTGGACTTGATTAACTATTTCCTTTCCCATATTAGGGAAGTTTTCAACTATAATCTCTTCAAATATTTTCTCAGTCCCTTTCTTTTTCTCTTCTTCTTCTGGGACCCCTATAATTCAAATGTTGGTGTGTTTAATGTTGTCCCAGAGGTCTCTGAGACTGTCCTCAATTCTTTTCATTCTTTTTTCTTCATTCGGCTCTGCAGTAGTTATTTCCACTATTTTATCTTCCAGGTCACTTATCCGTTCTTCTGCCTCAGTTATTCTGCTATTGATCCATTCTAGAGTATTTTTAATTTCATTTATTGTGTTGTTTATCGTTGCTTGTTTCATCTTTAGTTCTTCTAGGTCCTTGTTAAATGTTTCTTGCATTGTCTCTATTCTATTTCCAGGATTTTGGATCATCTTTACTGTCATTATTCTGAATTCTTTTTCAGGTAGACTGCCTATTTCCTCTTCATTTATTAGGTCTGGTGGGTTTTTATCTTGCTCCTTCATCTGCTGTGTGTTTTTCTGTCTTCTTATTTTGCTTATCTTACTGTGTTTGGGGTCTCCTTTTTGCAAGCTGCAGGTTCGTAGTTCCCGTTGTTTTTGGTGTCTGTCCCCAGTGGCTAAAGTTGGTTCAGTAGGTTGTGTCGGCTTCCTGGTGGAGGGGACTAGTGCCTGTGTTCTGGTGGATGAGGCTGGATCTTGTCTTTCTGGTGGGCAGGTCTACATGTGGTGGTGTGTTTTGGGGTGTCTGTGGCCTTGTTATGATTTTAGGCAGCCTCTCTGCTAATGGGTGGGGTTGTGTTCCTGTCTTACTTGTTGTTTGGCATAGGGTGTCCAGCACTATAGCTTGCTGGTCGTTGAGTGAAGCTGGGTGTTGGTGTTGAGATTGAGATCTCTGAGAGATTTTCCCCGTTTGATATTACGTGGAGCTAGGAGGTCTCTTGTGGATCAGTGTCCTGAAGTTGCCTCTCCCACCTCAGAGGCACAGCACTGACTCCTGGCTGGAGCACCAAGAGCCTTTCATCCACACGGCTCAGAATAAAAGGGAGAAAAAGTAGAAGGAAAGAAAGAAAGATGATAAAATAAAATAAAGTAAGATAAAATAAAATAGTTATTAAAATAAAAAATAAAAAGTAATTATTAAGAAAAAATTAAAAACAAACGGACGGGCAGAACCCTTGGACAAATTGTGAAAGCAAAGCTCTACAGACAAAATCTCATACAGAAGCATACACATACATACTCACAAAAAGAGGAAAAGGGGAAAAAATAATATATCTTGCTGTCAAAATCCAGCTCCTCAATTTGGGATGATTCGTTGTCTATTCAGGTATTCCACCGATGCAGGGTACATCAAGTTGATTGTGGAGATTTAATCCGCTGCTCCTGAGGCTGCTGGGAGAGATTTCCCTCTCCCTTCTTTGTTCGCACAGCTCCCAGGGTTCAGCTTCGGATTTGGCCCCGCCTCTGCGTGTAGGTCGCTGCAGGGCGTCTGTTCTTCGCTCAGAGAGGGCAGGGTTAAAGGAGCCGCTGATTCGGGGGCTCTGGCTCACTTAGGCCGTGGGGAGGGAGGGGCACGATGCGGGGCGAGCCTGCGGCGGAAGAGGCCAGTGTGACGTTGCACCAGTCTGAGGCGGGCCGTGTGATTTCCCGGGTAAGTTGTCCCTGGATCACAGGACCCTGGCAGTGGCGGGTTGCACAGGCTCCCGGGAGGGGAGGTGTGGAGAGTGACCTGTGCTCGCACACAGGCTTCTTGGTGGCGGCAGCAGCATCCTTAGCGTCTCATGCCCGTCTCTGGGGTCCGCGCTGATAGCCGCGGCTCGTGCCTGTCTCTGGAACTCCTTTAAGCAGAGCTCTTAATCCCCTCTCCTCGCGCACCAGGAAACAAAGAGGCAAGAAAAAGTCTCTTGTGTCTTCGGCAGCTCCAGACTTTTTCCCGGACTCCGTCCCGGCTAGCTGTGGAGCACTAGCCCCTTCAGGCAGTGTTCACGCCGCCAGCCCCAGTCCTCTCCCTGCGCTCCGACCGAAGCCCGAGCCTCAGCTCCCAGCCCCGCCCGCCCCGGCGGGTGAGCAGACAAGTCTCTCGCGCTGGTGAGTGCCGGTCGGCACCGATCCTCTGTGCGGGAATCTCTCCGCTTTGCCCCCTGCACCCCTGTTGCTGTGCTCTCCTCCGCGGCTCCGAAGCTTCCCCCCTCCGCCACCCGCAGTCTCTGCCTGCGAAGGGGCTCCTAGTTTGTGGAAAGCTTTCCTTCTTCACAGCTCCCTCCCACTGCTGCAGGTCCTGTCCCTATTCTTTGGTCTCTGTTTTTTCTTTCTTCTTTTGCCCTACCCAGGTACGTGGGGAGTTTCTTGCCTTTTGGGAGGTCTGAGGTCTTCTGCCAGCGTTCAGTGGGTGTTCTATAGGAGCATTTCCACGTGTAGATGTATTTCTGATGTATATATGGGGAGGAAGGTGATCTCCGCGTCTTACTCTTCCGCCATCTTCCTCAACGCCTCTGTCTTTGCCTTCTTTAGGGGACATTTTTGGGAACACAAGGC
This sequence comes from Aethalodelphis obliquidens, assembly GCF_003676395.1. Classification (NCBI taxonomy): domain Eukaryota; kingdom Metazoa; phylum Chordata; class Mammalia; order Artiodactyla; family Delphinidae; genus Aethalodelphis; species Aethalodelphis obliquidens. The sequence continues at coordinate 1,056,622 of NW_020838051.1, read as the reverse complement.
TATAAACAGTGTACCCTCATTAGTCTGTTAGCATAATAGCAGGCCAGAAAGCAGCCTGGTTAAGTCACACTTAAAACTGGGAAACATAAATTTGACACTCAGTCAGATTTGGAGACTAGCCACATCTTTCATTCGTCTAGAGACCATGAGGCTGTCCTAACTAAAGTTCATAGGCTGGGTAACTTCTACCATCGTCAGTGAGGCTTTTGCCATGGCAGTTGAGATCTTGTCTTGACGAGAGCTATTAGTGAATGCAAGAAGTAGTTCTTGAATGTTTACAAATATGTTTGTGCTTCAGTTTCAACTCCTGTAAAATGGGAAGAACCACACCAACCTCTTAGAACTAGTGGGAAAGTTAGATGGGGTATATTTGTGTAGAACACCTGGAACCCTCCCTGGCACTAAGCAGCTCCTTCCTAAGTGCTTCGTATTCCAGCTGTTCATCTGGCTTTGTTTTCCTTCTTAGAATTTAGGCTCTACTAAGGCGTTCAATAACTGAAACATCCAATTAAAGCAGAAGATCTAACTCTAACAGGTGGTTAGTGTGCAAACTAATGGTATAAACAGAGCTCGGACTTAACATGCTAATTGCCATTCTTTCCAGGAGAGGTCTTCGAATATTTGTTAAATTGAAATGACATTAGCCAGAGTTTAGCTTACCCTCACATCCTCAATATGAAATCTACTTGTAGTCTAGATTTACAATAAAAATAATAGTAGGTAAATTTTTCAGAATTGGCTTGAGTTAATCAGGCAGTTGAGCTACGCAGACGTAAATTTAGCAGCCTAGTCTTTGTGTTAAGTTCTAATCCTTTCCCTTACAGGATTTTTGCCCCTACTGGAATATCTGCTCACAGCTGTCAGGTGATATTTAGTTTAGTTCTACTTTAGGTGCATTATTGTTATTTTTTTAAAGTGTACTTTTTTTCCTCTGTGAAAGAGGGCTGTTTCAAATGTGTGCTTTGAGTGTTTGGATAAGATAGAGTTTTCATCTCCTAAAAGTAAGGGCAAAGAGAAATCAAGAAATACTCCCTTTTTGACTTGCATGCTTTCCTTCTGAGACTCCATGGCAGTAAATAAAGAACATTGGAACAACAACAAAAAAAAGCAAGAACCACTGCAACATGTCTTGTCACGTTCTGCTCACCCCTACACCTGATTTCAAATGTAAATTGCACGGCATTTAGCGCTAATGAAAATACTCTAGTGAAGGAAATTGTTAAGATTTTCTGGTGCTCCCCTAGGGGTAATATTAAAGCCCCCATCACTAGCATCTCACTCTGAGAAGACAAAAATGTGCACTGAGAATACAAAAGCCTTGTTGGCATCTAAATGTGGGCCAATTAATTTGCTGTTATCGACATACGGGTTTACAAGGAGATGTAAAAGCAGGACCCAGGAAAGCTATTGAGATCCCCATATTGCGGGGCTCCTTGACCCTGGATTTTCAATGCTTGCTTAATCATGGCATTCTGCTTTCTATTTATTTATACAGTTGCTTCAATGAACAAATTAATAATTATACAGCACATTGACAAACATGCCGGGTAATATTTGCCAGATTTTAAATTAATTTAATTCAAGGGCCACTTCATTTACAGGATTCATCCGCACATCAGGCATCAGCCTCACCTCATTGCTATTCACGCTACACCAAGATTTTTCATCGTTTTCCCCCTTCTTTTCTTCTCTGCAGACAAAGACAGCACAACTTGCCATGCCAAATAAATAGACACTGACAGGCAGGTGGAAGACAGATAGATGACAGACAAATAGGAATATAGATAAATGCGCAGATGACATAAATTTAGAAGGAAGGATAATAGCTCTTACTATGATATGTGGAAAACAATTAGATTCCTCTAAAATCTTGTATTTATTTTCTCTTTAGCTCCAATTTGTAGTTTATCTTCTCTTGTTTCACACCCACGAGCCTTCTTCACAATTTACAGACTGGAAATTCAAACGAATAGCTTATAGTTCCAGGAATGATCGCTCTTCCTGGAAACAGAAAGACCATGTAAAAATGGAACTGCATGGGCTTGGGAAGCCAGGTAAAATTCTGGGTTCCTTTTTGCATTAATAAGATCTGAGGGAAAGTTACTGATGAGACTGGATTGCATAGAAGGCATCAGTTGCTTTTAGAAAAATCACAACTGAACCATCAGACACAATTGTATTGGGGTTTGTAAGAAAGAAGAGTTTTTAATTCAGTTGTGGTATATTGTCATATATACAACTGTGGCTAAAGATGAAACCTTGGATAATAGGAAGGAATAACACCTATCAAGGAAGTTAATGAATCAGTTTTCATGTGTATGCCTTTATTATGTATGTTAGCATGTAAAAATATTGACTGAGCCTGGGTTTCTGCCATGAAAGGAAGGCCTGGACATCAGCCTGTTAGTTTATATTCATAAACAGTAATGAAACGTAATTCAGTCATAAGAGGTTAGCTCAAATAAGAGAACTGTAAACTCTACCCCAGTTAGAGAGTTTGCAAATGATTTCATGCTGCTGGTATTCTAATATTTTGGGCATTAGAGGCTTTATAAAGGTATATAAACCAGTTGGAAGTTCATGCTTAGGGGAGATGAAAATTTTTCCTACATAGTGTTTATAAATTGTTACATATCCTGGGTATGGATCAATATCTATCACAAGACTATCCTACGACTGATAACCATTTTGAGTGAAATCATCATAGGATATGGTTAAGGGTATCTTAATAATGCTTAATAATATCTACCACCGAAAATACAAACATAGATTGCTGTTGTGTGCACGTGTGTGTACCACAGTATCAAGAGATATTTACTTTTTCTCACGAACGTGCTTATTCATTACAGTTGCTTTAGGTTTTTCTATGTGTGTGTGGGGGGGAGAGTTAGGAAACCTACAGGGTGGTGTTGATAAAGATAAAATCTTTTCTTTTGGGGAATATAAATGTCAAACCAAGGATTATACTATAGAATCATAGAATAATCTGCATATGTGCAGAACTGTTTGTCTATCCTGATTAAATTATTCTTAGAATGTTTTCATTTTTTAAGCAGAGAAGGATATTTAGGTACAATGCTATAAGGTGGCTCTTTTTTTAAAAAAATGGAGTAACCGTTTAGAGAAAAATCGGGAAGAGACTAGGCAGATAATTTTAGTGCAAGCAGGCTTTTGCTTCAGTACCCGAGATAATTGTCTCAATCTCCTTTTTACTCTGCAGGGTCACAGATGTCAAAAGGCATTCCCACATGCAAGTTGAAATTGTGCAATACATAGCCCAGAAATTATGTGTCTTTTACTAAAAAAAATCAGGTAGAACTATATGCCATAATAATTATAAAAATTATACTAGCATTTATTTGGTTATATTAATATGCTATTTGTATTAACTAGTTTTACTAATTACCTAATTATTACCCGCTAGGGTAATTACTCATCTTGATTAAATGAATGTTGAAAGGTGAACTCATAGGCACGAATTTGGTAATCATTTTCCTATCTAGAATAATAATGCTGAGGGCAGATGCTCAATCCATTTAATACTCTCATTGATTGTAGAACTAGAAGGAGATTATAAGGTGTAGTTCATAAAACTGGTATAACTAAATAGGAAATTGAAGCAAATTAGGTATACATTAGAAGCACTTAGTGGTGTTTCTTTGATAAAAAGGAACATTAATATGGATTGTTTGAAAGTCATTTTTAAAAAGGTGTAGTGGAAAAAGCAAAGGCATTGGCACCAGATGGACTTGAGTTTGAATCTTAGCTTCATATGACTTGGGGAGAGCAGCCTCACCCCTTTGAGTCTCATTTTCCTATTCTGTACAATGCAGATATCATATTCAATATCAACTTCTGGTATTGTTGTGAGGAGTGAGTTAAATAATGTTTGCAAAGTGTCTGGAACTGAAGAAGTAGCTTTTAAATCTCCTATGTTACACTCTATGATTTGGGTTTCATCATCTTGACATATTGTTTAATTATTAATAAGAAATCAAAATTGAAATAGAAGTTATTAGAATGATTAGTAGTGTGACAAAGAGAGGCTTCTGGTAACGAGTATGCTTCAACAGCTAAAGGCTGGTATCCCCAGTCCTAAAGTCCTGAAGTGTCCTGGTTGTATAAGACAGGTATAAATTTCGGCATAGGTACCACCTGTGTGAATTTGAACATCATGATGGTAGAGATTTGGTTCCTTTTGCTTACTCTTATATCCTCAGTATTTATCATGACTCTAGTACAGTTTGTTTAATAAATATTTGTTGAATGAATAAAGGAATTAATGGATGAATATCTGTCTAGATGTTTGTATAATAAATGCATCATATTCTTTGTGTTCTCCATGGCTTTGAAGGTCACTTTGGGGAGCCCATTGTGTTCCTAGGAAAATAAGACATTATCTCTGTGGGCATCTTTTGCACATGTTAGCAGCTGTGATGGACCTGTATAGTTTACACTGCCCAGCTCTTATCAACATAATGTTCAGGGTGACAATGAAATGCACCTCGTCTCCCTCCTGTCATCACAGGTATGCAGTTTATTTCACACTCTGCTTTAGTCTGCTCTAGTCTGCAGCTGCCAGCCAGCATGACTGACTCTGGGACCAGGCCAGAGATGGGGACCCACTCATCGCAGAGGGAAGGTCAGATGAGCCTTTTTTAGTTGGTGAAAGGGCTTTCTCTGCCTGCATTAAAGGGCCAGCTGTGAGGATTCAAAGGAGAGTAAGACAAGATCACTCCCCAAGGAGTCCAGTGGGCAAGCCAAACGACCATGCAGTAAATGCTCATGAGGTCTGTGCCCGAGCACAGAAGAGCAGCTGCCCAGCGCTTCCTGAGACGATCTGTCAGGAGGCCTGAAGGCAATCTGTGATGTCTCATAAGATGAAAAGCTTGGTGGGTGGTTAAGAGGGAAGCTCCAGTCCAGCAAGTACGCTTGAGAGAATCTGCATCATTTAAAACCCTGCCAGCCCTCTCGAAGATGTTGATCACAAGAAAAATGTAATAGTGTGAGCATCAGTAACTGCAGATAACACACTTACGGTGATGGTGCAAAGTTAACATCAAACACTGTTAACAAGAATGGTGGTACATTAACAATTGTAAATACCACCATTCCCCGTGATGGACGGACATTTGGAATAACACACAAGTTGGGGGGGGGGTGATTACTTGGATAATTTTATGAGTGAATGAATTTTTTCTTTTACAGAGCAACTGTTTTAAATTGCAAGATGCTTCTTATGCATTGAATGGGAACAGGGTTGCGTGAGACATTTCAGTGACACACTGATACTCTAAAGAGAGGTGTACTCACATCATTCCCTGAATTTTTGTCTCACAGAAGGTCAGAGAGGGCCCTGAATTCTTAGGACAGAAACACTGCTGGCGATAAGTTTCTCACTTAACCTGCTGAACTGTACTCAATCTTTGCTTCCAGCTTTCACGCAAACAAACAAACAAACAAGCAGAACAGGACCTTGCATTTTATGCAACACAAGCAGACGGTGAAGACTTCTTTTTTTCTTTTTTTTCAAGAGCTTTTAGGTGAGCTTCCAATCATTTCTAATACCATTTAAAAGCCTTTTAAAGAACAGCCTTCCCTCCCAGTAATTGACAGCCAAGACAACACCATGGGGGAAAGGAGGTGGAGAGGGACTGAGGTGTCGATGTACTTGACTGAAAGAGCCTCTGCATTATGTTGTCAAAAAATTATAGCAACACCGTTTTAAATGCTTTTCCTCCTATAGTGTTCTTTCCTTCAATCCTCATGTCTCTGTTTGTTTTGTGTGATCCACATACAAGGTGGGGTTATGTTGTGTTTTGGGGGTCTCTCTTTGCAGTGTTAAACGGACATCCCCACACTCCAGGCAGAGAGTGTTGGCTGCTAGTGTAACTGTATTGAGTTGTTATTATGTGCTTCTGAAGAAGTCCTGATTTGAAGTCTCCAAGAATGCTTTTCTTGGAGGATTCACTTGGAAAACCCAGGGAAGCAAGAGAGGTGGGTAAACTAAGGCAGGAGGGGCCTCAGAATTCAGTGGATTTAGAGACTGTCTGACAGGAGCTGAGAAGGCAAGGCATGCCTCAGTCTAGAATGGGCATCCTCGGGGAGATTTTGAAAAGCAGCCATTTCCAGACTCAGTAAGTTAGCAGAAGTCTTGCCATCAGGAGGACCTTGAAGTCAAGGCATCAGGAACAGGAAGGACCTCAGAGGGTCAGGATGCTACCACCTGTTTTTTCATATTCTTAGAGACCCCAAAACGCAGATTCTCTTAGGGACTGATGAGAATCCTGTGGACTTAATGTCAGCCTCAGGGGCTCTCTGGTTAAGGTTTTCTGCATTTGCCCATCTCTTCATCTATCCATCCATTCATTCATGAAACATTGGACACCTAATGTTTGGACATGTGTGTGTCAGGCTTTGTGCTAGGTACAGATTTAGAGACTCAAGGGCATCACACATTTGACTGTTACTAACAGAAATTTAGGACTTCTAGTTTTGGTTGATACCTTAATGCCTCTTGTCAATCCTTTGACTTACTGGTTTACTCTTCTCTTAGTTATTCCAATCCTTTTTCACTCTCAGATCTATTTCATAGGAAACAACCACCATTGCCCTCTGGCTGCCAGGTGGGCTCAGCCTATGGGGTCCACTAGCAGAGGGTGGAAGGAGGAGGGAAGCCAGGGTATTTCTCCCTTTCTTGCCCTCTCTTTCATGTGTTATCTCAGGTGGTGACTGTCTTCTTTTTGGCTCCAGGCCCCTCACAGAGCCCCTCCCTCTGGAGTATCAGTTACTACAGGGCAACCCCGCAGTGCTTCAATTTCAGCTAGGGTGACCCCAGGTTTGGGCTAAGGTAACACCACTCTTCTCATTGTCGTGCAGTCCTAGGGATGACTGTGGCTTCTTGCTGTTGATAATCTCCGGAATGGCTCATCATTCCCTATTTGGCTTCTCAGCTTTTCCATCACCACTTGACTGTATTATATTGCCTGTTTGAAATACCTGGTGCTATGGACTGAACTGTGTCCCCGCCCCCCCCCCACATTCATTTGTTGAAGTCCTAACCGTACTGTGATGGTATTTGGTGTTGGGGCCTGTGGGAGGTAATTGGTTTGGATGAGGTCATGAGGGTGGGGTCCTCATGATGGGATTAGTGCCCTTATAAGAAGAGGCACCAGAGAGCTTGATCTCTCCTTCTCTGCCATGTGAGGACACAGTGAGAAGGTGACCATCTGCAAGGCAGAACCTGGCTATGCAGGCACCCTGATTTTGGACTTCTAGCCTCCAGAACTATGAGAAAATATATTTCTGTTGGTGTTTTGTTATGGCAGCCCAAGCTGACAAATATGCCTTGAGTGGCCTCTCTTTTCCTGATTAGACCCTGCCTGATACAGTCATCATTAACTTTCAATTCTTACTTACTTTATTTTATGGCATTTAACCTTGTTGAACACTATTTTTAACCTTGTTTCTTTGGTCTTTGTGTTGTTTGTCACTCTCTTGATTCCTCCCCTACCCCCGAAATGTCCCTTCTCAGTTTCCCTCTGGCTTCCCCTCCTTCATCCTCTCTTTATTGTTCTCTGGGTTTTAACCTTCTTCCTTTACATATTCTCCTTGGGCCACCTCATCAGGTGTTAATCGAGTGATTCTCAAGTCCAGGCTTCAGTTCTGATCTTTCTCCTGAGTTCTAGACCTATATATCCACTGTCTCCTAGATATCTCTACCTGGATGTCAGATTCAGTGTATCCAAAATGCTCACTGACCTGTCCCCCAAACCTCCAGCCTCTGTGTTTTATTTCCTGGGATTTAAACCCGACAAAAGCCAGGAGTTCAAAAGTTGTATATGGCTCCTGACTCTCCTGCCCCAATCCAATCATGTTCTAATAGCTCTTTACTTCTAATGGCTTCACTCAAGTCTTTCCCCTGTTTTACATCTCCACTGCAAATGATTTAGTTCAAGTACACATTTTTTATTGCCTTTACTATGAAACTATTCTCTGATTTGTTCTCTCTGCTTTCTGTCTTGCTCAGCTTCTCCATCCATGTTCCATTTTGCCAACAGAGTGACCATTCTTAAAAACAAATCTGATCATGTTATTTGTTTGTGTAAGACTATTTAAAGGCTTCCCGCTGCCTCATGAATAGTCAGGAATGGCAAACAAAGTTTTCCACTGCCAGTATTTATTTTAAGAGTTTATTTATTTATTTTAATTAATTAATTAATTAATTAATTAATTTTTGCTGCTTTGGGTCCTCGTCGCTGTGCGTGAGATTTCTCTAGTTGCGGTGAGCAGGGGCTACTCTTCACTGGGGTGCGTGGGCCTCTCGTTGTGGTGGCTTCTCTTGCTGCGGAGCATGGGCTCCAGGCATGTGGACTTCAGTAGTTACAGCACGCAGGCTCAGTAGTTGTGGTGCACGGGCCCAGCCACCCCGCTCCACTGCCAGTATTTTTTGGTTACTGGAATTACAAATATTTCCCCGCCACCTTCTTTAACACTTGGAGCCTGGAGGGGGCTCTATTCCATGCATTCAGGGATCTTGGCTTCTCCCATCTTGAGAAGGGTCCTTGGAGTCCTCTCCATTCAGCCAGATGGCAGATGGGGAAAGAGCACGAGGGGTGAGTGTGAGAGGGTTTTTATGGACCAGGTTTGGAAGTGGTGCACATCACTTCTGCTTACGTTCAGAACTCAGTCACATGGCAACATCTAACCGCAGGCTGCAAGGGAGGCTTCAAACTGTAACCTGGCCATGTTCACCCGAACAAGAGGGAACACTAGTGGTTTCCGCCACTGTGAGCAGAAGAGAAAAAATCTTTGCCACCTCACCCTTTAAGAACTAGTTCAGGAGTCACTCCTCCCAACCTTTCCAGCCCAAGCCAGGCACTCTGTCCTTTGTCACCCCACTGTACCCTACTCACCTCAATTGTGGCACACATCATTCTTTTTTAAAAAATTAATTTATTTTTATTTATTTTTGGCTGTGTTGGGTCTTTGTTGCTGCACGTGCGCTCTCTCTAGTTGAAACGAGCGGGGGCTACTCTTCGTTGCGGTGCGTGGGCCTCTCATTGTGGTGGCTTCTCTTGTTGTGGAGCGTGGGCTCTAGGCGTGCGGGCTTCAGTAGTCATGGCACGTGGGCTCAGTAGTTGTGGCTCGCGGGCTCTAGAGCTCAGGCTGAGTAGTTGTGGCGCACGGGCTTAGTTGCTCTGCGGCATGTGGGATCTTCCTGGACCAGGACTCGCCGAACCCGTGTCCCCTGCACTGGCAGGTGGATTCTTAACCACTGCACCACTAGGGAAGCCCGGCACACATCATTCTGTGTTTCACTTAGTTCTTGACGTGAATGGTAGTGGGAGACTCAGTGACCTGAGGAGAGGGACAGTGTCTTAGAACTCTTCATGATCCTTGGCACCTAACTCAGTGCCTGGACCAGAGTCAATGCACAGTAAAAATTGCTTGAGTTAATTATTGAATGAATTCATTGTAATTAAAAAATTGTTTTATTGGAGTATAGTTGATTTACAATGTTGTGTTAGTTTCAGGTGTACAGCAAAGTGAGTCAGTTATACATATAACCACTCTTTTTTGGAGTCTTTTCCCATATAGGTCATTACAGAGTATTGAGTAGAGTTCCCTGTGCTACACAGTAGGTACTTATTAGTTATCTGTTTTATATATAGTAGTGTGTATAGGTCAATCCCAATCTCCCAATTTTTCCCTCCCCACCTTCCCGCCCACATCCCCATCCCCTCCATAACCATAAGTTTGTTTTCTACATCTATGACTGTATTTCTGTTTTGTAAATAAGTTCATTTGTACCATTTTTTAAGATTCCACATATAAGCGATATCATATGGTATTTGTCTTTGTGTGACTTACTACACTCAGTATGACCGTCTCTGGGTCCATCCATGTTGCTGCAAATGGCATTATTTCATTCTTCTTTATGGCTGAGTACTATTCCATTGTATATATGTACCACATCTTCTTTATCCACTCCTCTGTCACTGGACATTTAGGTTGCTTCCATGTCTTGGCTATTGTAAATAGCGCTGCAGTGAACACTGGGGTGCATGTATCTTTTCAAATTATGGTTTCCTCTGGATATATGCCCAGGAGTGGGATTGCTGGATCATATGGTAGTTCTATGTTTAGTTTTTTAAGGAACCTCCGTGCTTTTTTCCATAATGGTTGTACCAATTTATTGAGTACATTTCCCACCAACAGTGTAAGAAGCTTCCCTTTTCTCCACACCCTCTCCAGCATTTATTGTTTGTAGATTTTTGATGATGGCCATTCTGACCAGTGTGAGGTGATATCTCATTGTAGTTTTGATTTGCATTTCCCTAATTCATTGTAATTTTTTGAAAAATATTTTTACTTCAATGGTAGATATATTTTCAAATGGAGAAATTTTGCTAATTTCCATCAAGTCTCTGTTGATTTTGTTTTCATATCACTCTCTCTCGGGGCCTCAGAGCCCATCAAAAGAGTATATAGTTCTCCCCACCCTAGGTGAGTCGATAATTAGGTTTTGGGGCTAAAGGGCAAATGAAAACACATTTTATCATTCAGACAGGAAAACAGCCATTAATAAAGGCAGCAGTTGCCAGTTGGGTAGGGAAAGCACTGGATTTAAAAGAGGCATCAGCACAGGCATGGTTCTGAGTGAAGAGCAACACTGATGGATCGGGCCTTACCTGTGCCCAGTTCACGTGTCCTGCAGGGGCCACCACAAGGCCAATGAAAAAGTGGCTACTGGAGGGAACACTCAGTGATTCTGCCTGGCCCACAAGTACTCAGGGTACTTTGTAAGAGTGATTCATCCAGTGCTCTTCAAAGGACCTTGTCTTGTATCCTAAGCCAGGGCCACAGACCTTAACATAGAGAATTAAATTGTTCTCTGATTGCTCATTGCGTATAATCTTTTCCCTACCAGGCTGATAGGTTTGACGTATTTCTGTCAAGTGTCTTCATAAAATGTTTGCTTTTAAAAACTTTGGCCACTTAGCCCGATAGACACTTGGGGCACAAAGGGACTTTAGAAATCACTTGGTCCAATGATCTTCAAGTCCTGACGTCCAGGATTCTGCAGAGGTGAGTTAAGGGGCTTGGGTTGGGGACAGAAGGAGGGGATGGTGGTGGTGGGTGAGTCTGGCCTGCCTGTCCAGACATAGTCAGAGCAGCTGCCTTTTGATCACTGGCATATTAGGATTCTGGAAACTCTGAGAAAAAAAGGTTTCACTGCTAAAAATATTTGAAAACCTACTGATCTTGTAATCTCTTGTTTTACAGATTAGGAAAATGAGGATGAAAGGTTAAAATCACATTGCTAGTTAGTGGTGGAGGGTGTGGTGGAAGCCAGATTCTCTGTTCCCCCAGCCGGTGACTTTCCACACAGGCGCAGTGATTCTCTGTCTCTAGCTGACATTTAGAAGCAAATTAATTTATTTTAGGATGACTGTGTAACACATTTGTGCACAGCGTATTCTTATTTCAGATCACAGGCAAATAACACACAGCTAGTTCTAGAGAAAAGTTGTCCTCAGTGATGAGCAAAATTTGAGTCCGTAGCAGCCATGAGTAGAAATTTTAATTCGCTTTGAAATGCCCCTTTAAATGCCCCTTAGAGACTGCATCTACCACTAAATTAGGAAACTTTAAGAAGGTAACGACTGTAGCAGAACTTTATGAAGCTGTGCTGCGTCTCTCTCTCTCCCATCATGGAGAGCGTGGCTCTGGTCAGTGAACGCCCACTTACTGCCCTCAGAAGTAAATGAAGAATAAGAAGCGAGTTTGCAGATGCCAGGGACTGAGGGGTGGGGCTTGCTGTCTTTGTCCCTTTTGTAGTCCCAGAAACGCTTGAGTTGCTGGTGGAGGGCCAGTGCTCCCCTCAGCAATTAGCCACAAGGTGGCCACAGCTCACCCCATCACCTGCGCAGAACCGCTCCCACTGCTGCCTGCCCCCACCCCGCGCCCCACCCCCTTGGCCCATGGCTGCCGTGAAGGGGATTTTAAGTACGTTAAGCAGTGTTTTTGGAAGATAAGAATAAACATGATTTCATCTTTAATCAGTGAAATTATGATTTTTTATGAAAGAGCTGAATGAAAAGCAACGGGTAATGTTTTTCAGCTGAAAACGGATGCAGCAAGACTCGTAAAAAAAAAAAGAAAGCTCACAGGCGGTTTCATTGGCTGTTTTGTTTTTTATACTGAAATGAGGAAAGGAGATGTTGCTGATATATTAAAAGAGATCATAGCTACCATGAAGTAATTTTGTGTTTTTTGGGGAAGTGGGCACTCTGCTAGGATACAGGGTAAAGATAATAGGTCAGGTCAATTCGCCTGTAATAATGTGCCCTTCAGGTGGTCACTTTGAAATTCTAAATCTCTGCAGAGCTTTACTCAGTCTGTTTAGGATAATGGTGACAGTGTGGGCACTGGTGTCCGACAGATGCGGATGCAAATCCTGGCTCATATGCTGGCGCCGAAGGTTATGTAACCTTGTCGAGCTGCCTCAGTTTTATCATCTGTGAAATGGAATAGGAATACCTTCCTCACAACCTTGTTCTAGAGATTAAATTGATAATATATGTGAAAGTTTGTAGCACATTGCTTGGCACATGGTAGCCATTTAATAACTGCTTACGTAGCAGTAAGTTGCTTACTGCTTCAAATTGCTTACATAGCAGTAAGTTGAGGTCAGGTTACTTAAATGAATATATGGTATATAAGGCCTATATTAAATAAGCTACACTGTGTACATGAAAATAAGACCCAAGAGACCTAGATCTGGGCTTTTCCTTCATATCTGCTCAAGTATTAAGACCCTGTGTGTGGCAACTTTATTTTGGCTCCTTCCCATAGGATAAAGTGAATTAGAGCTGAAAATGAAAAAAAAAAAAGTTAAAAAAGACATAACAATTGACCTGGACAAAATCCTAATAATTTTGCTGGAGACAGAGCCAATGAAGATTGGGGTGGTGAGGATTGTGGGGGAGGAGTGGGGGAGGGGAGGGGAGGTATCCCAGACAGCAGGTGGCTGGTTATCACTGTCACCAAAAACTGTGTGGTGCTGACTGAAGAGTCAGCACAAGAAGACGGCCTCGAAAAGCAGGACACGTTTTTGTTGAAGGGAGTAAGGTTAGGCTGAGCCACATGAAACTGCCGTCTTCGAAGGCCAGACTCGCTCAACTATTGGCAATTCCAAATGATTCAACTTAGCATGTTGTTCATTAGGAAGATAAATATTGGAATGAGTTGCTACAGGGAGGCTGTGGGGTTTTTACTCCTGAAAATATTTGATTGATAAGAGACTAGGCAGTTATTGGTCCTGGGTGATTTAGACCTTGAGTTCCCTGAAAGCAGGGGGTGGACAAGATAATCTGTCAAGATTAATTTATCTGTCTCCTTGAGGAGAACAACTCTGTTCTTCTGGGATGCTAATAGAAACTGGGTAGAATCTGAGCCTTTATGGAAAGAAAAATCCATCAATATTTTCTTCCTCCATCGTTTGTTGTGGGGACATTTCTGTAGACCAGGGTTTCTCCAACTTGGCACTAATGACATTTGGGGCGAGGTACTTCTTTGCTGTGGGGGGCTGTCCTGTGCACTGTATGATGTTTAGCGGTGTCCGTGGCCTTGACCCACTAGATGGTAGCACACCCTACTCCACTGTGAAAACCAGAGATGTCTTCAAACATTGCTGAATGTCCTCTCGGGGGCAAAATCACCCCTAGTTGAGAGCCACTACTCTTAGATAGCAGTCCCCGACTGGAAAACTTGTCTACTCAGATCCTGACCAATGTAAGGCCTGACTCTCCACCTGCTGTATCTCCTTTTCCTGGCCTGACATCCACCCTTGGGTGCTCTTGGGCGGTTTCATTGAGGCGACATGCTAACAGATTCTGAAATGCTTAGAGGTTCTTCTAGCCTTTTTAAGGAATGCTTGATTGAGCTTTGTGGAAAACTTAAATTTCCAGTGGGGGATCTGGTTACCATCATCATTGTCATTGTCATCTATTATATATTACATTCTGAAGCTCTGTGACAAGGCATTGTTGCTTGTTCCTACTGTTCATCTGTGTAATGTGAACCTGCCCGGTCAGGTTACCACTGTGCCATTTAGCGGTGAAGCCGTCTCCACTAGGTGTACCCCCAAAGGTCCCGTGCACATGCATAGAACTGGGGGAGAATGTGGCTATACGTTGCATAAAGGTACGCAGGTTCTGTGGTGCTCTTGGACAATTTAAACCTGTATGGTTTCTGTCTGGAGGCTTGTCCTTTCCTGAGTGTTCCCTCTCACCCACTGACCCCAGTGGACGTAGGTTATGTAGACAGTTGCTCCTGAGGCTAAGCCTTGAGGCGGAGAGGGTTGTGTGCTCCCATGCAGTTGAAAGCCTTTTTTGTTGTCCCTGGCAGCTGGAGTTGACTCAGTGCTTCCTTTCTTTTCCCACTGGAGACCCTCATTCACCTGCCAGGTTCAGGTGAAGCTGGTCTCTGGAGAGTAGCTGAGGGGCTGTGTGGTTTTAAGTTGGTGATGCGATATCTAGACCTCTTGAGGCATCTGCCTGTGTATGTTGGGGCCTGAGTGAGGCCTGGGGGACAAATGTGCCAATGGCCCTGTGGTGGCTGCTGCCACTTCAGTAGAAGAAAGTGCAGCCTCTCCTCCTCACTGGCTCCCAGGGGCACTCCGTATACTGAGGGCAGGGAAGGGGAGCATTGCTTGTACAAAGCCATCTCAGAGGGTGAGCAAGGGATGGGCAAAAAGGGCTGGCTGCTGATTACATTTTCTTTGCTGCTGAAATAAAAGCAATTTCCCTGCCCTGTGCAAAAGCATAGCAGTGTTGACAGCTGAGAATATATGTGTGAATCCTTTGAAGGCAGCAGAACACCATGTCAGAAAGAGACCAGCCTTCTTTTCGAGGTCATTTATGTAGCATTCTTGAATCATGTCCTCCCACACTGCTTCTCCTCTTACATCAGAGCTTCCCAGCCCTGAGCGCACATTTGAATCTCCTGGAGAGCTGGTAAATAATTTGGATGCCTGGTCTCCATCTCACACTAAATTAAATCAATCTCTGATGATAGGCCAGCTTGGACATTAGTAGTTTCAAAGTTCCTCAGCTGATTTTAGTGTGCAGCCAGGGTTAAGACCATTAGGCTTTTTTTTTTTTTTCTTTCTTTAAAGCCATCCCCACAAGATTCCTTCATTTCTCTAGGTCAGTGGTTCTTGAGTGTGCATCAGAATCCCCTAGAGGGCTTCTTAAGACAGGTTGCTGGGCACCATCCCCAGAGTTTCTAATTCAGTAGGACTGGCGTGAGTCCAGAGAATTTGCATATCTAACAAGCTCCCAGGTGATGCTGGTGATGCTGGTGATGGGACCACACTTTGAGAACCACTGCTCTATGGCTGCGTGAACTCTGAAGGCTTGATGCATTGAGAATTTCTCTGACACCGTCCCTGTCCTTGTGTTTCATTGCTACTGCATTTTCCTCTCATTTCTTGCTCTTTTGTAATGATAAACCATTTCCTTTTGATTCTAATTCATCCATCATCCACCCATCCATCCATCTATCCATCCATCTATCCATAGACAATTCCCAGGCACCTGATACATGCTGGGGGCAGTCTTCCTGTGTCTTTCTTCCATTAAGCCTCTTTTCAATCCGAACACCATTGACAATAGCTGCTTTGCTGCCTCTATTACTATTCCTGGTTTAGTCTTTGCCCTTGGAGTTTGATTTTGACATTGGCATGCATTTCAATTTGGCACTCATTGTTACCTACTGAGTTTAGTATTTTCTTATCTCTTCTGAGGCACATTTGGTTTATACAGGTCTTGGCACTTAGGGGCTGTACATGTGGGAAAAGGTAGACCCAGAATGATGGTCTGTAGTCAACCAACAATGCTGGGGCAGGGAAAACCTTTCTGAAACATACATTAGGTCTCCTTCATAGATCCTTTGCTCTTAGACATGGAAAGACAGATGAGGTTGGATGAGAGTGGAAGCACTTGTTCTAATCTGTGATCCTCTGATTTCTGTGTTCACTGACTCTTGTGGGTTAGGGATCCACTTAGTGGAAGACTTCTATTCCACTGTTGATTTTTCATGACTGTATTCGTTTTCTGTTCTGCATAACAAGTTATCACACACTTAGAGGCTTAAAACAAATGTCATTTATTAAAGTTTCTGTGGATCAGAAGTCTGGGCACAGATTGGCAGAGTTTTTTGCTCTGGGTCTCATAAGCCTGGAATCAAGATGTGAGCCACGGTGAGTTCTCATCTGGAGCCTCTACTAGGGAAGGATCCACTTCTAAGCGTGGTTGTTGGCAAAATCCATTTCCTCGAGACTGTAGAATTCATGGAAGTTTGCTTCTTCAAAATCAGCAACGGAGAGAGAGAGAGAGAGAGACAGACAGACAGACAGACAGACAGAGAGAGATTGCTGCTTCAAGTCTCTGACCTCTAGACCCTCTTTTAAACAGCTCACCTGATTAGGTCCAGCCCACCCAGGATAATCTCCCTTTTAATTAATGTAAAGTTAACTGATTAGGGACTTTGTTTACTTATGTAAAATCCTCCACCTTGCCATATTCTGTTGGGTAGATGCAAGTCATAGGTCCTGCTTACATTTAAGCAGAGGGGATCTTTAAGAGGGTGTGTATCATTGGGGTGCATCTTAGAATTTTACCTACCACAATGACTATAGCAAAATGCATGTTAAAAGCTGCAGAATTCCGTAGGTACTCCGGAACTGTAACTATGAGGCTGTATCGCAGCATTCAGATAAGTGCCTTATGGATAAAGCTTCTTGAGCACAGTATGGAAGGCAGTATCTAGTCCTTGGGAAGCAGTTCTATAAGCCACAGGAAGTAACTGATTTGGCAAGAGCATCATTTTCCCTTCTTCAGTAAAACAGACTCTTGACGTTTTCTTCTGTGCTGCATTCCATTTTTTATTTCTAGTACATTTTCTAAATAAACCAATTATAAGTTATAGTCTTGTCACCAAAGACAAAAAAAGTAAGCCAACCCACTTACTCCAAAATAAATGGGGTCTTCGATAAGAAATAACAAAGTTTGTCAGGCTGAAACTCATCATAAATCACATCCTTTGGGTATATGACACCAACAGGGTGAGCTGTTATATTAAAAACCGGTCCACAAGTCCCAGTCAAGATGACATGCAAGATCATCTTTACCTAAGCCAACTGGAGAAGCATTAGTACCCTAGAGTCTTGCCATTCTCTAGCAGCCTGGGAGTCTCTCACCATGTTCTAGACCCAAGTGTAATCTGAACACTGTGAAGTGTGATGGGCTTTCATACTCTTGGCACTGAGGACAGCGTCTTTCTTTGACTTGTCCAGGAGAAGTTATCAGGAGAGCTGAGTGAGAATCAAGTGCTGACAGGGATAACAGAGTGGTAGAAGGAGTTGTGGGCAGGCAGCGGGGGAGCACTGTGGTGACATGGTTGGGAATGGTGGGGCCAACGAGCTCCATCCTCAATTCAAGCTGTTCAGTGACCTACTTGAGATTTCCAGGCAGCCCAGTCTTCAAGAGACAGTTCTAAAGTGAGCAGCTTAGTCATCTTCTGTTCCAAAGAATCCAACCAGCAGACCAGTCATTTCAAATTACCTCTCTCCTGGATTTAGTAGTCTTTTGCGTTTATTCTGTAATTTAAACTGAGTCATGTCAGCCAAAGTACTGTTGCATCACGTAACTCTGTAACACAGGCTACAGTTAGTAATGTTGCCCATGAGTATCTGGACAAAATGCTCTTTCAAATGCTATTGGAAAAAGTAAGAACATCAGTAATACAAGATGTTGTCATAAAACACATAAAATAGATTCTGATCCTTGGTAAGAGATATAATTTCAATGAAACCCCATCAAAGGACGTCCGAGTCTTGGGAATAGGTATGCTTTACTCTAAGAAAACTTGACGAACCTTCAATCTAATGATTATTTATTAATGTTATGAAAGAATCCTTTGTTCAAAAGGATTCACTCAAGGGTTCCTTTAAATAGTGCCTTTAAATGTTTGTTTATAAACTGTCAACTACTTGACAGAGAAGCAGGGAAACTTAAACTGTTGGGAGCCACTGCCAGTTGAAGATTAATCCAAAATGTAGATAAAGCCACTCTCTGATTATAATGTAAGTCAATGAGAACATATAATTAAATTTATAAAAATTTAATCACCACAGAACTCTTCAGGAGCATATCTTTTGCAAGAAAGGATATACACCTGTGGAGTGTCTCTGTCTAGCGGGTCTGCAAATCCTTCTAAAAGTCATTGTCCCACAAATCTCAACTCAGCCCATGCAGTTCTCATGAGCCTTGTTTGCATTTGCCAGTACTTCACATCTTTCTGTTTTGCTTTCCTCACAGTGCCTGGCAGATTGCCTGGATCACAACAGGCTCCCTTGTAGATATTTGCTGATTTGATGCAAGACATTCCTTCAACAGTAGGCCAAGGTATGGACATCACACATATGGTTTGTGTAGGGTTGTGTTAAGTCCTGCTATGATTTTCCAAGTTGTTTTTGAAGCAATGATCAGGATTTACACCTCTGGGCTAAGGGAACATAAACATGGACCCGAACTTAATAACTTCAAAGTTCTCTGCTCAAGGACAGCTCCCACAGAACTTCAGCTCAAGTGCAGTAGAAAGGAAGGCAGATTCTTCTCTTTATTGGTTATGCTTTTACTCATTTCTTTATGCATTTTACTGGAAAAACACAGACACAGAAAACTGGATAAAACAAATATAAAACTCAGTGAATTATTATAAGGTCCACACCTTTTTAAATAACACCAAAGTCAAGAAATAGAATATTGCCAGTTTCCTAGGAAGCCCCAAGGTCGACCAAATGTCCCATCCGAACCTCAACCGCCTACCTTTCTCCCTATTGGACTTGTATGGTAATTACTTTCTTCCATTTCTTTATAGTTTTATCACCCAAAGGTGCATCCTTAAACCCTATAGTTTAGTTTTGCTTGTTTTTAAAAAATAAGTTTTTTAAGTCTATTTTGATAGAAAGGTTTCCCCCTCCACTGCTGCCTTTTCCCCTGGAAATGTATTCATTGAAGAATCTGGGTCATTTGATCTCTGAAGTTTCCCACAGTCTGTAATTTGCTGGTTGCCTCCATATGGTTTAATTTGACATGTTCCCCTGTCCTCTTGTTTTAACCTGTGGAATGGTAGCTGCATCTAGAGCAGTGGTTTTCAGTGGGGAGTGCTTTTGCTCCCACTGCCTGGGGACTTTGGGCAGTGCTTAGAGACATTTTAATTTTTTAATTAAAGAAAATTTTTACAACAGGGTGGGTGGTGCTACTGCCATATCCCTCAATGCACAGGACAGATCCCCACAGCAAGAAGTTATCCGGCTCCAAAGACCATCAGTGCCGAGGTTGAGAAATCCCAATCTAGAGGTTTGTTCAGATTCAGGTTCAATTTTTTGTGTGTGGCAAGACTATAGGTGGTATGATCTTTCATCAGCAGACACATAACATCTGGATATCTCTATTTTTATGACATTAGCAACTTTGGATGCTCAGTGCCTAGATTAGTGGTTGCAAAATGCTGATGTTACATGTCTGTAATTTCTCCTTCATTTATTAGTTGGAATATTTCAATGTAAGACCCTTCACTTCATCTCATTGGTTAACCACTGGTACAATTCATATACGAAAGGCAGGATAAATACTTGATTCTTTCCTTTCATTTAATAGTTTTCAAGATAATGAATTGGTTTCCTATCATCCTCCAAAGGCAACACAATTAATAATTATTAATAATAGCATGGTTATTAATATATTATGTTGCATCCTGTGAAGATGCTGATACTGTGTAGGTCCTGTTATGTCAATGCATTATCCTCACCTTATATTATTTCTTGGGTACATCTTGCCACCTGGTTTGTTATAGCTGTTATCCATGGGCTTGGGGTTTTGCTGAGTTTGTCTCATTTTATGGGGGAGATTTGACCAGAGTCAAAAAATATACCATCACCATCACTGTCTTCCCAGAACACCTACGTTTATTCCAAACCACATGATTGGGATTTAGGGACTTTTAATTTTTTTAATTTTTCCTTTTTTTCCTGAAACTTCTTTTTTTTCAATTTATTTTTTATTGAGGTAGCATTGATTTATAACGTTATATAAGTTTCATGTGTGCAACATTATTTTATTTTATTTTAAGCCTTTGTCACATAGACAAGTATTTACTTCTGAAGGAACCAATTCAGTGTCATGAGAAAAGCGACAAGCTTTGGAAGTAGACTTGGGGGTCAAATCTTGACTCCTGTATTCACTAGTTGTATGCTATTGGGTAAATTATTTAATCCTTTGGGCCTCACTTTCTGCATCATAAAATTGGGGTAATAAGACCTGCCTTATAGGGTTTAAGTGAAGATAAAATGAGATAACATTCATTCCTTCATTAATTCAACAAATATTTACTGGTTTTTCTGTACTAGGTACTGTTCTGGATCCTGGGTAAATATCAGTGACTAGACAAAGTACCCTGTTTTCACAAAGTTTTCATTCTGGTAGGGGTAGACAGACAAACAAATGCATGTATAAAATAGTGCATCTGGCAGTGAGAAGTGCTATGGAGAAAAACAAAACAGTGCAGGGTGAAAGGGCATGCCAGAATTTTCTTAGAATTTAAATAGGGTGGTCAGGGAAGATTTCATTGAGAAGATGACATTTGAGTAAAGACCTTAAGAGGGTGAAGAAGCAAACAGTGGACATCTAGATAAAGAGCATTGCAGGAAGAAGGAATAGCAAGTGCAAAGGCCCTGAGGTGGGAGGATGAATACTGTGTTCAAAGAACAATAAGGAGGCTAATGTGATTCAAGTGGAGTGAGTGGGGGAAAACAGTGGGAGCTGAAGTCAGAGACATATCCATAGGGAGGTTGTTGTAGGGTCTTGGCTTCTGAGAGGACTTTGGCTTTTACTCTGAGTGAGGTAGGAAGTCATTGAAGGGTCCTAAGCAGAAGAATGACATAACTTGACTTACTCCTTAAAAAGGGTCATTGTAGCTGCTGTGTTGAGAATAGACCACAGTGGGGCAAGGGCGGTATTAAGGAAACTAGGCAAGAGATAATGGTGGCTTGTATTATGAAGTAGTGGAAAGTGGTCAGATGCATAGTGGTCAGATTTAGAGGTAGAGCCAAGAGAATTTGTTGATGGATTGGGTATGAGAGACTAGAGAGGAGAGGATGCAAGAATGCCTCCAAGTGTTTTGGTATGAGCAATTGGATTGATGGAGCTGGTACTTACTAAGATGGGGAAGATTGTGGGATGAGTGGGTTTTGGTGGGGAGTTTAATTTTGGACGTGGAAAGTTTGAGATGCATATTAGATATTTCAGGGGAGTTACTGAATTGGCAGTTGAACATGCTAGTGTGAAGTTCAGGAGAGAAGTCTGGGATGGAGATCATATGTGAAAGTTATTAACATAAAGATATCAAAATAAGATTATCAAAGGATTGGGTTTAGATAGAGAAGAGACGAGGTCCTGGAACATTCCAATATTTAGAGGTTGGGGAGATGAGAAGGAACCAGCAAAAGATATTGAGAAATTGTCATTCGTGGGATAAGAAGAAAACCAGGAGTCTTTGGTGTTCTGGGAGCCAGTGAAGATTGTTTTTTTAGGAGGGAGTAATCATCTATGTCAAATGCGAGTGGTAGGTCAAGAGAGATGAGTTCTGAGAATGCATCATTGAATTTAGCAATAAAAGGGCCATTTGTGATCTTGGCAAGAATTCTTGCAGTGGTGTATGTGGGACAGGGTGGGGGTTGGGAGCAAAGCCTGTTTGGAGTAGATTCAAGAAGAGAAATGGAAACAGGAAGAGTTTTCGTAAAGATTTTGGCTATAAAATGGAGCAGAAATAGGTAAACTGTTTTGTTTGTTTGACTTTTGTTTGTAGTTTAAATAAACTGAATAAAAAATACTTCTGGAATTTGAATTTGAAAACTACTTTGGGTATTTGTTAAATTTCCTAATTTTGATATGAACAGTGGTTATGTAAGAGGAATGCCGTTGTTCTTGGGAAAGCACACAGAGAAAGGGAGCGTGAGAGAGAGAGAGAGATGGTGAAGGTGGTGGTGATAGACAAAATGTAGAATGAATGAATCTGGGTAAAGGGTATGTGGGAGTTCCTTGTTCTATTCTTGCAACTTTCCAACAAGTTTGAAATTCTATCAAAATGAAAGGTAATAAAAAATGTCAGGAGTATCTTTCTTAATTCTGTGTATTTCTTAGCACCTACTGCAGGATCTTAACATTACTATAAGTAAACAATGACTTGTTTCTTGAGTTTCCATTCTCTGCTAGACACTGTCCTAGGGTGGCATACACATCATTTCTAATCCTTCTGATTAGGTATTCCTGTCTCCATAAAACAATGGAGCAGCAAAATGAGGCAATACCTGGAGGGGTATGTGGGGGTCAAGAAAAGTTTGAACAGTTTTTTATTTTAAAGATGGGTATATTTATAGAATATTTGAATACTGGTGGGAATGATTCAGTAGAAAGGGAAAAATTGATGATGCTGAGAGAGGGGAGAATTGCTGGAGAGGTGTTCCGGATTAAGGAAGAGGGATGGGATCTGGTATGCACGTGGAGGGCTTGGCTTTTGATCAAAGCAAGGACAGCTCATCCATTGTATCAGAAGAGAGGGTAGAGCATGTGCAGACAGATGTAGGTAGGTGCGGAGAAGGTGTGGTGACACGCTGTGGGAATTCTCTTTTGTTTCTGTGTTTATCATGAAGCTGGAAACAGGGCCGTTAGTGGAGAGTAAGTAAGGAGGAAGAGACATTGAGATTTGAAGAGAAGGGAGAAGGTGTGAAATTAATGTCTAGTGGAGGAT
The DNA here is from genome assembly GCF_003676395.1 of Aethalodelphis obliquidens. Classification (NCBI taxonomy): domain Eukaryota; kingdom Metazoa; phylum Chordata; class Mammalia; order Artiodactyla; family Delphinidae; genus Aethalodelphis; species Aethalodelphis obliquidens. The sequence continues at coordinate 1,033,741 of NW_020838051.1, read as the reverse complement.
GAATGGATGAAGGAAATAGAGTGGGATGGGCAGTCTTACCAAGGACGCTCTTGAAGTAATCATGAATTTAGAATGAGACCAGTCACTACAGTTTATTTCTCTGGCAATATTTAGGTTACATGGATACAGGTCTGGAGTCCGGAGAGAACTGGATTTAACAAAGCGTAGGGTTTTGCTAGGCAATTACGATGAAGAGACAAAAGAGCAATGGAGTTGACAGTGAATGCAAGGGAGTGAAAATTGACCGTGGAGTATATGATGGGTAAGTAGGAAAGTTGAGGACCCTGTGCGGAGGTGAGGGACAGTGAAAGGGTGGCAGGACCAAAGAATTGGATATATCAGTGGGGTAGAAGGATTATTGGGAGACTAGATACTGGAGGGAGTAAGCCAGAAAGATAGGAAATGGTGTTTGAGGAATAGAATGATTGAAATTAAGATAATGGAGAGGTGTTGTTATTGGTAATGACAAAAATCTTGGATATGGCCATGGAAGTAGGTGGTTGAGGTAAGGCTCAGTGCGTGACATGCAGTAGACTGTCACTAAATGTTTAGTCCCTCTCCTGTTCCTCTACTGCTTATTTGATTAGAGCGCCATAAATCTGGGGCACTAAGCAATGAATTTTCTCTCTTAAAATGAACCAAATAATCCAGTAGCATCTTTGAAATCCCTGGCCCACATCTCTCATTTCAGACTGACGGTTTGTATTTTACATTTCATAAATTATAGCAGTTAGCCCAAATTTTTGGTACTGGTACACATGCATTGTTGATTGCTAATTGATCCAAACATGTTTTTTCTTGGATATGACTTCAGAATCCTTCTCAACACAGTATCCAGGTCTCTACTACCAACCAGTAGAAGTTGGCATATACGATTAAACCTATTAGAGCTACTGATAAGGTCACTTAAAAATTGTTCTAGTTTATGGATTTGGTGAAAGTCAATTATTTCTAAATGAAGGTCTTGAACTATATTTAATTTTCCAGTGTGAGAAGAAATGCTTTCTTAGATGAGATGGGAAAACAGCTTTCAACTCTGAGTAATGACCTTTTAGGTATGTGGCTTATACAGTGCTGTGCTTTCTCAAGGACAGCCCCATGGAAGAATGCTCTTTTTTTTTTTTTTCAGATTAGCTTAATAAAAAGAAAATGGTAGGAAATTAGTTTCTCCAGGATACTTTTATACCAGATCATTATTATTAGTTAGAGTTTGTCCTAAAGAGTGGCACTAATTTGAAATGTTAGGTTTTGAGCATGTATTTTAAATCTTTAAATTATGACCATGCAGATAATTGTATTGGATTATTTTAGTTTTATCAGCAAAAGCAAAATGAGTAATGCTTTAAAAACTATTCATATTTCAGAGTAACTTTGGATTCTGAGTGACTAAAAACATGAACTGTGTCTGAGTCACTTTGCTTTAACTATATTTTGGGGGTTGCTCGATTTATTTAATTGCCTTGAGCAGAACACATTTGTGTCCTAGTGATGGCTCACTCTCCCCCTGCTTTCATGGGGGTGGAGCACTTTGGAGATGCGAAGTGATTATTTTTGGTTTCATCCGTCAAAGGGAATAGAATGAGATAAAAAAGCATTAACTTCTTTTTTTCTAAACTTAAATTTCCAGCAATCTCAAAAGATGACTGCTTCTTAGCAAAGAATGTTGGCAGAGTTTATTTGATTGCAAAATTATCGGAATAGATGTTTTGAAAGTTATCTCTTTGCCGAAAGTCCAATTAAATCTTATTTAATGAGTGGAGAATCGTGCTAAGTGCTGTGAGGATTATAGAGAAGTATTATTTACAGTTCCTGCGTTCAGTGTTTTAGAGTCTAGTTGGGAAGACATGTTGTACTAAGCTGAAAATGCAACAAACATGCAAAACTGTAAGTGTTCACTATTAAATATGCATGATTGATGGTAAGAACTATAGGACTTCAAAAGGAGGCACTTGTGGTGGCTTGAGTGGGCAGAGGCTGTACTGTAGTGAGGAAGCCCTGGAGCCAGAAGCCCTGGGGCTGAATCCCTGCCTTTCTGCCTAAGAGCTGTGAGTGCTTGCTTAACTTATTTAACCTCTCTAGGCCTCGCCTTTCTTCTCCTATAAAAGAGAACAACAGGAATACCTATCCCGTAAAGCAATGATATGGATTAAATGAATTAATGTAAACATCTCACTATGTGTATTGGTTTCATTTACCAGTGCCTGATATATGGAAAGTTATACATATATGGAAAGCAGTCAATAAATTTTAGTCATTGTTAGGGAATACAACTTTCTAGAGTTGTGTTTTGATATATTAACTTAATTTGGGGGGGTTCACTATTTATTTATGACAAATATTCCACATCCATGATCCTCTCCAGTCAGGAGTTCTTTGAGAGATGCCGTCCGCCTTGGCCAGTTGGAGAATGGAGTCTTCTGACTCACCCATCCTGTGAATGGCCCTGCAGATAGAGTAGGTTTTAAACTGGCCATTGAACCTGGCTGTCACCTTGTCAAGCTCGGCCAAATTCGTCTGGACGGACGCGTGGTCCTTGGAGCCGCTGATGCGGTTGTGCGGTGCGCACAGGTCCACGAAATCGTCGTTTTGCATGTTGAGGGCGCGTCTGGTGGCACCACAGTGGGCGCGAACGCAGAAAGCAAACTTTTTTTAACATCTTTATTGGAGTATAACTGCTTTACAATGGAGTGTTAGTTTCTGCTTTATAACAAAGTGAATCAGCTGTACATATACATATGTCCCCGTATCTCCTCCTTCTTGCGTCTCCCTTCCACCCTCCCTATCCCACCCCTCTAGGTGGTCACAAAGCACCGAGGTGTTGTACCTGTGCTATGTGGCTGCTTCCCACTAGCTATCTGTTTTACGTTTGGTAGTGTATATATGGCAATGCCACTCTCTCACTTCATCCCAGCTTACCCTTCCCCCTCCCTGTGTCCTCAAGTCCATTCTCTACGTCTGCGTCTTTATTCCTGTCCTGCCCATAGGTTCTTCAGAACCTTTTTTTTGTTTTTTTAGATTCCATATATATGTGTTATTTATTTTTCTCTTTCTGACTTACTTCACTCTGTGTGACAGTCTCTAGGTCCATCCACCTCACTACAAAAACTCATTTTCGTTTCTTTTTATGGCTGAGTAATATTCCATTGTATATATGTGCCGCGTCTTCTTTATCCATTCATCTGTCGATGGACACTTAGGTTGCTTCCATGTCCTGGCTCTTGTAAATAGAGCTTCAGTGAACATTGTGGTGCATGACTCTTTTTGAATTGTGGTTTTCTCAGGGTATATGCCCAGTAGTGGGATTGCTGGGTCATATGGTCGTTCTAATTTTAGTTTTTTAAGGAACCTCCATACTGTTCTCCATAGTGGCTGTATCAATTTACATTCCCACCCACGGTGCAAGAGGGTTCCCTTTTCTCCACACCCTCTCCAGCATTTATTGTTTGTAGATTTTTTGATGATGGCCATTCTGACCGGTGTGAGGTGATAACCTCATTGTAGTTTTGATTTGCATTTCTCTAATGATTAGTGATGTTGAGTATCATTTCATGTGTTTGTTGGCAATCTGTATATCTTCTTTGGAGAAATGTCTATTTAGGTCTTCTGCCCATTTTTGGATTGGGTTGTTTGTTTTTTTTGATATTGAGCTGCATGAGCTGCTTGTATATTTTGGAGATTAATCCTTTGTCAGTTGCTTCGTTTGCAACTGTTTTCTCCCATTCTGAGGGTTGTCTTTTCATCTCTTTTATGGTTTTGTTTGCTGTGCAAAAGCTTTTAAGGTTCACTAGGTCCCATTTGTTTATTCTTGTTTTTATTTCCATTTCTCTAGGAGGGGGGTCCAAAAGGATCTTGCTGTGATTTATATCTTAGAGTGTTCTGCCTATGTTTTCCTCTAAGAGTTTTATAGTGTCTGGCCTTACATTTAGGTCTTTACTCCATTTTGAGTTTATTTTTGTGTATGGTGTTAGGGGGTGTTCTAATTTCATTCTTTTACATGTAGCTGTCCAGTTTTCCCAGCACCACTTATTGAAGAGGCTGTCTTTTCTCCATTGAATATTCTTGCCTCCTTTATCAAAACTAAGGTGACCATATGTACGTGGGTTTATCTCTGGGCTTTCTATCCTGTTCCATTGATCTATCTTTGTTTTTGTGCCAGTACCATACTGTATTGATACTGTAGCTTTGTAGTATTAGTCTGAAGTCAGAGAGCCTGATTCCTCCAGCTCCGTTTTTTCTTTCTCAAGATTGCTTTGCCTATTTGGGGTCTTTTGTGTTTCCATACAAATTGTGAAATTTTTTGTTTCAGTTCTGTGAGAAATGCCATTGGTAGTTTGATAAGCGTTGCATTGAATCTGTAGTTTGCTTTGGTTAGTATAGTCATTTTCACAATGTTGATTCTTCCAGTCCAAGAACATAGTATATCTCTCCATCTGTTTGTATAATCTTTAATTTCTTTATTCAGTGTCTTATAGTTTTTTGCATACAGGTCTTTTGTCTCCTTAGGTAGGTTTATTCCTAGGTATTTAATCCTTTTTGTTGCAGTGGTAAATGGGAGTGTTTCCTTAATGTGTCTTTCAGATTTTTCATCATTAGTGTATAGGAATGCAAGAGATTTCTGTGCCTCAATTTTGTATCCTGCTACTTTACCAAATTCATTGGGATAGCTTTACTCCTTCTTTTCTGATTTGGATCCCTTTTATATCTTTTTCTTCTCTGATTGCTGTGGCTAAAACTTCCAAAACTATGTTGAATAAGAGTGGTGAGAGTGGACAACCTTGTTTTGTTCCTGGTCTTAGAGGAAATGCATTGAGAATGATGTTGGCTGTGGGTTTGTCATATATGGCCTTTATTATGTAGAGGTAAGTTCCCTCTATGCCTACTTTCAGGTGGTTTTTTTTAAATCATAAATCGGTATTGAATTTTCTCAAAAGCTTTTTCTGCATCTATTGAGATGATCATATGGTTTTTGTCCTTCAATTTGTTAATATGGTTTATTACATTGATTGATTTACTTATATTGAAGAATCCTTGCATTCCTGGAATAAATCCCACTTGATCATGGTGTATGATCCTTTTAATGTGCTGTTGGATTCTGTTTGCTAGTATTTGGTTGAGGATTTTTGCATCTACGTTCATCAGTGATACCGGCCTGTAGTTTTCTTTCTTTGTGACATCTTTGTCTGGTTTTGATATCAGGGTGATGCTGGCAGCGATTTTTCAATTAGTAAAATAATTTGCTCTATTCCAGTAGTTTTGAGGAAATCATAGTTCCTTGTTCTCTGTTTCTTTTCCTGTTCTTTTCTACTACATTTCTTAGATCTTCCTTTTCCACCCAGTTTGTTTCTTTCTCAGATTTGGTCTCTGTTTCTACATATCTTTCTCTGATACCCCTCCTCCCATTTCCATTCAATATTTAATATTTTGTAAGAATTCAGCTAAGACTCGACAGACATCCATTAAGCGGGATTTTGGCATCTATGGCAATACTGGAGTGCAGTAAAAGAATTTCTGAAGGGGTATGTATACTCTATGTACTATAATCTGTTGGCCAGTCTGCAGACTGGCTGCTCGCACACTGCCCTCTTCTTATTGGCTATCGTCTTCCAGGGCCCTGGAGGCAGGGTCAACCAGTAGACAGCTCAGCTCAGTTGTTCTTTGAGAAGTTTATGAAGATACTTATTGACTCAGATCCATCAAGAAATACCACCAGGGTTTCAAAGGTTCACTGTTTGTGAATATACCAATATGACATCAGTAATACCTGGTATGTTTAAAATGGGGAAGATCTTTCTAGTCCAGTCTGCAGAGTGATATCCAATTAGGAAATCCTTTGCATATTTTTTCTGGCTGTATATATAGTTTTCCACACTGCTTTTTTTTATTTGTACGTCTCCTTATTATTAAAGAATAATCCCTAAATATAGTTCAGATTAGTTGTATAATGCTCCATCATATTAGTGTTCTACAATAGTATTGTTAGTCTCCTCTTGTTGGTCGTTTAAGTTGCTTTTGTGTTTTCCACTCTAAACAATGCTGGAAGGACAGTTTTGTGAATTTATCTTTGTCCAAATATCAGCTTATTGCTTTAGGATAGACTCCTAGATGAATGGGTAAAGAAGATGTGATACACACACACACACACACACACACACACACACACACACACACACACAGGAATACTATTCAGCCATGAGAAAGAAGGAAATCCTGCCATTAGCAACAGCAAGGATGGATCTCGAGAGTATTATGCTAAGTGAAATAAGTCAGAAAAACACAAATACTCTGTGATATAACTTATATGTGGAGTCTAAAAAAGTCGAACTGATAGAAACAGAATATTCTACCCTGGTTATGAGGAGTTGAGGGATGGGAGAGTTGGAGAGATGTTGGTCAACGGGTACAAACTTGCAGTTGTAAGCGGAATAAGTTTCAGGGATCTAATGTACAACATGGTGATTATAGTTAACAATACTGTATCATATAATTGAAAGTTGCTAAGGGAGTAGATCTTAAAATGTTCTCACTACAAAGAGGAAATGGTAATTGTGTGACCTGCTGGAGGTGTTAGATAACACTAACACCTCCATCATTTTGGTAATCATTTTGTAATAGTGTTTCAAATCAACACATTGTACACCTTAAACTATGTTATAACTCAATTAAAAAAGAAAAAGAAAAAAAAATTCTTCCTCGAAGCAGAATTACTGGGTTAAGGAGTGTGAACATTTAAAGGATTTTAACCATCTTCCAGAAAATTGAGCCAATCTGTAGTCCCTCACCTGCTCTGAGTAATATCCACCCCCCCCCCTTTATTTTGTCATCTGTCGCTAATTTGATAGGTGAAGATGATATCTCATTGTTATTTTATTTATTTATTTATTTTTTGCAGTAAGCGGGCCTCTCACTATTGTGGCCTCTCCCTTTGTGGAGCACAGGCTCCGGACGCGCAGACTCAGCGGCCATGGCTCACGGGCCCAGCCGCTCCGCGGCATGTGGGATCTTCCCGGACTGGGGCACGAACCCGTGTCCCCTGCATTGGCAGGCGGACTCTAAACCACTGCGCCTCCAGGGAAGCCCCTCATTGTTATTTTAAATTATAGAATTTATCCTTGATTCCTAGTGAGACTGAATATTAAAATTTTTTCTAGTAAAATAAAATCTTGCAATCCTTACTTAATTTTTGTGTATCATAGTTCAAAAATAGATTTTTTTGGTACTTTGACTCACTTATTTTAGAAATATGCAAAATCAACAGGCTTTGAATCTGTCTTCTCCCCTATCTCCTGATGGTTTTAATGCCTAAGTATTGATGTTTCTATTGCATCCACACATAAAAGTGTAATCATACTTCAACTGATTATTTCTGGAAATGACTTTAACCAACTGTGTAGGATGGAGAACCTTCTTCTTACTGTGGAAGGAATGGGAGAAGGCTCTCAGTAAGCCTCTTTCCCTATCTTACGTGTTCCAGTAGTGTGTGAAGGACCTTAAAAAAGTTGCTTTCCTGAATCTTTAAGGGCTGATTCATCTCTTTTAGGCTCAGTCACATTTTTCTAACCTCTGTATCCTCAGGCAAAAAACTGTGGTTTAAACATGGCATCCCAATGAGTCAGGAAATGACTTCATTTCTTACCAAACTGCTTTTCTCTTTAATGGGAAGCCCTGAAATAGATGTGCCTCACATCCCTGCTGCAAGCCTTTGCTGTCATTTAGAGGAGCTATTGCTCTACCAGAACTCACACTGAAGACTATTCTTCCAGGGAGACAATTTTGTTATAAAGAAGTGATTTGTTATTTTAAGTCTTGGCAAACAAGCATACGAGGGGGAAAAAAGTTCATTTGGAGAGATGGCAATAATTCTCAGTGAGATGTGCTTCCACCTTACTTTTGTTTTGCAGAAAGGGCCAGGATTTGGCATGAGCTAACATTCTGTAAAACTAATTTATCAGGCTCAGCCGGCTTCTGCTCATTGCCCTTGAAAATAGACTGCCTTGTCTTTTATACACCTATGTGTGATACTCCTTCTGCTGCTTAAGTGGGACACAGTTAGAAGAAACACCCAATAAAGTACTACAAACGCCTTGTGATCATAATCAGGAATTGGTAGTAATTCACACGTGACAAAATAATTTGTACTAAGTTTTCCAAAGCCATGCTGTGTCTCCACCAGTGATTGCCTATGCTGGCTTATTTATTCCAAGTCTCATTGGAAGCAATTACAGACATTTTAAAATAGGCAGTCAAAATAACAAGTCATTTAGACTGGCAATTATGCATTATATGCAGTTGTCCTTTCTATTAGAGGATGACACTATTGATGCTACAACCTCCCCATGTTAAAAAAAAAATGTGGCTGAAAGACTGAAGTGTGACTGTCAGATTCTTCCACTCGGATCACGCACACTGCCTGTCATTTTGCTGTGAACTCAAGTGGCAGCCTGCAGGCGTCTTGGCTTTTCTTCTCCACCTCTTAGCCTCGTGGTCAGGGCCTAATTAGGCATTATGAGCAGGCAGAGAACGCATTTACAAAGTCCGCTCATGTTGGAGATGGTCTCGAGGCCTCAGTGAGGGTTAGAGGTTTCTGGGTGATTCTTGAGCTTTGACCCACTGGAGGTGCAGTTGGCTCGGCAGGCATTTCCTTTAGGGTGACAGAACAGGGATGCTTTTCCACCAAGCCTGGTATCCTTCAGAACTTCAGGTCATTCCATGTTTTAGTGGAGGCTGTGAAGACATAGGATTTCTTTGTCAAACTTATATTTGTGGAATGCGGCAGTCTTAACTGTGTTTAATGTGTTTGGTTGATTTGCAAAATGGGCTGTCTCCTTAAAAAAGTCAAGATGTAAAAAGGCTGTATCTTTCGCTGAGAGGCTGAGTTAATAAGGAACAGCTGGGGCCGAGTGATGTCATGTGCCACCTGCGTGAAAGGCTGCCCAGAGGCTCACACCAAAAGAGAATGCTCCAGGGAAGTGGGTTTCAGACCTATTATTATTATTTTTTTGCTATTTTTTTTCTTTTTGCAGAGGATAATTTTTCATATTGAAATCATTTGTAAAACCCCCAAATGTATCAGAGATCCAGGCTGACGTGCTGTGGGTAAAGTTGGAGTGGGAAGCCCAGGACTCAGTCATCTTTCCCATCTTAAGCAGCAGTCCTTAAAGGTCCTCCTTGGAGTTTTGGGGAGCAGGGATGCACAATAAGAGTGTTTTGGGTAGTGGGATGTGTAACCCAGAGAATTGACAAGATTCATTTGGGTGTTGGAAGGAAATGGTAGTCATTCTATCTATATTTATTTTCCCCATATCTTTAAAACTTTTCTGTTTTTATATGTATGATAATATAATAATGCACTGATACATTGGCACCCATAATTTATAAATAAGCATCATAGCTTGGAGGAGCATGCTTAATTTATTTTCCAATAGAGATACAGCTCCAAGATTATTTGGAGGCTGCTTGTTAAGAATTCAGGAAAGGACTTCCCTGGTGGCACAGTGCTTAAGAATTCACCTGCCAATGCAGGGGACATGGGTTCGAGCCCTGGTCCAGGAAGACCTGCATGCTGTGGAGCAGCTGAACCCGTGCACCACAACTACTGAGCCTAGCCTGTGCTCTAGAGCCCAAAGCCGCAACTACTGAAACCCTCGCAGCCAGAGCCCATGCTACGCAGCAAGAGAAGCCAGCCCAATGAGAAGCCTGCGCACTGCAGTGAAGAGTAGCCCCTGCTCGACGCAACTAGAGAAGGCCCGCATAGCAACAAAGACCCAACGCAGCCAAAACTAAATAAATTTTAAAAAAAAAGAATTCAGGAAAGATGGTTTATGGGCACAGTGTAGATGATTCAGTGGAGTGGAATTTTACATTTTGGACTTTGTAGTGGGCTGAATGGCCCCAAAGATACCAGGTTCTAATCCCTGGAATCTATAAATATTACCTTATTTGGAAAAAGGTTCTTTGCAGATGTGATTATGTTATGCATTTTAGGATGAGGAGATAATCCTGGATTACCTAGGTGGTCCCTACTTGCTTCACAGGTGTTCTTATATGAGAGAGATAGAGGGAGATTTGACGTACACAGAGGAGAAGACAGAGGCAGAGACTGGAATTATGCCACCACAAGCCAAGGAATGCCTGCAGCCACCAGAACCTGAAAGAGGCAAAGGACTGACTCTCTCCTAGAGTCCTGGGGGGAGTGTGGTCCTGCTGACACCTTGATTTTAGCATAGTGATGCTAATTTCAGACTTCTGGCCTTTAGAACTGAGTGAGCAGATTTCTGTTATTTTAAGCGACCAAGTTTGTGGTAGTTTCTTAGAGCAGCCCTAGGAAATGAATAAATCCTCCCCTCCTTTTTAATTCATAGCAGAAAATAAGTTGGGTCAGCAGCCCCTGAAGTGGTTCTTAAACTCAAATATCAAAGGGACCAGGAGCGTATTGAATGTTGATTGATATTATCGGGAGGGGCAGTCCAAGTGGTGAACTCAAGGGGGTAAGCTCAAGTTAATGGCAATAAAATTCAAATTCTTTTAATACTCTGTGCTGACTAAATTAAATGGGTCCACAGACTGTTTTGGTTAATTGCTGAAATCTTTGAGCCTAAGCAGAAAAGACTTGGAGAAATTTATCACTGAGGCTCAAGAAAATGAAACCCGGCCAGTCTATTGGATGAGTTCCTTTGGGCTAAAAGATAATACCAAGAGGCAGAGATAGTTTGACCCAAAGATTTTAGGAGGTTCTGTGGGCCACATCTCATAGCCAAAACTTGAGTCAGGCAATGTAGCAGAGCAAGTCTGACTCTTTGATAGGAAAATATTTACAGTTTTTATCAACCCCAGTTTTACAATATATATACAATCCCAAATTTACAATATTTATAAGTAAACAAATCTCTAAATCTGTTCCTGTTATCACCAGGGCTACCTGTGTAATAAAAAAGGGATTAGGCTTTGTCATGCCTATAATATTCCAAATAGACTATGGCCAGTTTTTCTGGCTCTCCAGGCCATAGGTATAATATTCCAAATAGACTATGGCCAGTTTTTCTGGCTCTCCAGGCCATAGGTAAAAGATTCTAAATTTCGAAATTTTGTATATCAGGTTATGTTTACCTGTTGTATCTGGGCAACTAGTACCCAGCAAAGATGAATACAGAATTCAGCTGCAATATTCTAAAGCAAGAAATTAGCAGTTGCAAGAAAAATGGCAAAGCCTTCTTTGAGGAGGTCACGATTGAGAGCCATCATGGGGAGAGGTGCTGATTACCAAGTTTTCAGCCCACCTGGGTTCACATCAATTTTGTTTAGATTCACTCTTCTATATTTAATATTGGGCCTCTGGGGCATCAAGTCTCTAATTTCAAATGGTTAATTTTTGTCAGCACATAGGACCTTTTGTAGCTTTTAAAAAGCATTTTAAAGAAGTTATGTACAGTCTGTCCTTTTCTAGTTATATTTTTAGATTTATACTTTTTATAAAGCAAAGAGCCATGTTTTTCAGCACCCACGCAGAGAAATAAAACATTACCAGCAACCCAGAAACCCCCCAGATGTCTATTCCCACTAGTAACCCCATTCCTCCCTCCATCAGATGTAACTATCACACTGCTTTTTTCTTACAGGAGTGGCTTTCTTGATTTTCTTTGTGGTTTTATCATCTGTGTACGTTATTCCTAAACAATATAGTTTTGCCTGTTTTTGAACTTTATTTTGATGAAATCATACTGTATGCATTTTTCTGTGTCTTACTTTTACTACTCAACATTGTGTTTCTTTCATTTATGTTCTTGTGTTTAGCTCTGATTTGTGAATTTTAACTGCTGTGTAATATTCCATTGTACGACTGTACCACAATTAATTTATCCATTTTACTGTTGATGAACAGTTATTTCTAGTTTGGGGAAATTATGAATAATGTAGATTCTTGTATATATATCCTTTTGTAGAGAAGCATGCATTTCTCCATGTTACTAGGTAACGCCAAACTGTTTTCCAAAGCAGTTGAACCAATTTATACTGTCACCAGCAGTGTGCAAGTTTTTGTTCCTGTACATCCTTGAAACACTTGGTATTATAGGGCTTAACGTTTTTTGCTGAACTGATGTGATATCTTATTGTGGCTTTAATTTGCATTTTCTTGAATTACTAATGACTTTGATCACATTTTCATGTATACATATTTTTAAAAAATAAATTTATTTATTTTTGGCTGCATCGAGTCTTCATTGCGGTGCATGTGCTTCTTATTGCGGTGGCTTCTCTTGTTTGGAGCAGGGGCTTTAGGCGCGCCTGCTTCAGTAGTTGTGGCACATGGGCTCCGTAGTTGTGGCTCACGGGCTGTAGAGCGCAGGCTCAGTAGTTGTGGAGCACGGGCTCAGTTGCTCCGCGGCACATGGGATCTTCCTGGAGCAGGGATTGATTCCATGTCCCCTGCATTGGCAGGTGGATTCTTAACCACTGCACCACCAGGGAAGTCCCCATGTATACATATTAAAGTATGTATGTATGTGTACATGTAAAAATGTATACACATACATATGCATATATGTACATTCTTTGACCATTTCACTTCCTCTTTTTTAAAGTTTAAGCCCATTTTACTATTGGTTTGTTTTTCTTTTCCTCATTGATTTGTGAGTTCCTTTTATGTGTGTTGCAAAAATATTTTCTCCCATTTTGTGGCTTGCCTTTTTACTGTTTTAATTATATCTTTGATGAACAGAAGTTCTTAATTACAGAAATTTTAGAAATAAAGAAAGAATAAATAGCCCATAATTCCACCACCCAAAGATGGCCATTGTTAGCATATCTTTTTTTCTCCCCAGCTTTATTGAAGTTTAAATTGACAAATAAAGTTGTATATACTTAAAGGGTACAACGTGATGATTTGATATATGTACATGTTGTGAAATGTTTACCACAATCAAGTTAGTTAACACTGCTGTCACCTCACATGGTTACCTTTTTTTGGGGGGGAGGGGGAGAATGCCTAAGATCCAATCTCTTAACAAATTTCAAGTATCGCATACAGTATTATTAACTGTAGTCACCATGCTGTACATTAGATTTCCAGAACTTATTCGTCTTATAACTGCAAGTTTGTACTCCATTTCCCCCACACCCCAGCCCCTGGCATCCACCATTCTACTCTCTGTTTCTATGAGTTTGACTTTTTCTTTTTAGATTTGACATGTGAGTGAGATCATTCAGTATTTATCTTTCTGGCTTATTTCACTTAGCATAATGCCCTCCAGGTTCATCCATGGTGTTTCAAATGGCAGGATTTCCTTCTTTTTTGTGGCTGAATATATTATATATATATATATATAAAAAAAATACTGCATTTCCTTTATCCACTCATCTGTTGATGGACACTTAGGTTATTTTCATATCTTGAGTATTGTAAATAAGGTTAGCATATCTTTTGATCATCTTTAATGGCATATATATGCAGTATGACATTTCCTTTATGAAAGAGAGATCGTAGTTATACGTATTTACACAAATATTTAGTGACACAGATGAACACATATTCTCTGCTTTCAGGGAGCTTACAGCTTATTAAGTCAGAAACAGGTACGTTTATAAATATGTGCCATAAAGTGTTACAGATATGACGCTGGAAGGGTGCACAAGGTATGATAGAAGCCAAGGAAAGAGTGGCCGCTTTTACCTGAGTGGGCTAGAAGAGGCGTGAGAAAGCAGACGCCATTAGCTGAGCAGGTGGGAAAAAGGCGACAGAGACATGGTATAATTTGTGGTGGTCAGAAAACTGCAAATTGTTAAATGTAGCTAGAATGTGAGTTGCGGGGAGAGGGAAGGAAGGTGAGACATGATGAGAGAAAAGAGATGAAGCTGAGATCTAGACAGTTGGATGCTGACCTCTTCCTAAACTGCTGTTTCTGCTTTTCCCCAGTCACTTCTGTGTTGATAGTGTAGCCTTGTAGCAATACCTCCAGGCCAGGCAGACGAAAATCTTTGGAAAGCACAAATGAAACCCAATTTGACAGGCTTTTTCATTATAGGCTAATGAGTTGTTTTTTTCCCTTAATTACTTTGCTGAAAAATCTTCTCCCGTTTAACTTTAGGTTTCCACCAAGAAGTTACAGGACTCAGTGAGCAAAATGGGTCCTAATAAGCCATTAGATGAAGATGTGGAGGAGGTAAGGTGGGGTCATATCCCTGAGGACTAGGATAGCATAGCAGTTAAGAGTAGGACTTAGAGGCAGATGAATCTGAATTTGAATCTTGGCTCTTTCACTTCCCAGCTTTGTGTCTGGACAAGTCACTTAACCACTCTGAGTCTCAACTTCCTCCTATGTTGGTAGGGAATGATAATATTTACCTATATATACGGTTATTGTGAGAATTCCATACAATAATTTAGACAAATCACCTAGGAAAATGTCTAATACTTTATGTGTCATAGCTGCTCTGCTGCTATTGCCTACCCCCTCATCCCCCTTCCCCAGCCACGCCCCTCAAAACCATAGAAGTTAATCTCTTCTAGGACTTATTAAATATCCTTTAGTTGTTTCTTGATTAAGGAACTAAATTGAAATGGGGCACAGTTGGTTTTTTTCCCCCTTTATAATTATTTTTAAATTTAAAAAATTTGATCTGCCTGCGTCAGATCTTAGTTGCAGCACACGGGATCTTCGTTGCAGCATGTGGGATCTTTTGTTGCGGCACGCGGGCGTCTCTCTAGTTGTGGCGTGTGGGTTTTCTCTTCTCCAGTTATGGTGCATGGGCTCCAGGGCATGTGGGCTCTGTAGTTGTGGCGTGCAGGCTCCAGAGCACGTGGGCTGTGTAGTTTGCAGCATGCAGGCTCTCTAGTTGAGGCGCGCGAGCTCAGTAGTTGTGGCACATGGGTTTAGTTGCCCTGTGGCATGTGGGATCTTAGTTCCCTGACCAGTGATTGAACCCACGTCCCCTGCATTGGAAGGTGGATTCTTTACCACTGGACCACCAGGGAAGTCCCTAAATTAAATTTTTGTTTGTATCAATGTAATACATACACACAGTTTAAGAAACAAACAAAAAAATACTAAAAGGTTTATAATAAAGAAAAAGCAATTTCCTACCTTACCCTTTTACTCCTCATAGGTCTGCTGCTCATGGGACACATCCTCACCAACATTTAGATTGTTTTTTCTTTTTCTTCTTCCTCCTCTTCTTCTTCTTCTCTCTTTTTTTTGATAATAGCCATACTAACACGTATGAGGTGATATCTCATTGTGGTTTTGTTTTGCATTTCTTTGATGATTAGTGATGTTGAGCACCTTTTCGTATACTTATTGGTCATTTGTCTTTTTTGGAGAAATGTCCATTCACTTCCTTTGCTCATTTTTTAATTGGGTTATTCGTTTTTTGTTTTTTTGCTATTGAATTATAGAGTTTCTGATATATTTTGGATATTAACCTTTTACCAGATATATGGTTTGTAGATATTTTCTCCCATTCCATAGGTTGTCTTTTCATTTTATTGATTTTTTTTTGCTGTGCAGAAGCTTTTCAGTTTGATGCTGATTCTGCTTACCTATTTTTACCTTTTTTTTTTTTTTTTTTTTTTTTTTGTGGTATGTGGGCCTCTTAATGTTGTGGCCTCTCCCGTTGTGGAGCACAGGCTCTGGACGCGCAGCCTCAGCGGCCATAGCTCACGGGCCCAGCCACCCCGCGGCATGTAGGATCTTCCCGGACCGGGGCATGAACCCGTGTCCCCTGCATCGGCAGGTGGACTCTCAACCACTGCACCACCAGGGAAGCCCCCTATTTTTACTTTTGTTGCCTGTGCTTTTGGGTCATATCCAAGGTATCTTTACCAAGACCAATATCAAGAAGCTTTTTCACTATGTTTTCTTCTAAGTGTTTTATATTTTCAGGTCTTAGGTTTAAGTGTTTAATACATTTTGAGTTTTTTTTTTGTATGGTGTTTAAGATAAGGATCCAATTTCCTTATTTTGCATGTAGATATCTAATTTTCTCAGCACCATTTATTATCCTTTTCCCCACTGTGCATTCTTGTTACCCTTGCTGACGATGAGTTGACCATGTATGCATGGGTTTATTTCTGGGCTTTCTTTTCTGTTCCACTGGTCTATATGTCTGTTTTTATAGCAGCACCATACTGTTTTAATTACTATAGCTTTGCAATATATTTTGAAATCAGGAAGTGTAATGCCTCCCTCCAGCTTTCTTCTTCTCGTTCAAAATTTCTTTGGCTAATCACAGTCTTTTGTGGTTTCATATGAACCTTAGGATTGTTTTTTTACTAATTCTGTAAAAAATGCTGCTGGAATTAAAAAAATATTTTTAATTTATTTTTATTTTTTGGCTGCGTTGGGTCTTCGTTGCTGCGCGTGGGCTTTCTCTAGTTGTGGCGAGCAGGGGCTACTCTTTGTTGTGGTGCACAGGCTTCTCATTGTGGTGGCTTCTCTTGTTGCAGAGCATGGGCTCTAGGCACACAGGCTTCAGTAGTTGTGGCACATGGGCTCAGTAGTTGTGGTTCACGGGCGCTAGAGCACAGGCTCAGTAGTTGTGGCTCACGGGCTTAGTTGCTCCGTGGTATATGGGATCTTCCCGGACCAGGGATAGAACCCATGTCCCCAGCACTGGCAGGAGGATTCTTAACCACTGTGCCACCAGGGAAGTCCACCATTGGAATTTTGATCAGGACTGCATTAAATCTGTACATCACTTTGGGTAGTAAGGACATTTTAACACTATTAATTCTTCTAATCCGTGAATACAGGGTGTCTTTCCATTTGTTTGTGTCTCCTTTACTTTCATCAGTACCTTATAATTTTCAGTATATCCCATTTTCTTTATCCATTTGTCATTTGATACACGGTTGGATTGTTTCTACTTTTTGGCTGCTGTGAACTGTGCTGCTGTGAACATTCATATACATATTTTTGTGTGGACATATATTTCTATTTTCAGTAGAATTGCTGGGTCTTATGGTAATGCTGTATTTACCCTTTTGAGGAATTGCCAAACTTTTCCACAATGGCTGCACCATTTTACATTCTCATCAACAATGTATGAGGGTTCCAGTTTTTCTGTATTCTCACCAATATTTGTTAATCTCCCCCCTTTTTTATTATAGCCGTCTTAGTGGGAGTGAAGTAGTTTATTGTGATTTTGATTTGATTTTCCTTAATGACTAATGATCTTGAGGATCTTTTCATGTACTTATTGGCCATTTATATATGTTCTATGGAGAAATGTCTATTCAGAATCTACTCCCACTTAAAAAATTGGGTTGTCTTGTTATTGTCTTGTAAGAGTTCTTTCTATAGACTGGATCAAGTCTCTTATTAGATATATGATTTTGCAAATATTTTCTCCCAATCTATGTGTTATCTTTTCACTTTCTTGATGCCATCCTTTCAAGCACAAAAGTTTTTAATTTTGATGTAGTCCAATTCATTATGGATAATACATTTTGTCATCATAAATTCTTTCCTACACTGAGATCACGAGGATATTTTTCTACATTATTTTCTAAAAACCTTTGACTTTTACATTTAGGTTTTTGAGTCACCTGGAATTGATTTTTTTTTTTGCATATGTTAGCTCAAGGTCCAAATTCATTTTTTTGCCATATACAGAGTCACATGCCTCAGTACCATTGAGGTTTTGTTTTGCATTTCTTTGATGATTAGTGATGTGGAGCACTGTTTCCACACCTCTATGCAGTGCTCTCCTCTCATATATTAAGTGAACATACATATGTGGGTTGATTTTTCTACACTCTGTTGCACTGGTCTCTTTGTCTTGACTACTAATAACTTTATAAAATATTTTGATATCTAGTAAAAAAATAAAAAACATATAATATAATAATATAATATAAAAAATATAATATAAATATAATATAATAAAAAATAATAAAAAAATAAAAATCTGTTGGGATTTTGATTGGGATTGCATTGAATATATAGATCAAATTCAAGTAAACCCATATTTTAAAAGTAAATCTATTTATTTCTTTATTTATTTTTGGCTGCATTGGGTCTTCGTTGCTGCGTGTGGGCTCTTCTCTAGTTGCGGCAAGTGGGGGCTACTCTTTGTTGCAGTGCACGGGCTTCTCATTGCAGTGGCTTCTCTTGTTGTGGAGCACGGGCTCTAGGCACGTGAGCTTCAGTAGTTGTGGCACGTGGGCTCAGTAGTTGTGGCTCCCGGGCTCTAGAGTGCAGGCTCAGTAGTTGTGGTGCATGGGCTTAGTTGCTCTGCAGCATGTGGAATCTTCCTGGACCAGGGCTCGAACCCATGTCCCCTGCATTGGGAGGTGGATTCTTTTTTTTTTTTTTTTTTTTTTTTTTTGCTGTATGCGGGCCTTTCACTGTTGTGGCCTCTTCCCGTTGCGGTGCACAGGCTCCGGATGCCCAGGCTCAGCGGCCATGGCTCATGGGCCCAGCCGCTCTGCGGCATGTGGGATCTTCCCGGACCGGGTTGCGAACCCGTATCCCCTGCATCGGCAGGCGGACTCTCAACCACTGCGCCACCAGGGAAGTCCAAGTAAATTGATTTTAAAGTACTAAGTCTTCTAAACCATAAACGTGGTATCTCTCAATTTATAAAGTTCTTTAAAATCTTTCCATAACATTTATATTTTTCCCCATAACAATCCTACACATCTTTTGATAGATTTATTCTAAGGTGTTTGATATTTTTTGATTTGTCAAAAATGGTATCATTTCAGAATATGATTGAAATGCTTGTTGTGTCATGTAGAAACCCAATTTAATTTCTATATCATGTATTTTTGGCATGTTAATTTTTATATACAACAACTTTGCTAAATTATCTTATTATCCTAATAGTATGAATAATTTTGCATTTGCTTTTGACATAATCATGTCTTTTGCAACAAATAGCAGTTTTTTCCTCTCTCATCTTTATTCCTTTTATTTATTTTTCTTGCCTTAATGTGCCAACTAGTGTGCTCAGTAAACTGTAATCTGGTAATACAGTAAGTTACATTAGTTGCTTTTCTAATATTAAACTTTTCCAGCATTCCAGGAATAAACTCAATTGGTCATGTTGTATTATTTCTTTCATATTCTGCTGGATTCGGTTTGATCTGTTTTCTATGGGATATTTGCATGAGTTCCTGAGTGAAATTGTCCATAATTTTTTTTCATTTTTTTAATCGGATTATCCTAGACACATAAAGTTAGGTGGGGTAGTTCTCCTTTATTACCTTTTCCCTGGAAGAATTTGTGTGAAATTGGAATATTTCTTCATTGAATATCTTACAGAACTCACCAATGAGAAGAGTTGGCCCTTGCGTTTTCTTTGTAAGAACTTTTTGACTACAGACTCAGGTTCTTTAATTATTATAGGACTTTTCAGATTTTATTAAGTCAATTTGATGTTACATTTTTTTCCTAGGAATTTACCTATTTAAATTGCAAATGTTCTTAATACCCTCTTACTGTCTTTTTAAAATGTCTGCAGAAACTCTAGTCATGGTCATTTTTTCATATGTGACTTTGGATACTTGTGTTTTCTCTCTTTTTACTTGTGAGCCTCGCTAGGGTTTATCAATTTTATTAGACTTTTGAAAAGTCAATTTTGGGTTTATTATTCCTATCCATTACATATTTGTTTTCTCTTTCATTAATTTCACCTCTTTATTGTTTTCTTCATCCTTCTTTCTTTGGTTATATTGTGCTGGGTTTTTTTCTATTTTTTTTTTACATCTTTATTGGAGTATAATTGCTTTATAATGTGTTAGTTTCTGCTGTCTAACAAAGTGAATCAGCTATATGTATACATATATCCCCATATCCCCTCCCTCCCACCCTTGTAGGTGGTCACAGAGCACCGAGCTGATCTCATTGTGCTATGCAGCTGCTTCCCACTAGCTATCTGTTTTACATTTGGTAGTGTATATATGTCCATACCACTCTCTCACTTCATCCCAGCTTACCCTTCCCCCTCCCCGTGTCCTCAAGTCCATCCTCTACGTCTGCATCTTTATTCCTGTTCTGCCAGTAGGTTCTTCATAACCATTTCCTTTTAAAAATTTTTTTTAAGATTCCATATATATGTGTTAGCATACGGTATTTGTTTTTCTCTTTCTGACTTACTTCACTCTGTGTGACAGACTCTAGGTCCATCCAGCTCACTGCAAATAACTCAATTTCATTTCTTTTTATGGCTGAGTAATATTCCATTGTATATATGTGCCACATCTTCTTTATCCATTCATCTGTCAATGGATCCTCAGGTTGCTTCCATGTCCTGGCTCTTGTAAATAGTGCTGCAGTGAACATTGTGGTACATGACTCTTTTTGAATTAAGGTCTTCTCAGGGTATATGCCCAGTAGTGGGATTACTGGGTCATATGGTAGTTGTATTTTTAGGTTTTTAAGGAACCTCCATACTGTTCTCCATAGTGGCTCTATCAATTTACATTCCCACCAACAGTGCAAGAGGGTTCCCTTTTCTCCACACCGTCTCCAGCATTTATTGTTTGTAGACTTTTTGATGATGGCCATTATGATGGGTGTGAGGTGATACCTCATTGTGGTTTTGATTTGCATTTCTCTAATGATTAGTGATGTTGAGCATCGTTTCATGTGTTTGTTGGCAATCTGTATATCTTCTTTGGAGAAATGTCTATTTAGGTCTTCTGCCCATTTGTGGAATGGGTTGTTTGTTTTTCTGATATTGAGCTGCGTGAGCTGCTTGTATATTTTTGAGATTAATCCTTTGTCTGTGGCTTCATTTGCAACTGTTTTCTCCCATTCTGAGTGCTGTCTTTTCGTCTTGTTTATGGTTTCCTTTGCTGTGCAAAAGCTTTTAAGTTTTATTAAGTCCCATTTGTTTTTTCTTCTTTTTATTTCCATTTCTCTAGGAGGTGGGTCAAAAAGGATCTTGCTGTGATTTATGTCATAGAGTGTTCTGCCTATGTTTTCCTCTAAGAGTTTTATAGTGCCTCACCTTACATTTAGGTCTTTAATCCATTATGAGTTTATTTTTGTGTATGATGTTAGGCAGTGTTCTAATTTCATTCTTTTACATGTAGCTGTGCAGTTTTCCCAGCACCACTTATTGAAGAGGCTGTCTTTTCTCTACTGTATATTCTTGCCTCCTTTATCAAAAATAAGGAGACCATATGTGCATGGGTTTTAAGGAGACAATATGCTCATGGGTTTATCTCTGGGCTTTCTATCCTGTTCCATTTATCTATATTTCTGTTTTTGTGCCAGTACCATACTGTCTTGATTACTGTAGCTTTATAGTATAGTCTGAAGTCAGGGAGCCTAATTCCTCTAGCTCCGTTTTTCTTTCTCAAGATTGCTTTGGCTATTCGGGGTCTTTTGTGTTTCCATACAGATTGAAATTTTTTGTTCTAGTTCTGTGAAAAATGCCATTGGTAGTTTGATAGGGATTGCACTGAATCTGTAGATTGCTTTGGATAGTAGAATCATTTTCACAATGTTGATTCTTGCAATCCAAGAGCATAGTATATCTCTCCATCTGTTTGTATCATCTTTAATTTCTTTATTCAGTGTCCTCTAGTTTTCTGCATACAAATCTTTTGCCCCCTTAGGTAGGTTTATTCCTAGGTATTTTATTCGTTTTGTTGCAGTGGTAAATGGGAGTGTTTCCTTAATTTGTCTATCAGATTTTTCATCATTAGTGTATAGGAATGCAAAAGATTTCTGTGCATTAATTTTGTATCCTGCTACTTTACCAAATTCATTGATTAGCTATAGTAGTGTTCTGGTAGCATCTTTAGGATTCTCTATGTATAGTATCATGTCATCTGCAGACAGTGACAGTTTTACTTCTTCTTTTCCGATTTAGATTCCTTTTATTTCTTTTTCTTCTCTGATTGCTGTGGCTAAAGTTTCCAACACTATGTTGAGTAATAGCGGTGGGAGTGGGCAACCTTGTCTTGTTCCTGATCGTAGAGGAAATGGTTTCAGTTTTTCACCGTTGAGGACGATGTTGGCTGTGGGTTTGTCATATATGGCCTTTATTATGTTGAGGTAGATTCCCTCTATGCCTACTATCTGGAGGGTTTTTGTCATAAATGGGTGTTGAATTTTGTTGAAAGCCTTTCCTGTATCCATTGAGATTATCATATGGTTTTTATCCTTCAATTTGTTAGTTTGGTTTATCACATTGACTGATTTGTATATACTGAAGAATCCTTACATTCCTGGGATAAACCCCACTTAATCATGGTGTATGATCCTTTTAATGTGCTATTGGATTCTGTTTGTTAGTGTTTTGTTGAGGATTTTTGCATCTGTGTTCATCAGTGATATTGGCCTGTAGTTTACTTTTTTGGTGACATCTTTGTCTGGTTTTGGTATCAGGGTGCTGGTGGCCTCGTAGAATGAGTTTGGGAGTGTTGCTCCCCATGCTATATTTTGGAAGAGTTGGAGAAGGATGGGTGTTAGCTCTTCTCTAAATGTTTGATAGAATTCACCTGTGAAGCCATCTGGTCCTGGACTTACGTATGTTGGAAAATTTTTAATCACAGTTTCAATTTCAGTGCTTGTGATTGGTCTGTTTATATTTTCTATTTCTTCCTGGTTCAGTCTCAGAAGGTTGTGCTTTTCTAAGAATTTGTCCATTTCTTCCAGCTTGTCCATTTTATTGGCATATAGTTGCTTGTAGTAATCTCTCATGATCCTTTGTATTTCTGCAGTGTCAGTTGTTACCTGTCCTTTGTCATTTCTAATTCTGTTGATTTGAGTCTTCTCCCTTTTTTCTTTTCTTTCTTTTTTTTTTTTGCGGTACGTGGGCCTCTCACTGTTGTGGCCTCTCCCGTTGTGGAGCACAGGCTCCTGATGTGCAGGCTCAGCGGCCATGGCTCATGGGCCCAGCCGCTCCGCAGCATATGGGATCTTCTCGGACTGGGGCACCAACCCGTGTCCCCTGCATTGGCAGGCAGACTCTCAACCACTGTGCCACCAGGGAAACCCCTCCCTTTTTTTCTTGATGAGTCTGGCTAATGGTTTATCAATTTTGTTTATCTTCTCAAAGAACCAGCTTTTAGTTTTATTGATCTTTGCTATTGTTTCCTTCATTTCTTTTTCATATATTTCTGATCTGAGCTTTACGATTTCATTCCTTCTGCTAACTTTGGGGTTTTTTTTGTTTTCTTTCTCTAATTGCTTTAGGTATAAGGTTAGGTTGTGTATTTGAGATTTTTCTTGTTTCTTGAGGTAGGATTGTATTGCAATAAACTTCCCTCTTAGAACTGCTTTTGCTGCATCCCATAGGTTTTGGGTTGTCGTGTTCTCATTGTCATTTTTTCAAGGTATTTTCTGATTTCCTCTTTGATGTTTTCAGATTTCTCTTGGTTATTTAGTAACATATTGTTTAGCCTCCATGTGTTTGTATTTTTTTACAGTTTTTTTCCTGCAGTTCATATCTAGTTTCAGAGCATCATGCTCGGAAAAGATACTTGCTATGATTTCAATTTTCTTAAATTTACCAAGGCTTGATTTGTGACCCAAGATACGGTCTGTCCTGGAGAATGTTCCATGAGCACTTGAGAAGAAAGTGTATTCTGTTGTTTTTGGATGGAATGTCTTATAAATATCAGTTAAGTCCATCTTGTTCAATGTGTAATTTAAGACTTGTGTTTCCTTATTTGCTTTCATTTTGGATGATCTGTGCATTGGTGAAAGTGGGGGGTTAAAGTCCCCTACTATTATTGTGTTACTGTCGATTTCCCTTTATATGGCTGTTAGCATTTGCCTTATGTATTGAGGTGCTCCTGTGTTGGGTGCATAAATATTTACAATTGTTATATCTTCTCTGTGGATTGATCCCTTGATCAGTATATAGTGTCCTTCTTAGTCTCTTGTAATAGTCTTTATTTTAAAGTCTATTTTGTCTCATATGAGAATTGCTACTCCAGCTTTCCTTTGATTTCCATTTGTATGGAGTATCTTTTTCCATTCCCTCACTTTCAGTCTGTATATGTCCCTAGGTCTGAAGTGGGTCTCTTGTAGACAGCACATATATGGGTCTTGTTTTTGTATCCATTCAGCCAGTCAATGTCTTTTGGTTGGAGTATTTAATCCATTTACATTTAAGGTAATTATCAATATGTATGTTCCTATTACCATTTTCTTAATTGTTTTGGGTTTGTTATTATAGGTCTTTTCCTTCTCTTGTGTTTCCTGCCTAGAGAAGTTCCTTTAGCATTTGTTGTAAAGCTGGTTTGGTGGTGCTGAATTCTCTTAGCTTTTGCTTGTTTGTAAAGCTTTTGATTTCTCCTTCGAATCTGAATGAGATCCTTGCTGGGTAGCGTAATCTTGGTTTTAGGTTTTTTCCCTTTCATCACTTTAAATATGTCCTGCCACTCCCCTCTGCCTTGCAGAGTTTCTGCTGAAAGATCAGCTGTTAACCTTATGGAGATTCCCTTGTGTGTTATTTGTTGCTTTTCCCTTGCTGCTTTTAATATTTTTTCTTTGTATTTAATTTTTGATAGTTTGATTAATATGTGTTGGCATGTTTCTCCTTGGATTTATCCTGTATGGGACTTTCTGAGCTTCCTGGACTTGATTGACTATTTCCTTCCCCATGTTAGGGAAGTTTTCAACAATAATCTCTTCAAATATTTTCTCAGACCCTTTGTTTTTCTCTTCTTCTTCTAGGACCCCTATAATTCGAATGTTGGTGTGTTTAATGTTGTCCCAGAGGTCTCTGAGACTGTCCTCAATTCTTTTTATTCTTTTTTCTTTATTCTGCTCTGCAGTAGTTATTTCCTCTATTTTATGTTCCAGGTCAGTTATCCATTCTTCTGCCTCAGTTATTCTGGTATTGATTCCTTCTAGAGAATTTTTAATTTCATTTATTGTGTTGTTCATTATTGTTTGTTTTCTCTTTAGTTCTTCTAGGTCCTTGTTAAACATTTCTTGTATTTTCTCGATTCTATTTCCAAGATTTTGGATCATCTTTACTAGCATTACCCTGAATTCTTTTTCAGGTAGCGTGCCTATTTCCTCTTCATTTGTTTGGTCTGGTGGGTTTTTACCTTGCTCCTTCATCTGATGTGCATTTCTGTCTTCTCATTTTGTTTAACTTAACTGTGTTTGAGGTCTCCTTTTTGCAGGCTGCCGGTTTCTAGTTTCCGTTGTTTTTGGTGTCTGTCCCCAGTTGGTGAGGTTGGTTCAGTGGGTTGTTTAGGCTTCCTGGTGGAGGAGACTGGTGCTTGTGTTCTGGTGGGTGGAGCTGGATCTTGTGTTGCTGGTGGGCAGGGCCATGTCTGGTCGTGTGTTTTGGGGGTGTCTGTGAACTTAGTATGATTTTAGGCAGCCTCTCTGCTAATGGGTGGGGTTGTGTTCCTGTTTTGCTAGTTGTTTGGCATGGGGCATCCAGTACTGGAGTTTCATGTCCATTGGGTGGAGCTGGGTCTTTGCGTTGAGACGAAGATCTCTGGGAGAGCTCTCGCCGATTGATATTATGTGGGGCCGGGAGGTCTCTGGTGATCCAATGTCCTGAACTGGACTCACCCACCTCAGAGGCTCAGGCCTGACATCAGGCCAGAGCACCAAGACTCTGTCAGCCACACAGCTTAGAAGAAAAGAGAGAAAAAAAAGAAAGAAAAAAATAATAAATGAAAAAAATTTTTTAAATAAAAAAGAAGAAAGCAACCAAACCAGTAAACAAATCCACCAATGATAAGAAGCGCTAAACACTAAACTAAGATAAACATAAGAATCCAAAACAAATCAGTCGCAGACAGCAAACCCGAAGTCTACAGTTGCTCCCTAAGTCCACCGCTGCAATTTTGGGATGATTCATTGTCTATTCAGGTATTCCACAGATGCAGCATAAAAACTTGTGGGGATAATCTGTTGCTCCTCAGGCCGCATGGAGAGACTTCCCTTTCTCTTCTTTGTTCTCACAGCTCCTGGGGTTCAGCTTTGGTTTTGGCCCCACCTCTGTGTGTACGTCGCCCTCAGGCATCTGTTCCCCACCCAGACAGGATGGGGTTAAAGGAGCAGCTGATTCGGGGGCGCTGGCTCACTCAGGCCGGGGGGGAGGGAGGGGTATGGAATGTGGGGTGATCCTGCGGGGGCAGAGGCCAGCGTGACGTTGCAATAGCCTGGGGCATGCCATTTGTTCTCTCGGGGAAGTTGTCCCTGGATCATGGGTCCCTGGCAGTGGCGGGCTGCACAGTCTCCCCGGAAGGGGGGTGTGGATAGTGACCTGTGCTCGCACACAGGATTCTTGGTGGCTGCAGCAGCATTAGTGTTTCATGCCCATCTCTGGGGTCCGAGCTGATAGCCGCAGCTCACACCTGTCTCTGAAGCTCGTTTAGGTGGTTTTCTGCATCCCCTCTCCTTGCGCACCCTGAAACGATGGTCTCTTGCCTCTTAGGCAAGTCCAGACATTTTCCTGGCTAGCTGTGCCGCACTAGCCCCATTCAGGCTGTGTTCACGCAGCCAACCCCAGTCCTCTCCCTGGGATTCGACCAAAGCCCGAGCCTCAGCTCCCAGCCCCCGTCCACCCCGGCGGGTGAGCAGACAAGCCTCTCGGGCTGGTGAGTGCTGGTCAGCACCGATCCTCTGTGCGGGAATCTCTCCGCTTTGCCCTCCGCACCCCTGTGGCTGCGCTCTCCCCCGCGTTCCGAAGCTTCCCCCTCCGCCACCCCCGTCTCCGCCCGCGAAGGGGCTTCCTAGCGTGTGGAAACTTTTCCTCCTTCATGGCTCACCCCCACTGGTGCAGGTCCCATCCCTATTCTTTTGTCTGTTTTTTCTTTTGCGCTACCCAGGTACGTGGGGAGTTTCTTGCCTTTTGGGAGGTCTGAGGTCTTCTGCCAGCGTTCAGTAGGTGTTCTGTAGGAGTTGTTCTACATGCATATGTATTTTGCTGTATTTGTGGGAGGAAGGTGATCTCCGTGTCTTACTCCTCCACCATCTTGAAGGTCCTCCCCTAACTTCTTGATATGGATGCTTAGTTCATTCATTCTCAATCCTGCATCTTTTCTAAGATAAGCATTTAAAATTTAGAAATCTTTTTTTTCCTAAGTGTCATTTGACTTTGTTGGTATTTTTTAAAAATAAATCTCTTTATTTATTTATTTATTTATGGCTGTGTTGGGTCTTCATTGCTACACGTGGGCTTTCTCTAGTTGCAGCGAGTGGGGGTACTCTTTGTTGTGGTGAGTGGGCTTCTCATTGTGGTGGCTTCTCTTGTTGTGGGGCATGGGCTCTAGGCACACTGGCTTCAGTAGTTGTGGCACGCGGGCTCAGTCGTTGTGGCTCGCCGGCTCTAGAGCGCAGGCTCAGTAGTTGTGGTGCATGGGCTTAGGTGCTCCGCAGCATGTGGGACCTTTCCACACTGGGGATCGAACCCATGTCCCCTGCATTGGCAGGTGGATTCTTAACCACTGCGCCACCAGAGAGAAGTCCCCTGTTGGTAATGTTTTATGTAATCAATGTTCAGTTACATTAGTCCTCATGTTTACCACTCCGTTTTGATCTTCATTCTTTAATTATATACCTTCCAGTTAGAATCATTGTATCTTTGCTTGAAATATTTCTTGTCGTTTCCTGGATGGGCAGTTATTTTCTTTCTTCACTTTGAAAATATCATTCCACTGTGCTCTGGCTTCAGGTGTTGAAGACAACTCTTGATCTGACTTCTATCCTTTAAAGCATACTGCCATCCTTTCTTCTGGTTGCTTAAAAGATTTTCTCTTGCCTTCGATTTTCTACCATTTCATCGTAATAGTTCTAGGCATAGACTTCTTTTTATTTATCCTATTTGAGATTTCCTGGGCACTTGATTCTGTCATCAGTTTTGGAAAATTATCAGCCAACATTTCTTCAAATATTGCCTCTTCTCCATTCTCTCTCCTCTCTCTTGGATCAAATATGTTTTAGACCTTCTCACTGTATATTCCATACCTATTACTCTCTTTTCTTTAGTTTTCATTCTTTTCTTTTTGTGCTTCATTCTTTTTATTATTTTTGACATATCTTTCAGTTCACATTTTTCTTCTGTCTAATCTGCTGCCAAATACATCCATTGAGTTTTAAATTTCAGAATCATACTTCTTGGTTTTTAAAAGTTCTTTTTTTTTTTTTTTTTTTTTTTTGCAATACGCAGGCCTCTCACTGTTGTGGCCTCTCCCGTTGCGGAGCACAGGCTCCGGACGCGCAGGCTCAGCGGCCATGGCTCACGGGCCCAGCCGCTCCGCGGCATGTGGGATCTTCCCGGACCGGGGCACGAACCCGTGTCCCCTGCATCGGCAGGCGGACTCTCAACCACTGCGCCACCAGGGAAGCCCCTAAAAGTTCTTTTTTAACCTACTCTATCATTTTTTATCATCCTGTTCCTTGCAGATATTTTCAAGTTTGTTATTCATTTCTTTAAACATTGCTATTTTAATATCTATTTCTGGCAGTTACAGTATCTGAAGTCTGTGCACATCTGTTTCTGCTGTCTATTTTTATGCTTTTTTTTAGTTAATATTGTTTTATTTCCTGTGTTCCTTGTCATCTTTGACTGCTTATGTGTTTCTGACCTCAAAAAATTATGTGTGAGGTTCTTTGAAGCCTAGGATGGATGTTCCCTCCTCCAGGGATGCCTTGGGTTGAATTATGCCAGGTGCTCAGGCACTATCAAGCAGAGATGATCTCAGACCAGGTTCTTTGGCTCACCCGGGTGCAAATCCATTTGAGCACCTGTCTGTGGCAAAATGTCTCATGGATTATTTTCCTATTTATTTTTTCCTCTGCCAAGGCAGACTTCTCTTTAATCTACTGGTCTTGGGAAACAGGGGTTGATTTTGGACCAGAGTGTGTAACTCTTTGTGATCACAGCTTAGTATGTGGAGCCTCTTTTGTAAGATTTCCCATGCTTGGATGCCCCCTGGGCCTTGACTTCTGTCCCCTCTGTAGTATTGTATAGGGAAATGCCCTCTGGGCAAAAGTGGCTTTGGTGTTCCAGTAGTACTCTTATCTCTCTGGATAGTCTTTCATCCAAAATTTAGTCTTCAAGCAATTTGGTGATGATTTAAGATGATTAAAAATAATTTTATCCATCTTTCCTCCACCTCTGTTTTCAAAAGGTAGTTTTATCTGAATAAACTTGCATACCATTACTGGAAACAAGAAGTTCTACTTTGGTATTTTCATTCTCTTTGAGTACAGAGTATTGGTGAATTTACTAAGGAAATATATATTTAATTTCTAAGACATCATTGTACACGATTCTTTAAACCTTGGTGGGTATAATTAATCTAAGTTTGTCTCAGTTCTCTTTTCCCTGCGTTCAAAGAAGCTCTTTGGCATGTTAACTGCTGTTGAGAGGTACTAACATCCCCTCTGCCTGCTTCTAGGATTTTACTGTTTTCATTTTAATGCAAATTAATTTATTCTGTTACTTGGTGGTACGTCAGAAAGCAAAGAACCCGCTCTCAAGAGATGGTACATAAGCCAGGGAGTTTCTGAAGGATTGGAGGTGAGAACGTAGTGGCCCTGGCATTAGGCTCTTCTAGCTGTTTCAGCAATAAGGACATTTGTTGAAAGAGGTAGATGTAGAGAACAAGATTAAATGTTAGATTTAGGGAGAGGGATGCAAGTTACTGGTGAACATGAACTAATATTCAGTTAGTACCTGCTAGGTGCCATGCCAGTGCTAGAGACTTTGCATAGACTGTTTCTTTTCATGACATGCTAGAGGGCAAGCATACTGCAGCTGTCAATCTTAAACTACTTAATAATTGAATCTTATAAGTAATAGCTCAGCTGCTTCAATTCTTGGTCCTAAACCATTTCCAACAACTAAAGGTCTAGGGGAAGTCAAATGTAAAATTGTCACATTTGACTTTTGGTGTAAACAGTCATGTCTCTATTCATAAGTGGAGTGAAGAAGAACTCAAGGAATGACCTCCATTAAAGACACTTCTGGGACTTCCCTCCTGGCGCAGTGGTTAAGAATCCACCTGCCAATGCAGGGAACATGGGTTCGATCCCTGGTCCGGGAAGATCCCACATGCCGCGGAGCAACTAAGCCCATGCGCCACAACTACTGAGCCTGCGCGACACAACTACTGAAGCCCGCGTGCCCTAGAGCCCGTGCGCTGCAACTACTGAGCCTGTGCTGCAACTACTGAAGCCCACACGGCTATAGCCCGTGCTCTACAACAAGGGAAGCCACTGCAATGAGAAACCTGCGCACCGCAACGAAGAGTAGCCCCGCTTGCCACAGCTAGAGAAAGCCTGTGTGCAGCAACGAAGACCCAATGCAGTGAAAAAAAAAAAAAAGGACACTTCTGGAACTGCTAGTAAATAGCAGAAGGTATTATTTGAATTTTATTATTTGAATTTGTAGTTTGGGCCAATGCGTAACCTCTGTGAAGACTTGGCAAAATTATTAAAGTGTCAAAAGTGAGCAGTGGGAAGACTAGGATCATCCTCAGATTGGATAATCATCTTCCAAATTATTGTTGGTTTATAGCATTCATTTCTAAGGTGGTAAAAGTGGGAGCTGTAGTCTACAGACTGTTTTCTTCCTAGAACCTCTTATGGTGGTAAACACCAGATCTGCAAATGTAGCTTTGTGTAATCCTTGGTTCTGGTGGCAGACAGGGTTTGTACCTTAGAGTCTGAGTGGAAGAAATGACAAATGCAGAAGTAAATGTTAGTTAGTTCAGCTTGTCTCTGAGCAATTGCTGTAGCTTTTAAAGGCCAAAGTCTTCAGCTGTTTACAGCACTGATTGGAGGTAAAGAGTTGGCTCTCAGAGGAGAAAGAACACTTGCTGAAAAGAACAGGACTCTGTGGCTTTGCCTCTTTAAAAATTCTACTGCTAAACCCTAGACTGCCCTGCCTCCTTGCTATTTTTGTCCACTGGCAATTTCCCCTTGAAATGTTATCATCTAATTCTCCCACAGGCTTTACTCAACCATGTGTTGAACTGCTAAATTCTGCTTCAGCTAATGCCACCATTCAACATAGAGCAATCTCTTCATAGTCTCTAGAAACTGGAGAAAACAACAACAATAACTCCTCTTTGACCTTTGAGGCAAATAGCTCTCACAATGATTTTGCTTACAGCAGTTTTAAGTAAAGCCATAAATTACACAGCAAACTTTTAGGAACTCATTGATGCCATATATTTTGTCTTGACAGAACTGGGCACTCTTCAACTGGCTATAATACTGTCACTCCTCATATTTGTTCCTGAATCTTTCGCCTTACCAGGCATAATGCTAGAGTTTTTATATACATCCAGTTTAACAGTACAACACCCTATGAAGGAAGCACTCTTCTTTCCATTTCATAGGAGGAACCTGGGAATCGGAGAGATTTTTAAATTGTAGCAGTGAGCTTCTAACCACGTTTAGTCTGACTTCAAGGCTTGTGCATTTCCAACTACCTTACGGTTCTTGCTGTTCATCTGAAAGAATTGCTTTCCAAGGAATATTGCAGCCTAAGAACAGTTTGGAAATAACGGACTCTATTGGGGGTTTCCTTATGGTGGATCTACTTTTGCAATTTATGTTTGGGGAATTGGCAAATGAGCATGTGTTCTTGTTTTAGAGTTTCCCTGTTTCCTCTGAGAAGGACAGAAATTAAGCCCAGCCTGTGTATATCATTGGTCATCCAAGGGAAGAAGTGAAAAACATGAGAAAAAATAGCTATCGCATGATTAAGAGGAGTTTTAATTATTAGACTGTTGCTTGGAGATTCATTTCATTTTTTGAACAGATAGTTACTAAATACCTGTTATGTACCAGGCACAGTTCTAGCACTGGGAATGCAGGGGTGAGCAAAGCAGAAAAAAAATCTCTACCCATATGGTGCTTATACTCTAATTAATAGGAGGAGTAGGGAAGCAGACCATACACAAAATAAAGAAGTAAAAACATATAGTGTATTAGATGGTGATAAATAGGGATGTACTAGCTTTTATCTTCTGCTCCAGTACTTATCCCAAAATGGCTTTATTTTTGACCTTTTGAAGTCTAAATAGCTAAATGCTTACCTCAGTGTCATTTCTGGCATTCCGAGATCACTGATCATGTGATCATATAGATTGCCATTAAATAGATGAATATAACATCACTAAGATAAAAAGGTATATCATTTGGATTTATTGTTAATGTCTAGTGTTTTTCTTATTTATTTATTTTTGGCTGCGCGGCTTGTGGGATCTTAGTTCCCCGAACCTGGGCCCTTGGCAGTGAAAGTGTAGAGTGCTAACCACTGGACCGCCAGGGAATTCTTTCTAGTGTTCTATTTAATTTAGAATATAGATTCTCCTTATACTGGATTGTATTAGTTTCTTGGGGCTGTTGTAAACAATGCAGCACACTGGGTGGCTTAAAGGACAGAAATTTCTTGCTTCACAGTTCTGGAGGCCAGAAATCAGAAATCAAGGTGTCTGCAGGGTTGTTCCTTTTGAGAGCTATGAGGGAGACTCTGTTCTCTGCTTCTCCCCGACATCTGCTAACCTCAGGTGGTTCTTGACTTGTAGATGGTGTTTTCCCTGTGTCTTCACATTGTCTTTGCTCTGTAAGTGCCTGTCCCTGTGTCCAAATTTTCCCTTTTAATAAGGATACCAGTTATATTGAGTTAGGACCCACTCTAATGACCTTATCTTTTTTTAAAAAATATTTATTTATTTGGCTGTGCCGGGTCTTAGTTGCGGCATGCGGGGCATGTGGGATGTGTTTTTAGTTGTGGCATGCAAACTCTTAGTTGTGGCATGGGGGATCTAGTTCCCTGAGCAGGTACCAAACCCAGGCCCCCTGCATTGGGAGCGTGGAGTCTTAGCCACTGGACCACCAGGTAAGTCCCTAATGACCCTATCTTAACTTGATTATCTGCAAAGACCCTATTTTAAACAAGGTCACATTTAGGACTTTAACATCTTTCTTGGGGCACAATTCAACCCATAGCAAATATATTGAAATATTTAAATCATATCATCAGTAGAAATGTAAATGTGTATTTGGTACTGTAAGAGTAAGATGCTACGATAATTACTGATGAATGTAAAAACTATTAATTTTTGTACAGACCAATTCTTAAGAAATTTCAGTTAATAGGGATAGTGATAGATAATATGAGTAGTAAGAGTATACCAGCCAGATAACTTTAGAGAGATCATTAAATATATTTTGGAACAACAGAATTTATAAACATGTAAATAAAAGTACAAGGCAAAATAATAGAGGCTAAATTATGCCATCATGATAATTTGTATTGAACTGCTTGGTGTACTAGCACTCATAGCACTAAACAAAATAATCTTTAAGAATGGTATAGGGGCTTCCCTGGTGGCACAGTGGTTGAGAGTCCGCCTGCCGATACAGGGGACACGGGTTCATGCCCCGGTCCGGGAAGATCCCACATGCCGCGGAGCGGCTGGGCCCGTGAGCCATGGCCGCTGAGCCTGCGCGTCCGGAGCCTGCGCTCCGCAACGGGAGAGGCCACAACAGTGAGAGACCCGCGTACCAAAAAAAAAAAAAAAGAATGGTATAGGCTGTCCTGATCTGGTGGCTTCCTGGTGGACAAAATGCTTTCAAGGCATAAGTCTTTATTTGCTCTGTATATTTCAAAAAGAATATATCTTGTTTAGTACTATAAAGTTCATATGCTGTTTGTGGTGGATTGGATCACTACTCTCCATCCTTCAGTCTTCTTGTTATGGCCTCATGGGAGACAAGAGACTTCTTCCCTGCCCCTTGACTTTGGGTTTCTCCATGTGACTTGTGTAGGTGAATGGGGTGTTAGTGGATATGATGCAAACAGAGATTTAAAATGTGCTTAGGTAATTAATTTTGCCTTTCACAATGAGAAGAATATGCTTTGGATAGCTTCTTGTCCAAGAAGGAGGAAGGCTATGTGGAACAGATGTGGACCTAACTCATACCTTCGAATCACAACTGAACCCAGCCTGTATCAGTAACACCCAACTATCCCATAGATGCATGAGCAAGAAATAAATGCTTATTGTTGAATGTCATTGAAATTTGTGTAGATCTTTATTATGCAGTGTTATTATGGCAGTGGCTAACTGATATGTTATTATTGCAGAATATTTGTCTTAGTGATTTTATTTCTCACTGAAATAATCCAAGTTGAAGTCTTACCAGTTGGACCTGCCTAGGATTGAACTTCTCAGCCACTTGGCATTATCACTTACATGTCACCAAGGCCATCATGAGAAAACTTTATATTTTCGGAAAAGGGAAGGATAACCTTACTTTTTGAAACAACACTATGACAGTTTTTATTCTGGCTTTTAATACTTTTTCAAATGGTATCTTTTTAAAAGGGGTTTCACTTTTTCAGAGTATGATCATCATCAGCTGTACATGAAAAGGTACTTTTTCAAAAGATTGCTCGAATACACTTAGGAGTTGTTCACAGTGTGGTAGATCCATTGCTTTTTAGACTTCAGTATCTTTTTGCTTTTCACAAGCTCATCTTGATTACTTAAGGGTTGTGGTTCTCCACTTTTTCTTTGCAAGAAGCTGTTTCTGAGTATAGCATAAAATAAAAGAAGAAATGTTTTATTTCTTGTGATACTTTCATATGGGCTTGAACAACAAATTTTAGTCTTGGTAAAAGAAGAAAAAATGTTTTGTTAATCTATTTCAAATTCACAAGGAGTTGTATTATGAAATGTTCAGTCTTCCAAGTGACAGAAAAGCTGTATCTGTTCCTGGCAGGGCATTGATAAATGGTTCAGATACATGGGGCTTTTAGTTTTCAAACTCATTCTGTGTAGATGATAATTTTCCAATGTATTATGTAGAGATGATGAATTACAATGTTGTAGAAACACTCGTGGAATGGTGTTCTGAGAAGTGTAGACCTATTCAAGTGATTTGCTATGTCAGTTTTTGAAAAGCAAGACATAAAAAACTGAGGGCATAATTTATTTAAATGCTAGGTTTTAAAATAAAAATTAAAAACAAAATTCCTTGATTAGTATTATGGGTTGAAGTAGTAGTAGTAGTAATAGTATTATTATGTTGAAATCCTAATCTCCAGTACCTCAAAATGTGACCTTATTTGGAAATAAGGTTGTTGCAGATATAATTAGTTGAGATGAGATCATACTGGAGTAGGGTGGGCCCTTAATCCAATGTGACAGGTGTCTGTAAAGAAGACAGTGTGAGGACACAGAGCAAGAATGCTCTATGTCGAGGGAAGCAGAGATTGGAGTTATGCAGCTGCAAATCAAGAAATGCCAAGGATTGCTTTATTTATTTATTTATTTATTTTTGGCTGCGTTGGGTCTTCGTTGCTGCGCGCGGGCTTTTCTCTAGTTGCGGCGAGTGGGGGCTACTCTTCGTTGAGGTGTGCAGGCTTCTCATTGCAGTGGCTTCTCTTGTTGCAGAGCACAGGCTCTAGGCACGTGGGCTTCAGTAGTTGTGGCACTCGGGCTCAGTAGTTGTGGCTCACGGGCTGTAGAGCGCAGGCTCAGTAGTTGTGGCGCACGGGCTTAGTTGCTCTGCGGCATGTGGGATCTTCCCAGACCAGGGCTCGAACCTGTGTCCCCTGCGTAGGCAGGTGGATTCTTAACCACTGCACCACCAGGGACGTCCCCAAGGATTGCTTTTGCCACCAGAAGCAAAGAGAAATCATGGTCCTGCTGACACCTTGATTTTGGACTTCTAGCCTCCAGAACTATGAGACAATAAATTTCTGTTGTTTGTTAAGGCAGCCCTAGGAAACTGATTCAATTAGTGATTAGAATTTAAAAATAATCACCCTTTTTGATAGGTGTCATAGTATAAGCACATAAATTAAAAAGTGATATAATATATAAAGTTAGAAAAATAAACAACAGCATCAAAATCATTTTTAGACAATACTTCAAAGTAATCTTCTCTTTATACAAATAATATGTAGCTATGGAAGGAATTACAGGTAAGCAAAGCAAAAAAAAAAAAGGCAAGAAAGAAACTAAAGTTTGTCACATGTTCTAACCCCAGGAATAATCATTGTTAAATTTTTTGGTATAGCCTGCCAACATATCTATGTAAGATAGATCATTTTCTCCCAAATAGGATTATATTATACACACTGGCTTTGTGACCAGTTCATATTTTTAGCACTGCATCTTAAACACGCCATTTAAAAAAATTTTTTTAAATTTTTTGTCCTACTGTAACCTGAAACCACATAAGGAACAGGACTCTAGGAAATGTTGTTCCAAACTTAACCAAGGTAACAATACAACAATCATATGGTTACAGTTTTTACATTTTTAGCTATGTAAACATGCCATTATTTTTTTAACTTAGAAAATTCAAGTATTTATGCTTGTAATACTATATCATTAAGTACTTTACAAAGTGCTTCCATAGCCGTCATCTCATTTGATAATGAAGGAACATGAATGAAGATAGCTAGAGAAGAATGGTGCATAGCCTGTTTGCCATAAGCCGGGGAATCAAATTTTAGGGAAGAAATACTGGTTTACCTGTTGGGTTAAACTGAGGGGTAGGAGGAAGAATTGTACCTCTATTTACTGCTACTTCCTCCCCGCTTTGTCCTAAAGCTTGAGAATCAGCTCGTGGGGAGCCCAATGGAAAATAGAAAACTGTGGAGCAAAAGGAATCTAATGCTCAATAATTAGTCTCTATC
This sequence comes from Aethalodelphis obliquidens, assembly GCF_003676395.1. Taxonomy (NCBI): domain Eukaryota; kingdom Metazoa; phylum Chordata; class Mammalia; order Artiodactyla; family Delphinidae; genus Aethalodelphis; species Aethalodelphis obliquidens. The sequence continues at coordinate 997,141 of NW_020838051.1, read as the reverse complement.
CATATTATGTGACCATTAAAAATCATTGTGTAGGGCTTCCCTGGTGGCGCAGTGGTTGAGAGTTCGCCTGCCGATGCAGGGGACACGGGTTCATGCCCCGGTCTGGGAAGATCCCACATGCCGCGGAGCGGCTGGGCCCGTAAGCCATGGCCGCTGAGCCTGCGCGTCCGGAGCCTGTGCTCCGCAACGGGAGAGGCCACAACAGTGAGAGGCCCGCGTACCGCAAAAAAA